>NC_061111.1:70338727-70676373 GCF_002878395.1 Capsicum annuum
ATACAGTCTCTATACCCAATTGATACTTTTTTATACCAGTTTGATACACTTTTATACCACAATGATACACTTTTTTTAAAAAAAAAAAAAAGAGAAGGGGAACCTATGGATGCATATACAGTCTTTATACCCATTTAATACATTTTTATGTCACATTGATACACTTTTATACTGCATTGATATACTTTTCAAAAAAGGGAGAGGGAATTCTTTGCATGCATATGCAATTCCTATACTCAGTTGATACTTTTTTATACCACTTTGATACACTTAAATTCAACATCAGATATCCACTGACCTCCGTATTTTATCATTATTGAAACTAAAACTGAAGTTGAAGCCATTATTTTGTATCAATTTTGAGCAAATTTACAATGGGTAAAAAATTATAGAAAGCTAATTGAATGCAGATTTTTGGAGATTTTATACAAAATTTATGGAATAAGAAAGATTTACATTTGAATGGAAAGGAAAATGTAAATGAAAAGGAAAGAAAGAAAGAGAAAGTTACTTTAACGACATTTTCGATTATGTTTAAGCGTATGACAGTGAAGGTTAGCTAGTGAAACTAGTTTGTGGCTATTTATAGGGTATTTAATTTTGAGTGCTATTTTTATGATATTATTTTAGTTTTAGGTGCTATTGCTGTCCTTTTCCCTAATATTTATCCATTAGTAATAGATTAATACAAAACTCAATATTAATATAAAAACCTATAACTCTTCAATTGCTTCACTTTACATTTTACTTTCCAAGTTTTCAGAGAGATCTCATTATTTCCTCATCTTACTTTCATCTTACTTTTCTCATTCTCCTCATTCGGCAAGTTTTGATTTAGGTTTGTTTCTCTTCTTTCTCTTTTTTCTTGTGGAATTATGTTATAGTTAATTATTTTATGGAGTTGAATTTTTAATAAGTTGTCTCCAATTCTTCATTCTTCTTTATGCTCACATTTTATGTGAAGGAAACTTTCAGACAAGCTATTGTGACTAGTGACTTACAACAAGTCCTCTACCCCTGGATTACCACCCAGCATCGTGGCTGGAAATGTGTTTCTTCCAAACTGTAGTTCCTCTGAACCTCAAAATAAGGAACACAAATGTTCAAATCTTGATCCAAGACCCGAGCTACCTAGCTCAACTGATAATGGAAGGTCTCAACTAAGGTTTTGTGAACTATGGACAAACTATATGGATATCCATAATGATGAAAATCATACATTAGCAGTTCCAAAGGAACCTAACTCCGAAATTAGTCAATTTCAAAATGAAAAGCATGAATCATTGCCTTTCTTTTCTACCTCCAAGGGTGTCGGGAATTCTGGAAATGGGGCCAGCTTTTGTTCTAAGCTCTGGGGGGCCCTCCCATAGATAACCCCAGCAAACCCACCACTTTCAACTCTATTCTTAGAAATAAAAGAAAGGGAGAAAACCATCCAAGCACTAAAGGAAAACAACAAGGAGATGGAAAAATCCTATCATCTCTCAAAGCCCTAAAAGCCGACGTAGTCATTCTCAAAAGACCTCTAAACCACGAGGACCTTATCAATGAGATGATTTAGTGTTACTCCCATTTGAACTCAACAAGTTCAAATTGAAAGTTCATCTCCCTGGAATGGAAATTTTCTACAAGACCAACATTATCCCAATAGCAAAAAAAAGGAAAGAACCTCATCCCCCCCTCCCCGGAACATCAACATAGATGAGGGGAAAAGAAGCGATGATAGACCCACCCAATAAAATATCCATGATCATGAAGAACTGGATCATATGGAATGCTAAGGGAGAACAACCCTGAGTTTATAAGGCACTATAAGTCTATGATTTAAATACACAATCCCTCTCTCTTAGCCCTCCTAAAACCAAAATGAGTGATCACAAAGCCCTGAATGAGAAACTTAGTTTTAATACCCAAATTCAGTTCCTTGCCGCTGGTAGTTCAGGTGGTATTATGATTATGTGGAAAAGCTCTTCTCTTAGCATCAATGATATTGCCATCCTTCCTTAAGTGATTCATGTCTCTGTCAAGGTAAATAACCCCTCTTCTCCCTGGTTTTTAAGTGTTGTGTATGTTAGTAATCTCTTTAAAGATAGAAAAGGCTTATGGAAAAATCACTTTAACTTTGCTTCTTCTATTATAGATATCCTTAATAATTCTTAGGTCACAGGGGGTGACTTTAATGAAGTTCTGAAAGCTTCTGACAAATTTGGGGAAAACTGCATTAAAGGTAATAGGGCTGCTTGCTTCTGGGACTGTATTAATTCTTATGCTCTAGTGGACTTAGGCTTGAAAGGTAGTAAGTTTACTTGGACTAACAAAAGGTACAGGAATAGACACTCTCTTATTCTAGAAAGACTAGATAAATGTCTTGCTAATAATGCCTAGATCACTCAATTTCCTAAAGAATTTGTCACTCACCTTCCCAGAACCCACTCTGACCACTGTCTTATCCTTATTTCTCGCCAAAGCTACTTTCCTATTTCATCCCTCAGACCTTTTAGTATGGAATCCATGTGGTGCTTTCACCCCACCTTCCCTGACCTAGTCAAGGATTTCTTTCCTCCTTCCCTCTCTTTTTGTGATGCTATCTCTTCCCGTGAATGGGTTGTTAAGGCATGGAATAGAGAGACCTTTGGTAACATTTTCCAGAGAAAGAAAAAAATTCTGGCAAGATTAACTGGCATCCAAAAATCTTCAAATATGCCCATAGTCCTTTCCTCCACTCTCTTGAAGCTTTCTTTTAGGGAGATTTTACCAACATCCTCAGTAGTGAGTAAGAATTTTGGAGAATGAAATCCAGAATAAATTGGCTCACAGAGGGAGACTCTAACACTAGATTTTTTCATACTTTCACCATTAACAGAAGGAGAAGAAATAAGATTAGATCCATTTAGGATGATAATGAGAATTAGAGACGTTCCCCGGATGACATCAAGACTACCATCCTTAATTTCTACTCTAACCTCCTCTCCACTAAGCACTCTTCCTCCTACCTTAGATGCCAGAACAATCCATCCTTTCATGGATCTATAAAAGATATGGATCACCCTGTTCTTGCCAATCCCCACTCGGATGGAGAGATAAGAAAAGTTGTTTTCTTTTTCAAACCCTATAAAGCTCCAGACCCTGATAGGATCCACCCCCTTATGTACCAGAAATACTGGAATATTATGGGCAATACTACTATCACCTTTTGCAAGAAAACCTTCACCTCGGTTACTATGGATCCCAGGGTGAACACCACCTATCTTTGACTCATTCCTAAGTGTTCCAATGCCACTAATCTAAGAAACTTTAGACCCATAGGACTATGTGACATTCAGTACAAAATTATTACCAAGATCATTGCTAACAGACTGACACCCTTCCTCTCAAAACTAATTAGCCCCACTCAATCAAGCCTTTTGCCTAACAGAAGGACTTTGACAATGCTAGCATTATTCAAGAGGTCATCAACAGATTCAGTAAAATGAAGGGGAAAAGGTCCAACATGATTCTTAAGATAGACCTGGAAAAAACTTTTGATAGACTAGAATGGTCCTTTATTAGGCAAACCCTTCACTTATTTAATATTCCCACCCAGCTAGCCAACCTCATTATGTCTTGCATTTCTACTTCCTCCATCTCTGTCCTCATTAATGGCGAGAAAACCCCTTTTTTTACCCCAACAAGAGGAATTAGACAACAAGGCCCTATCTCTCCTATCTCTTCATAATATATATGGAACTTCTTTCCAGAAGGATTGACCATGAAGTAGATATTCTCACTTAAAACCCCATATTCATCAGCAGAAAAAGTCCTAACATCTCCCACATTTTTTTCCAATGACCTCACTTTATGTGTCGAGGCAAATGAGAAGAACTGTAAAATAATTAGGGACACTCCCAAAAGCTTCACTCTTCACTCTGGTCGAAAGGTTAACTTCCTGAATTCTAAAGTTTTCTTCTCTAAAAACTGTCCCCAAGATGATAAAATTAGACTGTCTTCCATCTTAGGTATCCCTGCAAGAGAGACCTTTGGAAAAATGCCTGGGTTTCCCATTTTCGACAAAAAACCTTACAATAGGGACTTCCAATTTATTCTGGATAACCTCAAAACTGATCTTGCTGGTTGGAAAACAAAATTCCTTAATGTTACTGGCAGAACTATCCTCTCTAAATTTTCTCTGGTCAACATTCCAACTCATGTCATGCAGCCTTCTAAAATCCATAAGCTAATTGATAGGACTCAAAAGGATTTCATCTAGGGCACCACATCGAACAAAAAGAAAATGCGCATTATCAACTGGCAAACTCTGACTGACACTAAGGCTAATGTGGGGCTGAGACTCCAAAAATCCTCCATTAGAAACATCACCATGTTAACCAGCCTAGCCTGGAGATTCTATAAGCAACCTAATAGCCTTTGGGCTAGAATTCTTAAGAATAAATACAGCCCCAAGAGCATGTCTTGTAAACCAACTAGCTCCAGAACTTGGAAGAATATCCATAAGGGTTGGGGAATCTGTAAGACTGCCTCATCCTGGAATATCCATAATGGAGAGAAGGTGAATTTCTGGAATGATAGGTGGATACATAATTGTGAACCACTTCTCTCCATTATCTATGACTCCTTCCTCAACATGCCCATGACATCAAACTGTCTGATGTCTAGCAAAATGGGTATTGGAACTTTAATGACCTCCCGGTTGTCATCCCTGATGACATTATCTAAAGCTTTACAAGCTCCATAATTCCCAATACTAGAATCAATTCAGATGAGCTCATTTAGAATATCACCAAAAATGTCCTTTTCTCTAGTAAGAGTGCTTACAACCATATTGCTAAGACCCCTAGAAATGGACTTCAACTGAACTCTAATTAGATTTGGAAGGCAAAACTCCCTCCAAAAATCAAAACCTTCCTTTGGTTAAGCCAACATGATAGACTCCTCAATGCCTCAACCTTCTCAAAAGAGAGGTCATTGCTGATCCCAAATGCCCTATCTGTAACCATCACGAGGAAGACAATACTCATATCTTCTTTAATTGCCCTTTTCTTACATATTTCTGGACACCAGTTATCCTTAAGTTCAACCAACTCAACCTTCCTACTGTCTCCAACTTCCTCCCCTCAAACTGGCACTCAGTTTGGAAGAACTATAAGTACTCAAGCTTTGACAATTACTTGGATTGTCATGATATCATTCCACTCTGCCTCTGGACTATTTGAAATAATAGAAACTCTAATACTTTCAACAATAAGATGAACCATCCCAACTTTCTCCAGGCCTATTCTCAAGCAGTGGAATATAGGCATCTTACTTCTAAGGATAACTCCAACCACCAAACTCATACTATAAACATTAAATGGAACCCCCTATCAATCATGGTTTCAAGCTCAATACTGATAGTTCCTACCTTGGGAATCCTGGGAAAAGTGGAATAGGTGGGGTAGTTAGATCTTCCAATGGGGGCTGGGAAGCTTCCATAACACCGCCAATAACATGATGGAGCTTATGGCCCTCATAGAAGGTATCAAAATGGTTGAAGTAAATAATCTTCTCCCCATTGAAATCAACGTAGACTCTCTGAAAGTTATCTCTATGTTATGTAATGGTAATCTTCACTATGATGCTTTGATTCTGGACTGCAGGTTAAGAATAAGAAGGCTAGGAAACCCGAAAGTCAGTCATTACTATAGAGAGCAGAATGGGGTGGCGGGTCCTTTATCTAAGGAGGGTGCAAGAACATACAGATTCAACGAAATAACATTTTTTTAAGTTCCACCGGTGTGTGCGAAGGATGCAGTTTGGGCAGACATCTCGGAATCTTTTTTTGAGAGGAAAATTAGTTCTAAGTCTAATGGAAAATTTCCTTTTAGAATCCTGACTAATCGTTAGGGGGTTGTAATTTAACTATGACTGGTTATTTCTTTTAAGTTTTTAATGCACATCCTCTTTAAAAAAAAGAACTAATTCCTGCTAAACCTATTCAAGGGTCAATTAGCTAATATCAATACAGAGTGCCCTTGCCTAATAGAGTCAGCCTAACATACAGTGATTACTACACGTCAAACTTTGGGACTGATTCAATGTTACGCTATTGGGTTTATTAGTTAAATTGCACGTGCTTCACACGTGTAACGTTTGATCGTTTAAAATTAAATAATTTTATTTATTGCGGAGATTTTTAATGAAGTGTAAAAGTTTAAATCACTTCTCAAAGATTCTTCACACTTTAATATAATAATGTAAATATAAACATATATTTTAGTGTAAGTACATATATATTTTACCATAAAAAATTTTAAATAGTTGATGGATCGTCACTTTTGTATTTTTCACCTCTTTCCCTTTCCCTTATTAGTTGAAACCTATATGATCTTAGAAATCTGGTGGAAACACTTTGTCCATATGATAACTTGGTCCAACTTAGTGACTTCTATCCTCAAGTTGCTCAGTATAAAAATTCTCCATGCCATTTGGATTGAACAAATCATGAGAATTTTTGAGAAATAAAGTTCAACCTGTGATGCTATTGCTAAGGAGATTATCTATTTAGTTGTGTTATATCCAATCCTAGGTAAAACTTAGCCTTACGTTTAAAACTTATTATAGCAATTTATATCCCCAGATATATGCATATAGAGTCATACCTTTTGATACTTACATTGATCAGAAAATGCAAAAACAAACGTATTAAAATATTAAAATGGAGATTCAAGCAAATACCTACATACACTGCATTTTAATCATTCAATGGGATCTTTTTGTTTCTTTTGTCAGAGTTAAATTAATCCTATTAGACAAATATTTCTTTAAGCCGAGGATATCTACAACAGTATCCCTACCCCCTACAAAGGTAACGATAAGGTATGCGTACATCATAACTTCCTCTAACCCACTTGAGGAATTACTCTAAATATGTAATTGTTTAGTTACATTAGTGAATCATATGGTAGGTTTATATATCGATTCCGAAATCACGATACGGTTGTAATGGTTCAATCAAAGCACCATTTGATTATTTCTCCATGTAAGATACAACAACCATATAATTACAAAAATAGGAAAACAAATTGTTCAAATGCACGTTAGGATCCAAAACTAATTAGTATATAACAAAAAAATTACACTAACTCTAGCTTTCATATATTTTATGGATCAACTATTCAATTTCGTAGTTCAGTTTTCTTCTTCTTCTTTTTTTCCAAAAAAAAAATACTTAATTTAAGTAAATGGTTGGGATCAGATGTGGAACCAAGATCATTGGTAGGTGTTTTTTCTTTTGCTACGTACTATTTATAACAACTCTAATGGATGTCCCTTACAATCCAAGCACTTACAAATCTCGTCGTAATCACTTATATTGTTGTGGCCTGCTTCAACTTTAATTTTCTATAACTGAAAAAATCTTATAATCCCAATTTTAAAAGGACCATCTAAGATAAATTGGGCTTTATATTCATATAAAACACTTGACTCACAACTTTCTCAATCAACCAGACATCTTTATTTAAACGAAATATATATCCATTTTTTCACTCCTGAACCAAAAGAGTTTGATAGACTATGCTATATAATAAGTTGTGGTTGGAGAGTACTTCTCAGCTAGCGTAATCTTCATTTATTGTCATATACACATCTTTTTTATTAGAGTCATGCTTCAATTAAGGTTATACATTGCTTACAACACTTTCATGTTATGCAGTCTCTACCATAATCGAAATTATTTTTGAAGACTATGCATTCAAGTCAAAATCGTGCAAATTAATCATATACATATCGTGACATCTCAAAATCATACAATCACAAATCAGTAATGAATCAACAATCAAACTTTAAAATCAATAACATATTTAATGTAATCCAACATGTGGGATGTAAAAAGAATAGAATATACACTCATCTCACTCCTACCTTTACATTGTAAAAGGATTGTTTCTTATAGATCTGTGGCTCGAGGTCAATAATATATCTGATCAATATATATATATATATATATATATATGAAGACTTTATTGCAACTGAGTCTGGATAACACAAGGTTCATGTGCATACAAATAATCCACTCCCTTTGAGAATATTCTTGGATCATTTATTCAAAGCCTTCATCATACGTGTTTAGTTCATACTACTAAAAAAAAATCTGAAAATCACACAATTGAACACCCATTAGTGAAAGCTTACGCTGAGCAAAGAAAAAGAGAAAAATAGAAAGAAGGAGATAAACCTTTAAATTTTCTAGTTACTTTTTTGACAGCAACATACTTGTTTCGTCCAATTTTTCGGTCATAAATTTTTAGCTGAAAGAGAAAACACGAAAAATTCTTAAAAAGAGAGAATTCATTGTTAATTTTGATCATGTATAATTCATATATAATCTTTAAAGCTATTAACCTAAAAGAAAAAAGACAAAGCATAATGATGAATGGAAGAAGAAGACTTAAATCCAAACCAAAATACGAAAAAAAAAAATGCTATGTAGAAAAAGCGCATTTCATATAAATAGAATTAAAATTTAAGAACTTTTTTTTATATAGACAAAATTTTAATTGATATAAAAATATTAAATATTATAATTTTTTACGTTAAATATCTTAATGATGTGACACCTAAATAAGGTTGTATATTAATAAAATTACAAAGCTAATTGAAAGTGTCCTGAAAGGACTCTATCTATAATATATTAAAAGTGTGAAGAACCTTAGAAATGTTGTTTGAACTTTTTACCCTTCATTAAAAGTCTTGGTTTTAGACAAAATTGTCTTTTTACTATTATTTGCTAATATTTAGGAATTAAATATATTTATGGTAAAAACTTTTCTTATTAGAACTCATCAAAATTAATTATCCTAAAATATATGGCAAGAACAAAATATATTTTAAAATTTAAGGAATCCTAAAATATGTATAAGAAGAGGAGAAAATATATGAAAAGAAAACTTAATGATTAAAAATTGCCTCTAACTTTCGCTTCCCAATCCGATTGAATTTTGGCCACCATTTTTAGATTATTTTGATAAATAAATTTTTTGCTTTCAGTACAATTAGGAGTTGTAAACTAATACTTCCTTCGTCCCATTTTATCCGTCCCAAATTTTCTAATGTGATGTCCCATTTTACTTGTTCTTTTTTATTTATCAAGACAAGACAATTTTTTTTTCCATTATACCCTTAGTGTAATTGATTACTCCTTGTTATTAGTCATTCATCAATATTGGAACTAATAACAAAACACAATTAAGAGGGGCAAAATGGTAAAGTTACATTACCAATCATTGTTTTTTTAATAGCTGTGTCATCCCAATTTAGGACGGATAAAATGGGACGGAGGGAGTATTTCATTAATAGGTTACCCATTTCTCTTTTTTCACTTAATATTAATATTTTTTTCACAAAAATTACTTCATAATATAAAGAAAAAGAAGATCCAATTATTAATGTTTAGGTTAGTATTTTCAAATTAAGTAAAAATAAAATAAAACATTACTATAAATAGTTTCATGTCATAATTGATTTTTGCTTTTCATAAAAGAAAAATAACTTTTTTCATAAGTGGTAATCCTTTCTCGGGTGAAAAGGTTATGCGCTTCTATAAATTAACTATTCTTCCTTGCTATCACAATTGAAAAATAGATTTCTTGGCTTTGCTCTAAATGTATACATATTGTGTAATCTTTAGACATTGATAGTTGTCTTCAATGTTTGTATGGTGTCTCATTTTTTGTGTTGTTGAACTTTAATGTAACGTATATATGTTGTATATTCTATAGATATTGATAGTTGTCTTCAATGTATGAATGGTGTTTAATTTCATCCTTGGTATTGTTGAACTTTAATATGATTATTATTTTGGCATTAGAAGTTGTAAAGTTCATCTCATGTTATCAAGCTATTAGTTTGAGTGTTGAGTTTATTGAAGCTTTTATCTTTTAATTTTTTTAAAACTAGATTTATTATATTTTTTATGTTAAAGCGGTGTGACATGCTGATCAATCATATATGAGGTCGTGAAAGTAAAGACATTTTTCTGTATATGTCGAAGAATTTATATTGATATCATATCGATATAATATGGCTTCAGGCCTTTTTATTTTTATTTGTATGAATACATAATTATAAGATCTTATATTTATTTCAACCATTTATACTTGTGATTTATGTGTGTTTAATGCATACATTTTATGTTAGCAAATGCATAGAAAAGAAGAAAAATTACTCACAGGAAAATTAAAGGTGAAAAATAAGGATACATTGAACTTTTTGTCCTTAATTAAAAATCTTTATTTTAGATAAAATTATTTTTCATTATTTTTTCTTAATATTTAAGAGTTAAAAATTAATTAAATATATTTATGGTAAAACCTTTTCTTATTAGAATTCATCAGAATTAATGACAACCAATACTTCTTCATTAGTTTAAAAGTTCTAAATCAACTAAATTTGATTTTTAAGAAGATTTGAAAAATCTAGAAATAAATATAAAAGTGTTAGAATGAGAAAAGTTTAATAAGTGGTAAATTTTTAAAAGTTTTAAATATATAATAAGAATGTAATCAATGATTTTGTAAAGATTTTGGCTTTAAAAACAAGAAAAGATTTTAAATATAAAAAAAAAAAAAAATAATCGTACCATAAATATGGTTCAAATTGATGCGTCTCTCTTAGTCTTAGCAAAGGAAAGAGATACTGCATGACAAATGCAAAAACGATGATCCATCAACCACTTGAAACTTCTAATAGTAAAATATATATGTGCTTACACTAAAATATATATTTATATTTACATTATTATATAAAAGTATTGAAGGATTTTTGAAAGGTCATTTGAACTTCTTACACCTTATTAAAAATCTCTGTAATAGATAAAATTATTTATTTTTAAACAATCAAATGTTACACGTGCGAGGCACGTGAGGTTAAACTAGTAAGAAGAGAAAAGGTCACCTACCAAGTTTTAGCCGCCATTTAATCCTAATTATTTTTACCATATAATTTCTTACCAAGATTAAAAAGGACGAAAGCGTCCTAAAAGAACTCTATATAAGAAAAAGAAAAAAGGGACACCTACAAAGTTTTTGCCGCAATTTAAACGACTTTTAATGTTTAATATAATAATAATTAAGATATAATTTAATTCTTCAAAGGGGATCTTTAAAAAATAACAACATTTTGCTATAAAACTCACATTCCATAGCCATATTTTACATAATTACCATTTATAGCCGATGTATTCAATTTATACCTGTTGTATTCGATTTTACAGATAGTATGTATTCATATAAAATTACAATACAGTCCCTATTTAATCGCGCAAAAAATAAAATTCAATATTATTTTTTAAAAAAATTCCAATCACGCTTATCTTGTTGAACTGAGTGTTTTCTTGCCAAGCACTACCATTATCTTTTTTTATATTTTTTTATTTTTTTGTGTGTTTTCTCATTTTTTTCTTCTTTTTTCTGTTTTTCTTACTTATATTTTTTTCGTTTCTTTCTTTTTGTTTTTTTGTTTTTTTCTCTCTTTAATCTCTAACTTCCATTTCTCTTTCTTCTTTTCTTTTCTTCTTTGATTTTTTTATTTTCTTTTTTGTACTTATTTTCTTGATTATTTTTTTGTTCTATTTTATATTTTTTGTATTTTCAAAAAATATGACTAGTCGAGCACAAGTCATGGATGATAACGTAAATATCACAATTATTTATAGTATTTGTAGTCACACCGCCATTTATATTTTTATATTTATTAATACAACTGTATTTGTATTTGTATTTTAAAGTTCTCACTTGTATTTATATTTTATAGTTCGCATTTGTATTTGTATTTAATAGTTTGCACTTGTATTTGTATTTGTTAGTTTGCGCCGTCATTTATATTTTGTATAATTCACACTTGTATTTTAAAGAACTATTTTGTATTTTTATTTTATAATCGATTGCATATTATATTGGATTATATTTATATTATGGTTTTATTGTGTTTGTATAGTTAGATTATATTTGGATTATACCTGTATTTGTATTCTATTTTCTTCATTACCTTTATACTTTTAAGAAATTATTTTATATTTGTATTTGTAAGTTGATTGCATATTGTATTTACTCATGACTATGTATAATTTATCATTTGTATTTGTATACAAACAAGTAAGTGCATTGATTATATTTTTTTGATTCTAAAATATATAAATATATAATGTATCATTTGATACAAATGTACCGTTTTGTATTTGTATATCAAAATTATCATTCATATTTGTAAATAAACAAATATCACTTGATGCAAATACAATGACAAACAAATGAGACAAATGATTTTACAAAATACAAATATAATATGCATTTGTATATATCGTATTTGTACAAAAATTTGAGTTGTAGTTATTTGAATAAATAAATACAACTAGTATCAATAAATATAAACAAGTATTCGTAAAAAGAAAATCAATCGTTCCTTTTCAATAATTAAAAAATACAAATGATTGTTCACACTTGTATTTATATGTTATAGTTCGCATTTGTATTATAGTTTATAGTTCACACTTGTATTTATATGTTATAGTTCGCATTTGAATTTGTATTTTGTAGTTTACACTTGTATTTGTATGTTATAGTTCGTATGTGTATTTGTATTTTATATTTCACACTTGTATTTGTGCTTGCTAGTTCGCACAAATGTAAAGGAGAGAAACTGAAAAGAAAAAAAAAGAAGGAGAAAAATGAGAGAAAAAAAAGGAGAAAAAAATGAAGGAGAAGAAATACAAAAAAAGAAGAAGAAAAAATAAGGGAAAAAAGAAAAAGAAAAAAATGAATAAAAAAGAAAAGGAAAAAAGTAAAAAGTAAAAAAAAAAGAAAAAATAAAGAGAAAGCAACAAAAAAAGGAAAAGAAAAAAAACTGAAAAGGAAAAAAAAAAGGAGAATAATAGAAAATAGAAAAAGTGAGAAAATACATGAGAAAGACTATGAATTATAATTAGGAATAATTAATAGGCAAGAGGAGGCTATGAATTGTAATTATTAAAAATTAGGCTTTAAGTGGTAATAAAAGCCCAATAATGGCTAATCTGCATAATTTTTCCTTCTTCAAACCATATATTCTTTTGTTAGCCACAAATTAAATAATTTTAATATTAAATAAATATGATTTAATTTAATTTTTTTCATCATATATTTTAGGGCTCCTTGCATATTAATTGTCCTGTTGTTTTTTTCATATAATTTCTTATCTAAATTAAAAAAGACTTTAATTAATTTAAAATACTAAGTGAAAAGATGAATTTATCTATTACAAAGTTTCTTAATGAAGGGCAGAAAGTTCAAATAATTTTTTTTAAGAATCTTCACACTTTTAATATATCTTGATTCATCCAAATATTACGTAGATGGAGATGGAGATGGAGATTGCAGATGTATATGTAGATTTGTAGTTTTTTCATACTTTTTTTTTTGTAAATTTTAATCTGATCCATCCAAATATTACGTAAATAGAGTTATAGAAATTTTTTTTTATGTAAAGTAAAATTATAATTGATATAGAAGTATTAATATTATAATTTCTTACTTAAATTAATAATCAAACCTAAAAAGATAAAAAATCAAATTAAGTGCAATTTTTTAACCCAAATTAAAAAGAATAAGTGAGAGCCCTTTCACCTAGCGAAACAAAATATATTTATGCAATTTCTTACATGTTTTTTCTTTTAATATTTTTTTTTAAAAAATTTGTTTTTAACGCGAGTTTCCTCCTTTTTCACTTTTCATGTTTCTTTCTTTTATTCCTTTTACGTGTTTTGTCAATTTTAAATTTAGTTGATTTAGAATTCTTAAATTAATAAAAAAAAGTATTAGTTGTCATTAATTCTGATGACTTCTACTAAGACAAAATTTTATCATAAATATATTTAATTAATTTTTAACTCTTAAACATTAGAAAAAAATAGTAACAAGACGATTTTGTCTAAATCGAAGACTTTTAATGAAGGAAAAAGTTCAAATGACATTTCCAAAGCCTTTCATATTTTTAATATATTATAGATACAAATTAAAACTCAATATTTTCAATATGAAATAGGAAAAAGGCATCATTTCCACCCTAAACTATACAAGAAAAGTCTAAGCCACACCTAAACTATCTAAGTGACCTATTACACACCTAAACTATTTAAAAGTGATATTTTTTTACCCTCTAATTCTGACGTGGAAAAACGTAATTATTTAAATTAAAAAAGGTGCGTCTAAATAAAAAAAATAACGAAAAAAAAATTAAAAATTAAAAATTCCCCTCCCCCACCACCTAAAATCTACTTCATCACCCCCTACCCCCAAACATCTTCTTCTTCATCACCCCCACCCTAAAAATCCAACCCCACCCCAACTAACACATCTTTTTCATCACCCCCACCTCCAAACTCCACCCCCAACCCCAAATAAGCAATTTCTTCTCCTCCACCTTTATCGAAACATCTTCTTCTTCATCACCCCCACCCCAAAAATTCAATCCCACCCAAACCAGCACATCTTCTTCGCCACCCCACCACCAAATAAGCAATTTCTTCACAACCCATCCTCCATCTTCATCGAATCAATGTCAATTTCACCATGAATAAAGTCAAATTGAATTTGCTATTTAAACGGGCAAATTTTAAAAAAAATTGTCACACTTCATCAAACACTTGATGCGAATGCCTTCCTAATCCCACTGAATTTTGTATAATTGATTCTAAAATTATCTATTAAATAATAAATTATGCCACTGAGAGCATTTTGATTTTCAATTTTTAATTTTTTTACTTCTTTCTTTGAATTTTTTTTCTTTATTTGCTATCTTCTTTAGTGTTCATCAGTACCAACTGATCTTTTTGGCTTTTTTTTTTGGTGAGATATGGATGTTGGCATGTTGCTGCGAAAACTCTAATCAGCAATGTCAACATTATAGAATAATAGATTTAAATGATCAAAATTTGAATTCAATAACACTTAAAAAGACTGATCAGAAGAAATTGGCAATCTACTACTGTTGATTGTTTCAGTATCTTGACCTCCCTCCTCTTCCACGGCCACGCCCATATCTAACTCATTTTCCTCCACCACCACCACTTTTTCCACCGCTAGCATAATGTTTTGTTTGCATGTTCTCTGGAAGAGGTTGTATCTGATCAACACACTTCCTAAAACTATCCACAGACTCGTCCTTCTTAACAACAAAGAAGTAGAAACTCTTAAATTTTGGATGATATCAGATTTGAAAAGGACGGATTCCTGTACCAATCTTTCTTTCTGGTTTTGAATGACCCTTCTTAAGTAAGACAAGCAACATCAAATGAGGTTTCTCAACAGAGGTTTCTTCTTTCTCCGCCGTTGCTAAGGCTTTGTTGGCTACTGGTTCAGTTTCCTCTATTGCTGAGCTGCCAACATTTTTTTGGCATTGATTTTCTTGCTTTAATCCCTTCTTTTCTCTTTTGTGAGTGTGTGTTGTTAATTCATCCAAAAAATGAAGGTTTTTGTGTGTGCATATGTTTAAATTAAAAAGAAAAAATAAAATTATGAAAATATTAATTTTTTTATTTTTTGTATTATGCTGACATGGCACTGACGTGGCAGGGGTGTGTGCAACACCACACCACATGCAAGTGGTATAATGCTATACATAGTGTAATAAATATCACTTTTATATAGTTTAGGTGTGTAATAGGTCACTTAGATAGTTTAGGTGTGGCTTAGACTTTTCTTGTATAGTTTAGGGTGGAAACGATGTCTTTTCCCTATAAAATATAAATTAATATGTAAACCTTCACTAAAATTATAACATAAAGTAGATATGAATTCGCAACTTAAAAATTATAATTAAATAAGTACTAAAACCCTTAGAATTTGAGTAAAAATCTGAAAATCAATTAGTATAGGAGCTAATTACCCCTAAATACTATATATTATACCACTAAATTGTTAGGAATTTTGTCCTAATTTCTTACTAAAATTAAGTTTTATTTTTTTTTGGAAAGAAAATAAAAGTGATGTCAAAATTACTTTTACTTTTCCTAAAAGAAAAATATAGAACTTTTCCATATTTGACTAACCTCTTTCTTGGAGGAAAAATTTTAAAACTCTATAAATAGAATAACCCATTCTCATACATAACACAATAGCATGCACAATGTAGTCATTAAAAAGTGTTGTTTAGAAGGGAATTTTCTCTCAATAGATTTTATGTTTTTCAAATATTAATTTTTCATATGTAGGTGATTTGACCAAATCATATTAATAATATATTTTTTAGTATGTTTTTTCTTTGTCACCTGATTTATCATCTAATGATTTGCAAACTATTAGTTTCCGCATGACGCCCTGTCGATTTCGAACCCAATAAGTGGCATCAGAGCCAACGGTTCAAAAGTCCAATGGTTTGGTGAAACGGGATTGAAGACACGTTCAAGACGATTCTAATCAATTTGCAATCAATTTGATGATAATGAAGATTTTTGTCCAACTACATATGGAGAAGAAGTTTCAACCATATTTTAACATTCTTGTTGATGCGTCTTTATAAATAAAAATAAAATACTTATTTTTAATCCTCTTTTAACCATATATTTAAATTTTATTTTTAATCATGACAAGCAGTAGTGATGAAAATTATGTGAAGAACCAAGTTCATGCATATAAAGAAGGCAGAGTAGTGAAGAGAATCAAGCCAAAAAAGAAAGATTTGTTAGAGTATTTGTCCCAATTTTCTTATCAAAATTATTTTTTTTTTGGAAGGAAAATAAAAGTAATACTATAATTGTTGGTTTGCGGGTACACAAGAATTTGTATTTTGACAACAACAACTTCAACACAAGTACAAGTATGAAACAAGAACACTTATGAAGTTATGTAACACCCTCAACACAAGATCAAAAAGACCTTTCAAAGAAGTTTTTTTTTTTCCAGAAAATTAGATGAAACAGAAAAAAGGCCAAGTCCTTCAAATTCACGGAGTGTCCTTAAAGAAATAATTCCCCTCAAGTACCCGAGGTTATGGAATTTTCTTCCTACGATAAAATGGCCTAACAATTCGACTGTAGTGGCACCTCAAACGATCGGATTCTCTTCGAACTCACTCAACAATTAGATGATCACACAGAGAGTATTTCAGAAAGCAAGAAGTGTTTTACTGAAGGAAATTTTTGTACCTAAACTTGTGGAAAAATGCAGGTTTATATAGCCATTAATATCCTTTGGAACAGTCATACACTACCAGAAATTCGCTATTTTCCAACTGAAAATTTTCGACTGAAAAAAGTAGTCAAAAATTTTCGACTACTTCGATCGAAAATATTATTTTCTTATTTTTTTTTTACAAAATATTTTTTCAATACTTTTTGTGACAAAAACAGTCAGAATGTTTGGCGGCAAATTCTAGAAAATATAAATTCCAACTACAGTAGTTGGAAACAATAATAAATAAATAAAATTAATAATTAATTTATAATACATTCGACTATTGTAGTTGAAAATATAAATAATTAAATAAATATAATTCTAAATATCTAATCAGTCCCTTATATGAAAATTAAATAATTATTTAAATAAATTATTAAATTTATATTTCCGACTATTGTAGTCGAAAATACTAATAACTAAATAAAATTAAAAGTAATTAAGTATATATCCAACCACCGTAGTCGTAAATATAAATAATTAAATAAATATATTACTAAATATATAAGCAATTCCTGATGCGAATTTTAAAAAATAAGCAAAATAAATTATTAAATATATATTTCTGTCCGTTGTAGTCGAAAATGAAAATAATTAATTAAATATATTAGTAAATATATAATCGTACTCTTACACCAAAATTAAATAATTATTTAAATAAATAATTAAATATGTATTTCTGACTACTGTAGTCGAAATATAATTAATTAAATAATTAAATATATTTAATTTGTACTGACTGTAGTGGTCGGAACGTTATATTGAATTATTAAATAAATAATTATATGTAAAATATAAGTTACATGGTAATCTTTCACATTGTATTAATTAATTTAAATATTTAATTAAGTTGTATTAATTAATTTAAATATATAATTAAATTGTAAGTATCAAATATCAAATATATATAACCGACTGATGTAGTCAGACAAATTAAATAATTAAATAAAATAAAAAATTTCCGACTACTGTAGTCAGAAATCTTATAAATAATTAATTTCAATACATAATTTATTATATTAAATACTTAACCGACGGAAGTAGTCGGAAACTTTAAATAATTAAATATATTAAATTTATTTACGACTGAAGTAGTCAGAAATTTACTTTTAGTATACCCTAAATGTACAACTTTCCCAATTCTGTCTCTCTCTCTCACTTCCTCTCTCTCTAGGGCACGCTTCTCTCTTCTCCCTCTCGGCTCTCTTCTCTCCACCGTCTCTCTCAAAAGTTGGCCATAAAGGTTGCGTCTCTCGCAAGAAGTGGTAACGACAATAGTTAATTTCACTGATTCGAGGTAAAAAATGAACTTACTTGGTGAATCTTCTTTGGAGTAGATTGAGCTCAATACTGAAAACTTATTTTGTTCCACGTTTATCATATTCCACTATATATTGTCTTGTCCAAGAAGTTCTTCTCATGGATTGCTAATATGCAATTTGCAATATATATCGATCTGTATATATTTGTACTAAGACAGTAATTTCAAATTTCATTTTAGATACGAATCACGAGGATGACATCTATGTTGTTTCATTCTAGTATCATTATAAGACCAAAAATCCTCAGAATTGTTTATCCTAATTTTACCAAGTTATGAACATCCAAAAATCTAGTTTAAGAAACTTCGGATTTAATTTTCTTGTGCAAATGGGTCTGAAATTTTGGAAGTGATTTTATGAAAACTTAATCCTCAAATGTTTTCAGTCATATGATTCCTCACCCTTTTTATTTAGTTTTATGTTTTTTTAGAAGAGTTCTTTCATTTTTACACTCTAGAAATTTGTAGAGATTATTTTCTTCTATTTAAATTGTAAGAGGGCATAAGATAATTGGTGAAAAAATGTTATTTTCTTCTATATAATATGTCAAAAAATAAATGTAATAACAGTACTTTTGATATCTTGACCAAAAAAAAGAAAAGATATTTAGTCATAAAAGTGGTTAGGTGGAAATTATTTGAGCTAAATTTTGAGTTCCTGTATGACCCTCTCCATTAGAGACCTTTCAGATTCAGTAGGAACACCAATCCCATACCCATCAAGTCGTGTGTATTACCTCCAGATTGGTCTAATGAAAAATCCATCTGTGGCTCATCTTCATCATCAGACATTGTAGCACCCGTTCCCTCTCCAAGTGTTGCTCCTGGCCACAAAAAATGTCATACATATATATATATTAAACAAGTAAATAGCTATTGTTGCTGATAAAAAAAATTCCAAGATATTAAACAAATAAATAGCTATCACATGGATTGGATACCTTTCACTGATAAAAAAAATTCTTCTTTTAATTAAAATATTCTATTGTTGCTGGCTTCTTTACTATGTTGTCTTGAATCTCTTAGTTTTCTGCTTGTGTCCACTGCATATTAGCATCTCTAAACAACCCTGTTATTGTTTTGTTTCTCTTGTTTTTGTTTCTCTTTTCTATCATTATTGTTGTCGTTCTTATGTAGATGGAAAACGAAGATTGTACATGGATGTATAATAGACTTTATCCTAACCGTGCGGGGTTAAGATAGGAATATAAAGTTAGGGTAGCTGGATTTATTGCTAAAGCAATGGCACTTAATGATTTTCTTATTGAAGGGACAATTAGGTGTCCTTGTTGGAATTGCAAGTGTTGTAAGTTATTGAGTCCATATGCTATTACATTATATCTTTATAGGAAGGGTTTTATGTTGAATTATACTGTGTGGACAACTCATGGATAGAGTAGTGTTGCTAATAATTTTGCTTTTCAAAATTATGTTGAAAATCCAATAAGAGAGAATAATGTTGAAAGTTCATGATATAGTGAGATGGTCAGGGATGCTTTTGGGACACACTCAGGGGCTCAAAATGAACCAAATGATGAGGCTAAGCACTTTTATGAATAGTTAAAGGAAGCTAGTCATCCATTGTATGAAGGATCAATGCATTCTAAGTTATCTGTTGTCGTTCGGTTACTGAGTATTAAGTCAGATTATTTAATTTATCAAGAGGGCATAAACTCTATCATTGGACTTATGAATGAACTTCACCCAAATAAACTTGACTTAATCAAAGATTTCTACACAGCAAAGAAGTTAGTTTCTAAGTTAGGACTTTCATCAGAGAGGATTCACTGTTGCGAGAAAGGTTGCATGTTATTATATAAGGAAGATGCAAATTTAGAACATTGCAAATTTTATAATCAGCTTCGTTATAAAAAAGTCAGACATGCTAAAGGGAAGAAGGTTCCTGTAAAGTAGATGCATTACTTACCCCTTATACCACGGTAAAGAGGTTGTATGCATCAATGAGCTTTGCCCATCATATGAGATGACACTATGAAAATAAAATACCACCTGGTGTTTTATGTCATCCATCAGATGGAGAAGCATGGAAGCATTTTGATAGTGTGTATCCGAATTTTGCTAGTGAACTAAGAAACATTAGGTTGGGATTATCTACTGATGGATTCACTCCATTTTTTGTCTCAGCTACTCCATATTCATGTTGGCCAGTGTTTGTGACTCCTTATATTTTTTCACCTGAATTGTGTATGACGAGTTAGTATATATTTCTAACCTGCATTATTCCAGGTCCTCGCAATCCAAAAGTTTTGATTGATGTATATCTGCATTCATTGATTGATGAGTTGAACCTATTGTGGCATGAAGGTGTGGAAGCATATGATGTATCAATGAAACAAAACTTTAGATTGTGTGCTACTTTGATGTGGACTATAAATGACTTTCCAGCTTATGAAATGATGTCTGGGTGGTTGACTGCGGGCAAGTTATCCTGCCCTTGTTGTATAGAAGACACAAAAGCATTCACTTTGAAACATGGGGGTAAAAACTCATGGTTAGACTATCACCGTCGATTCTTGCCAAGGTAACATGAGTTTAGGAGAAATACTATTGATTTTATGAAGAATAAAATTGATTTTGAGGATCCACCGCCAATTTTGTCGCGAGAAGAAATTTAGGATAGCGTGAGAAATCTGCCTAAGGTAACAGAGTCTCCACCATCCAGGATACCTGGTTATGGTGTAATACATAACTGGACTAAATGAAGCATATTTTGGGAGTTAGATTACTGGAAGGATAATCTTCTACCTCATAATCTGGATCCTATGCACATTGAGAAAAACTTCTTTGACAACTCATTTAATACTGTAATAGATGTAAGTAACAAAACAAAAGATAAATTGAAGGCTAGGATGGACTTAAAAGAGTATTGTCGACGTAGTGAGTTGTACCTGACATACTTAAACAATAAGATTCAGAAGCCCAAGGCTAGTTGCACATTCACTTTGGAGGATATAAGAGTGATTTATGATTGGGTTAACAATTTGAGAATGCCAGATGGATATGCGTCAAATTTGTCTAGGTGTGTTGACATGAAGAAAGAAAAGTTGACCTTTATGAAGAGCCATGACTGTCACATTTTCATGGAGTCATTGATGCCTATTGCATTCTGTGCATTGCCCGACAAAATTTGGAAGCCAATAACAGAGATAGGCTTATTTTTCAAAGATTTATGTTCTAACACATTAAGGGAGGAGAACCTATTTTTGATGGATATCAACATTCGCTTAACCTTAAACAAGTTGGCCAAAATTTTTCCTCCTATTTTTTTTTATGTTATGGAGCATCTTCTAATTCACCTTGTGCGAGAGGCATGACTTGGAGGTCCTGTTCAGTGTCGATAGATGTACCCCTTTGAGAGGTATTGTCTTTTAAAATTTACCTTCATGTGTTTTAATTGAACATTATTTCATCTAAAAGATCATACTATGCAGGACTATTGGCAAATATAAATGGACCATAAAAAACAGATCCCGAATTGAGAGATCAATATGTGAGGATTGTTTGGCTAAAGAGACCTCTTATTTTTGTTCATATTATTTTGAACATGATGTACCATGTCTGAGAAACCGACCTAATAGGCATGATGATGGAGACAATACAGATCCTTCAGCACCGCCATTTTTAATATTCAATCAACTAGGTAAAGGAAGTCTGAAAGGTGGTCCAGTTCGATATTTGAATGAGGTGGAGCTTAAGTCAGCTACAACATATGTATTATTAAATTATCCCAAGGTCCTTCCTTTTTATAAGTAAGTATATTTATATTAAGGACAATCATTCAAGGTCTATCTAAGCTTTAACTAATGAAAGTCATAACTTTGTCGGGCAGCTACTTCGTGGCTTTACATGAGGATGCTGCTGTTTATCCTATGTTTTCAGTGATGTTTAGAGAACATGTAAGTGTAACTTAAATATTTAACACAATTTACACTTTTGTTCAATGTAATGTGTATTTAAATTCTAACTTTTTTATAAACTTTTTATAGGTTCATAATCCACTTAATTATGACCCAAATGACCAATTTTTATGTGATATAGCTTGGGGACCTGATGCTAAAGTTACAAAGTTTTCTAAGTACTCTGGTACTCTGTCAATAGGTACAGATTTCATACAGAAGATTTCTCTAAGGGAAAGAAAACCAACAATAGTGGGATTTGGGTGAAAGGTGATGGCGGTGTTGATTATTATGGTGTGCTTCACAAGATTTTAGAACTCGATTATCATGTTGGTTAGCCAAAGAAAAAATTGGTTCTCTTTCGATGTAAGTGGTATGACCTTACTCCTAAGTTAGGTACAAAGGTGCACCCTCAGTACAAAATAGTTAAAATTAAGCGTACAAGGGAGTATGGACTCTATGATCCATTTTTCATTGAAAAAAATATTAAACAAGTGTATTACGCTCCTTATCCTTTGTGTAAGAATAAATCTGCATGGCGGGTAGTTATAAAAACAAAAACTGTAGGTAGAGTTGTAGTAGAGGATGCATTGGATGTAGCGTATCAGAATGACATTTCAAGTGTTGTAGAAAGGGTGGATGATGAATTAGCAAGTGAGTTGCAGCATAACGAATTCTTGTATGAAGACTTTGATCCTTTTGAACTTAGATTGCATGTTCATGATTATGGAGAAGGAACATCCGGGGCAAATGACGAGGAAGATCCAATTGATGAAAATAAAATAAGCGAGGAAGAGTTAATTGATGAAAATGAAACAAGTGATGAGGAAGAATCGATGAATGAATATAAAACAAGTGATGAGGAAGAATTGATGAATGAATATGAAACAAGCGATGAAGATTGAGTTGTTATTATTAGTAGTAATGTATTGTAACAAGGTCTTGAATTGTATTTTAGCTGTTGCTTTTTATTATTAGCTATTATAACAAGGTCTAATATTAGTAGTATTGTGGTTTGTTTTCAATAGTGTTCAACATCCCATGCTTGCTCTAAGCAGTTAGTTTTATGATTGTTGATTAGTCATTCAGATTATACATTCACTTCTCTTGTGAGGTCTTGGTTTGAAAACAAGTTTTACATTGAACAAAATAATTTCACTCCATTACTTGTTTGAATAATATTAGATCCACATGTAGACCTATTGGAAGCTCTTCTGTCTAGTATAATAATACTGTGGATTTGTAGTTTTCTAACCTCCTTTTAAAGATTTTTTTTCCTTTGTTATACTGGAGAATAAGGTGTAATTGTTTATGTATTTATTTTGCCAAATTAAAGTTTGGAGGGAAATAGAATATGGGAAAGAGGTGATGTTCTGGTTACTCCAATCACATGTTTAGAGATTACTAATCACATGTTTAGGGATTACTTTTTAGCAATGCATCTGGTAGATGCGGCTTTCTTTCACTCAGTACTATAGGGAATGAAAAATTTAATTTTTGTTTGATCTTAAGAAACATATATGGGCAGCATAACACAGACTAACTCCTTTTTGTGTTATTTTTTTCAGGTGTTTAATAAATAAAATCAATGGTATCAAAAGGTCAAGGTAATAGACGACTAAGAAAGGTAAGAAAGGACTTGATAATCTTTCCGAAGGTTAATATTCACCACCACCACCTATTACCATAACTCTTCAACCAGCTACTACAAATATTATTCCTCCTCCAAGGAAACTATTTCACTACCAAATGCATTTTTCATGCCCCCACCACCCCACCAGTTCTAGTCCTCTTCTCCCCATAATAGTCTACATAGTAGCTCTTCATTTGTACCTTCAACATCATCCACACCTAGCCTTTCTGAATTGAGAATTGGAGGTCCCAACACATCAACATCGCCCTTCATTGATAGTGCTGCAGTATCTAATGCTATAGCAGCTGCTTCCCAGATTCCTAAATTTAAAGAGGTAGTAGAATATGACGGCAACGTGAGGCTAATTATCGCCCCTGATGATAATGGGTAAGTAAATCTTATTTTTTTTTGTAATTTTTAAAATTTTTAAAAGCTAAGATAATTTAATATAATTTTATTGCATGTTCATTCCCACTTATGCTGGCGGACATATGGTTATAGAAGCAATTAAACTATTTTACACGGAGCTGTGGGGTAGTTGGAATGAGATTCGACTCAACATCAGAGTGCTTATGTGGAATTAGTTTATGGTATAATCAAAATCAAAGAATTTACCATTTCAGTATGCTATCAGTGATGAATTTACCTTTATATCCGTCAATTCATTTCATGACTTTATATTAAATTTGCAGATAAAGTGTGCATGGAATTTTTGTCATGATAATGAAATACAATGTATTTTTAAGTTGAAAGCAACTCAACGTATCAAAGAACACTTGTATGAGGCCCAGAGGCACTTGGAAAAAACCTGGATGGCTGAATGCTAATGTGTGGCATCAGTTTTTGAAAAAATAAGATACTCTTGAATTAGGGAAAGGAGGGAACGGGCAAAGGCAAATAGAGCATCTCAAATGGGTGGCTCGTTGCGCACTGGAGGTTCGATGAGTTTTGCTACACACCGATGAAAATTGGTAATAATAGTTTAAATTTTTTATTTGTTCGGTTTAGTTCACTATTCTATACCGTGACATAGTGAAGCCGTGTGGGGCTCTTTTAATTCACTATTGTTGTTATCTTCTCGTTGTTGTTCATCTTGAAGTCTAGTGAAGCTGTGTATGGCCTATTTCTATTCACTAGAATTATTGACATATTGTTGCTCTTGTTGTTATTCATATTAAAGTCTAGTGAAACCGTGTGTGGCCTAGTTCGATTCACTAGCATTGTTGACATCTTGTTGCTCTTGTAGTTGCTTGTTTCTTTTGTTGTGAACTTGATCTTGTTCATCTTGTATTACTACTTGGTGGGAATACACTGGATTTGTGATGGTGGTTTGGTTTTGGTTTTAATCAAAAATCGATCCAAACCAAACCATCAACACCCCTATCAGTATGCAATACTCATTCTAAGTTTGTAAATAGACTCATTTGCACCCTTGGTACGAATATTTCTCTGAATTAATTTAAGTTCGGCTACTTCTTTCCTTGCTTAAGTCTTCCTAATTATGATGTTAAATGAACCTTTCCTTACACCTTTTAATAATCATTTTAGAAGTATATTCATCCAACTCAAAAATTGCAAAACCTTCTAAGTACTTTCTTTCCTTATCTCTGATCAAACCTGGTCATTCGCGTCTTAAACAATGTGCACATAGAAATAATAGCCAAACGCTAGCATAGTGTTTTGTGGACTTCCATCAGTTGTGACTTTGAGAGAAATGAATTAACTTTTGGCTAGGGAAAACAATTTAGATAGGTTATGCTCATGTATCAGCTTTAAGTTGTTTGTTTTAATGTTTCTAAGAGCTAGCTTTTGAAGGATCTAATTATAGAAATCTTCTTTACAAAAAATAGAGAAAGAGAAACTAACCTTTTTTTCTTTTTGGGCATAATGATAAATAAATATTGTAAATACTCCGATTTCCACGTCCAGATAATTCAACTTGTGTCATCTGTGCCAGTTGAACACTTCCATCTTACAAATTAATGTGTCATGTTAGCATCATGTGTTCATGAGATATAGTAGAAATGAGTTAGAGTGTTTAGTTTTCAGCTGAGACCAAGTTGAGATATCTTTCCTGGTCAAACAAATATTCTTACAATAACTCGTATGCAAACTGAGTTTTTTGAAGCTCCATCGTGTTAGTTTATTGAAAGTTTTTAACATATTGGGTTTCCGATTTTGGTGGTCTGAGGTTATTCATTTGTTGGAACATCTGTTGGCTGTTACTATAATAATATAGTGATAGGAAACCATTGCAGAAGATGGAAAAACAAGGAGCATTTGGGGGGTTATTTGTATATGTTGGGATATGGAACCCTTTGTGAAATTACATAGTAATCTGTCTTATTTCCATGTGTTTGAATATCTATGAATGCTAACATTTTAGAAGTATATTCAGCCAACTCAAATATTGCAGAACCTTCTAAGTACTTTCTTTCCTTATCTGTGATCAAACTTGGTCATTCACGTAAAGAAGTGTCTGCATTGCATCTACATAGAAATAATGGATATTTTATCTTGGTTTGATGCTTAAATACTGAATGTGTACAACATACAATAGAATTTCTGACATGTAGTGCGTGGAAAATACACGTTAGTGTCCTACATAAGTTATTGACCAAAAGATATAAGCCTTTAATTTCTTCCTCTCTATTAAACTGAGGTCTCAGATATGCACATCCCGAGGATTGAAACAATAGGAAAAAGGAATAAGAAAGTACCAAAGTCTTTTATATTTCTTAAGCTTGGTTAAGGTAAAGCTACAAAATAAGAAAAAGAGGCATCTTTTGTGATATCCTAATTCTTAACAAGGTAAACGATTGATAGGATATTTCAATATGATGTTTACTTTTTAACTTATCTTGGAGCTAGAACTAGCAAATTTCATATGTTTAAGTTCTAGGTAAGTGGTGATAAGTCTTCATGGGAAGTGGATTGTATAAATGATAGTAATACTTGATAAAGGAAGTACTGGTTGGAAACTCCAGTGAATGCCACCTCCTATTAGAAAATAATTAGAGTTTCTAACTTATAGCTTCTTATATAGTGTATAAAGTCTTGAAAATTGATGCAGGAGTTCTAATTTAACTTATAGCTTATTATATAGTGTATAGTATCTTTGACACATTTTTGTTGAATGTATTAGCAACTTTGGGGCATTGGCTCCCTATATAGCTGTAGACCCCTTCCAAACTATCTATTTATAGCTTAAACACTTAAAAAGAATCTATCTAAACTACTACTTCTGTTGGATTTGAGTATTTTCGAATCATGGACTCCATGATCTATTATTAGTCTTAAGATGTTTTGGTCTATGCTGTCCGAACTTATCTTCGTACTTGCATTATCTCTTTTTCTAAATTTTTGCAGGAAATATGAAAATGGGGGAAAAGAGCGTCCTTTTATTGATGTCTACGAAGATACTCATAGGAAGAAAAACAAGGACGATACAAGAGGATATTGGGTCGAACCGCGTGCTAAGAATGCATATGCAAGATAATAACTTTTACATATATTATTTTATTATTACTCAACTTTGCTTGTTTACATATTGACAAATAATTTTTCTTTCAGGAAGAATTTCAAAAAAGCATAGAAGAGTGGCGTCAAACCCAATCTACTTCAGAGGATGGTACCATGGTTTAACCATCACCTGAAGAGCTGAATAATATGTGGAAAATTGTGGTAAGTGGTCCAAAGAAAGGTAGAACCTACGGGACAGGGGTTGTCCAATCCTCGAGTACTCCTTCGTTGTTTCCCAGTTCCTCTTCTACTTTACAAACTATGGAAGAAATGGAAGCGATGAAAAAGCAAATTGTGGAATTGACGCAGAAATGTGCAGCTAATGATGCTAAGTTTGCTAAATTTGATAAATTGAAGGAGTTGGTTAAGAAGCACATGTCGCAAGTATTTTAGGACAAGGAAGATAATGAATCTGATGATAATTAGATTGTAGTTATGGTTCTTGTTTTTTGTTGTGACATTTAGATGTTTAAACTATTTGATTTGATATTTATTTTGAATGGTTTAAAGTGGTTGTATTTATGAATTTTTGTTGTGTTTGATCTAATTGTGAAAAATATATTAGTTATGTTGTTTATGATCTGAAAGCAGTGTAAGCTAATGCAATATAATAATTATTTAATTATTTATTAAATAATAATTATTATTAAATAGTTATTTTCCGACTATAGTGATCGGAATAATTAAAATTATTTATAAAATTTTCGACTACATTGGTCAGAATAATTATAATTATTAAATGCTTATTTATTAAATTTCTGACTACAGCAGTCGGAATAATTACATTATTAAATAATTATTTATTAAATTTTCAACCACAGAAGTCAAAATAATTATAATTATTAAATATTTATTTATTAAATTTTTGACTACAGTAGTCGGAATAATTAAATTATTAAATAATTATTTATTAAATTTTCAACCACAGTAGTCGGAATAATTATAATTATTAAATATTTATTTATTAATTTTCTAACTACAGTAGTCGGAATAATTAAAATTATTAAATAATTCTTTATTAATTTTTCGACTACTGTAGTCGGAATAATTAAGATTATTAAATAATTTTTTATTAAATTTTTTACTACAGTAGTTGGAATATTTATAATTATTAAATAAATATTTATTAAATATTCGACTACATTTCTAACTATAATAGTCGGAAATTTTCGACTACTTCAGTCGAAAAATATTTTTCGACAAGCTATATTTCGACTACCATCAAGTAGTCGGAACTACCTTATTTTCCGACCACTTTCCGTCTAAACTGGCCATCGGAAATTTACTGTTTTCTAGTAGTGATGTCTGTTCATTATTTACTGGACAGTCACAACCATCCAAAAAGGCACCTCTTTTCTCGAATTAGTGTGTGTCATTTCGTCGAAGAGCCAAAACTATTGCATTTTTTCCCTACACTTCAAATAAATTTTTTCCAAAAAAATAGATCTCATCAATCATTTTCCAATCCCAATCCCAAAGCCGAGCCGAGCGACGACGACAACGCGAGGCACCTCTTGGTTCTTGCCTTACTTACCATGTGGAGTAAGTGTTCCTTAATATAAACACTTGAAAGTTTCCTTCTCCCACCAATGTGGAAGAATTAGTAGACTTTTCATTTTTTAGTACACTTTCCATTTTTGAGTTTTATCTTAATTTTCCCCCTCCACTTGGTTCCCTCCATTTTCCATTCACATTTTTGATCTAGAACCTAACAATAATTACTTTTACATATTTGACTAACCTCTTTTTTGGAGAAAGTTTTTGAACTCTATAAATAGAATACCTCTTCTCATACAATAATACAATAACATCCTCAATGTAGTCATTAATTAAAAGTTTTTGTTTAGGAAAATATTTTCTCCCAATTGATTTTATGTTTTCAAATATTAGTTTTCATATGTAGGTCGTTTAATCAAATCATATTAATAATATATTTTTAGTGTGTTTTTTCCTTTGTAATCTGGTTTATCATCTCATGATTTGCAAACTATTAGCTTCCGCATGACGCCCTCTCGATTTTGAACCCAACATAAACAAGTGTCCGAATACATGGTTTAGGCGTACAAATGCATGATTAAGATGTTCGAATACATGGTTTAGTCGCACTAGATCCATCTATCTCATGTATTTGCATGTATCCGGGGGTTACGGTTAAGACACAGTAGATCCGTGTATCTCGGATATATGCACATATATATGAGGGTTACGACGGGTTGTCAGTGGCAGTATTCGAAATTGTTAAGAAATGAGATATTATATATCTAATTTAAAATAGAGAGATCTAGCACTTATGATAAATATTTTATATATGTATGTAGTTTTTTAACTCATAAAATAAAATTTTTGAATTGGACTCTGATCAAACTGCCTATTTGATGTGCATGTAGAGTCTTTCCTAACAAAGATAAAAGAAGCGAAAAACAACAGAAGCATCGACTAGAGCTCATACCAAGAAATCCAAGATAGCAAGTTATAAGCCATCTTTCTGTTTTGCACTTACTATTTTTTATTTTCTTTGTAATATTGTTATATATCTTTCAGTTTGTGTTGTTAATTGTCCTTGATAAAAATATAATTGATCGTTATTTTAATCTCTTAGTATCCTATCACTTCTTTTTCCCCTTTTCTCGTGGAGATCTAATATTTGCTTGATCGAAACTTTACTTATGTGAGTTCGTAAAATATAGCCAATTTAGAACAAAATTGTGGTAGGTTGACACTACGGTTAGAATAATTGTAGTTCTAGTAAATGTTGAACTAGCATATAAAGAGTAGAATAGTTACCAAGGATTCATACAATATAATCGACTCGAAGATGATTTGAGGAGAGATGATTAAATAGGATATAGTGTGTCTGGAGCTTACCGAGGACATGATCTTAGATAAGTGGATGTGGAGGTCGAGAATTAGAGTAGATGGTTAGTAGGTAATCCAATGTTGTTTAGTTTCTTGTGTCAATAGTATTATTTTTACCCTCATACTATCTTAGTCTCTCCTTTTATTATTACCTGTTGTGTCATTCCGGTTGCCATGTTACTGTGTTAGGAGTATTTATTATTGCTACTATTCTCTTTCTTCTTTTAATTTTTGCATTACTTCTTTGCTATCGTATTTTCTTTCTATACTTAATTTTGATATGCTTTACTGGAACTGAAGATCTATCATAAACAACCTCTCTGCCTACCACCTTCTCCAGACCCCGCTTGCAGGATTAAACTGGTTATGTTGTCGTTGTTTGATTCATAAAATCAACTCGAAAATATCTTTCAGGTTTAATTATCAAATGGGTGGCTTTATTCAGGACTCTTGTTTTAATAGGACTGATTTAAGTGATTGTGTTGTTCTGTTCTGTTCTGCTGGAAATGGAAATAGAATTGATGGTATTGATCAATTGTAGTTGTGATATCATGAAAAGGAGAATAGGAGAATCATGTGATACGAGAGTAATCTAAGACGACTGTGGACACTCAATTTTTGCTTTCCGTGCCTAAAATTAACGTCTTTAGGCTTCCTGATCGCTAAAGGGCACAAAATATAATTTTTCACATTTTTTTTATAATTGTTTGATAAATTGTTGATAATCATCCTTATTTTAGGATTTTAATCAATTTGTTGTCATATTTTTATTTTAATAATTTTTTAATAATTTTTCTTATTTTAGGATTTTTATCAATTCATTATCATTCTTAAGATTTTACAACCATCTGCACACGTGCACGATATGACGTCACATTTTTACAGTATTTTCAAATTAATTACATTTCATAATTTCAATATTCTTTACATTTTTTTTCTTTTCTATAAGTACATATCAATACCTGTATTTTTGTATATTTATTACAATCGATAAAAGTTGAGTCGAGTTAATCATTTTAATACATAAAATAATAAATCAATCAAGTCAAAATAATGTCAACTTTTTAAAGATGACAATTTTTTTTCTTTGTTTAATAGTAACATTCTACTCCCTGCGTTTTGAAATAAATAAATTGTTGGATTTTGGCACACAAATTTAGAAAAAAGCATCAAAGACATAAATTTTCATTTTTACCCTTGAAGTCTCTTTTACCCAAAAAAAGAAAAAGCTGCAGTCTCTTTTGCTTGTCAAATCATAAGGGTAATTTTGAAAAAAAATTCAACGATTCACTTATTTTGAAATACCAATAAATACCCCAACAATTCATTTATTCCGAAATGGAGGGAGTATTGTTTAATAGTAACATACTATTGGTTAATAGTAACATGCTATTTATTTGTCAAAGGGATTAATTCTTTATTTTTGAATAAAATATGGGTTCTTTTTTATAAATAAGGAGGAGAGGTTATTTTTTTTTACACCACATAATCACACACACAATAAACACACAAAGCACAAACCACTAACATTTACATCCTTAATTTCATAAATTTTAAAATTTTTTATAATTTTTATTTTTGCACAGTCATTTGCATATGTACACAACACAACACTGTAATTTCTTACTACATAGTATAATTTTAATTATTTAAAGCATAATATATTTTTTCAAAGATAATTATAATTGCTTACATTTTTATTATTTATATTTTTTTCATATTTATACATCGACATTCATTAATTTTTATGTTATTTAAAACGACCCATAAAGGTGAGTCAATTTAATTATTTTAATACATAAAACAACAAATCAGTCAAATTAAGGTCTCGTCATATTTATGACATTTGACTTTTCTTTTATCTACTATCCCCGATTTAAGGGATATGTTTGAAAAAGTTAGATTCGATATTCTATTTTATTATTATTTTTCCTTTTTAAATACTCAGTATACATACACAAAATACACACATACAAGACATTGCATCATATTTTTATAATATTTTTAAATTAATTATATTTTAAAAATATTTTCAACATTCTTTATATTTTTTATAATTATAAATTAATGTCTATAATTTTATGATTCACAAACACTGAATCGAATTAATTATTTTTACACAATATAAAAAAAAAAAGGGGAGACAAAATAGCATAAAAAAAAAGGGAGCCACATTTTTTTCTCAGAAACAATAATACTCCCTCCGTTTCATAATAAATGAATTATTGAATTTTGGCACACAAATTAAGAAAAAAATCAAAGACATAAATTTAACATAGTTTTCCATTTTTACCCATTTTCAAAGTACAAAATCATATTTATGTCATTCTTTTTCAGTTGATGGGCCCCTTGATTGTCAAATCTTCAAGGGTAAATTTGAAAAAAAATTTAACGATTCACTTATTTTGGAACACCAAAAATACCCTAACAATTCATTTATTATGAAATGGAGGGAGTATATACACACCCACTACACACATATACAAACACTACACAGATTCTCTCTCTCCAAAATAAAAAACCATCGGCTCTCTCCCTCTCTCACTTTTTCTCTCTACTCTCATCTCTTTCACGCTTTTTTCCTTGACTGCCAACGCCATCAGATCTGCTCCAGCCGCTGCCACCCCTATTCTCCTTCTCTCCAGCAAGCGAAACCTGCTGCTCCGGCGACCACCACAGCCACACGTCGCCCCTTCCTCCCCACTTTTTCCTCCTCTTCTTGCTGCTCACATTGTCCTCTCTCCTCTATTTTCTGCTGTAGCGTCGAGAAAGAGTCAAGTTTGACTAGATTTGGTGTGATTTCAGCGTTGCTCTGACAAAAGTCGTTGAAGCAACGCTATTTTGGTCATTAATTTATTTTGTAGTATATATTAAATGTCGTTGGTTGATTGTTAGCATCGCAGACTAGTCGGAATTGTACATTCTCCGACGAACTCCATTTTTTGTGGCGTTCCGCTATTTTTAGACTACATTTTATTGATATATTTGAATATTGGGGTTTATTCTTACTGTTGTTGCTATATTTGCTCCATTTTTAAATTATTTTTGCCACTAGTTGACTGTTGTTTTGAATCAGACATTGATTTTGGATTGTTTTGTCATTTACACATTTTTACTTGACTGATAAAGAATAAGATACTACACAATACTAGAGGTGTGCATCGGTCGGTTCAGTTTGTCTTTATGTGTTATTGGTTCGGTTTATCGATTTTTAAATATGTAAAACCAATAACCAACCAATAAGATATTTTCTTATCGGTTTCGGTTTATCGGTTTTTTATCCTTAACGGTTCGGTTTTCGGTTTAACCAATAAGAAAATACTTATAAAATAGAAATAGTAACAACTAACATAAAAAAATAAAATCTTAATTACCGTCAAAATCTACGCAATGCATTTTAGTTTATAAGAATTTTCAAACTTGAACTGAATGTTAGTTAAGAAAAAAATTGAATCCTAATTGTTGGAAGCTATAAATACTTCAAGCTTTTTATTACGATAATAGCCGAACTTTATATTATGTCTTTGTTGCCCAGAATAGGTTAATACTTTGTGAATCACTGAATTATGAATTAGTAGTACATATAATCTATATACATACACACACACACACGCACACACACACACACATATATATATAGAGAGAGAAATAGATAGATAGAGAGAGAGAGAGATATTTAAATATATAACATAAATAGGGATAAAACAATAACTTAGTGTATTCTTATTGGTTATCGATTTAACTGATAACCCAATAAGCTAAAACCGACACCTAACCATTTACCCAATAAAATTTCTTATAAAACCAATAAAAATCGTTAAGCCGATAACCCAATACCAATAACCCAATAACATTTTTATCGATTCGGTTTATCGTTCGGTTTAATTTTTGCACAGCCCTACACAATATTGGCCAATGAAATTATCTCCAGACGGATATTTGAGGCCACCCAATATAAAAGACGAATCTTTATTTTGTAAATTATTTATTTTTTATAAAAAATAGATATTTGACCAATAATATTATTTTTTCTTGATTTTTTGAGGCCATCTCATTTCAAAGACGAATTTTACTTTCTTAAAATATTATTTTACATTATGGCCAATGAAGTAACCCTTGTCAGTTTTCAAGGCCTTCCCAAATAAAAGATGGACATTATAAATACGTAACAAAAAATAAATATTTTTGGACGATGACGAAATTTTTATAATATTTTAAAAATTTATCTGAGCTCACTAACTAACAAAAAATATATTTTTAGATATGTATATGCAAACATGTTTTTTCATTTTATTTTGATTAGTATTTATTTATTACTGACATTTTTATTATAAGTATTTATATAGGTTATTGAAAATACTTGTCGGGATGGCATTTAAAGAAGACTTTAAATTGAGTGTTTATACTTTTATATTCTTTCACTTGTATAAATGTTAATCATAGTGAAAACTTTAATTTTTAGGATGTTGGACGAGATATTCTTTTATTTAATCTTCACTACGCATTTAGGCAAACTTAGATCGTTAATATTTATATAAAAATATTAGATTGACTTAATTTATTTAATCAAATAATTTATACTTCTTACATTAAAAAATATTACGTAGGCTTTTTCTTTGGAACGATTTTTCTTTATATAATCTTATCTTTTCTTAAAATTCATATACTAATATACTTTTGTTTATATTTTTACGATAAAACATATATATTATTTTAATATCCTTACATAAAAGAATTAAGTTAATCAAGTAATTCACATATTATGTAGTCTTTTCTACTCAAATAAATTTTACTTTTCTTTGTAATTTTAATCAAATAAAAAATATTACTTATAAATATTTTTTCTTTTCATGGCACATCAAAATACATTTTTTTCACACATCATAAAATACTCCCTCTATTTAAAAAAGAATGACCTACTTTTTTTTAGTTCGTTTAAAAAAATGACCCCTTTTCTTTTTGGGAATATTTTAATTTTAATTTTTCACATGACATGTTTAGGACCACAAGATTAAAGAGCATTGTGGTACATTTGACACAACTTTAATTTAAGTCCACAAGATTCAAAGGTCTTCTTTATTTTCTTGAACTTTGTGTCAAGTCAAAGTAGGTCATTCTTTTTAAAACGAAGGGAGTACTTTTCTTTTCACATTTATTTATACATTCTTATACATGTCCTTTACATATTTTATAACAATTTATTCTATTCATATATTTAATATACATATACCTTTACATAGTTTTAAAACATTTATATTTTTTTAAAAAAATTATTTTATATTTAATACATACATTTTTATATTATTTTAAATATACCTCCTCTCTTTTGATAAATTTACTCTAGTCGGTTATCACATTTGTGGATCCTGAAGGGTATCTAACCCCTTCCCTAGATAATTTGAACCCTTACCTAGAATCTCAATTGGTTTTCGCAGACTGAAACATAAAATCGCACATGTTAATAATTCAATACGTTTTCTTATTTTTCTTAAAAATTAGGTGGCGACTCTGTAATAAAATTAATTTATTTTTGAGTCCATAAGTCGTACTTGTTTAACCTTGGCGAAAACAGGACATGACAGAATGACGACTCTGCTGGGGATTAACAGCGGGTTCTAACCATGATAGACTCAATTTTTTAATTGAGGGAGGTATTTTTACACACACACACACACACACACACACACACACACACACACACACACATATATATATATATATATATATATATATATATATATATTAATTCTTTGATTCTCTATCTGTTTAACATTGCAAATTGTGTAGACTTTTTCATAAAATCTTTACATTATTCGCGCAAATTAAATTTGTTGCCTTATCATTTTTTTTATTTATTATTTGTTTAAATACATTGTATTTGTATATTGTAAAACCATTACACATTATTCTTTACTTCATTTGATCATAAATCACAATTTCATTGAGTCTTTGGCCATACACTTCACACATTGTGGTTCACGCGGGGATATATTACACCCCCCAAATATTTTCTGAATTTCATTATCTTAGTATTAGTGCATTTAGGTTAGTGTGCCTTTTCGCAGTTATTCAATCTTATTTTAATTCATTTAGAAAAATTTCTATTCTTGAAATAAATCATGCTCTCTACAAACCCATAAAAAGTTTGAACACGTTTTGACCTGATTCTTGTCCCGACAAGATACGTAGGCAGCTCTGCATTAGAGTTCGGTCTCTTCACTGTTTTAGAATAATTTCTCCGGTATTCAAAATTGGGAAAAATTTTCTGAAACAGTTTAAAAACGCTCTCCAAAAATCTTCAAGAGCGCGAATCAATAATTCCTTAAATCCAAATCTTAATTACATTAGTGCCCAGCCGGCTACCTTCAGAGACTCACCCAATTTTGGTGCGAGAACATCTAACTTCTTCTTTAAAATATCATAAACTATTAAATTTATGGCGTATCGATCCTCATTTTTAAAAGCAAGGGTTAAATATTTTCTAGTTATAATAATAACTGCCGACTACGGTGAAATAATGTCATAATTTCTTCAGTGTCTGCCTTTTTCAATCTTGCCAGCATACTGAAGTTGTGTTAAAGCTCTCCCGATGCATGACATCTATTCTCTTGATAATTTGATCAGAACAATTTTGATGTTAAAAACAAATTTTTCCTGATCTTCTTTCATATTATTTTCGAGAATGACCACCATTTTTTTTACAATCATACATTGCACATACAGATTCATAAATTTTCCTGAACTATGCTGACCTGATTCTTGTGTTCACAAGATATGTAGGTAATTCTCATTTGGGTTCGGTCCTATTTTTTTAAATAAAATAAAATTTTGACTTGGTTGTTACCAATACAGTTAGAAGTGCGCATAAGAAAGAACAAATTGGTATGATGAAAAGAACCAACTTCATGGTAAACCATAGATTCTTTTGGTACCTTTTATCACACCTGAGTAACACTTGACAAGTCCTCTTGCATAAATCTAAGACAAGAACGAAATCAACCTCACCGTTTCATGTGCATTGCGTGGTGAGCTTTAGTTTAATTCATTGCATTGCATTGTTGATCTAGAACTTGGCCTAAATGTTTGTTGAGGCAAAATTCTGAGATATACTTGGTTTAGGAATGGATCGTAGGCCTTCTTTGATCCGATTGAGCCTTTTACAACCCACCAAATGACATTAATCCCTAGCATTTTCTTTTCTGTGCCTAAAACCTTTTTTTGGTCAACCACATCTGCGCCTATACCTTTCTGAGTGCTTACATACACTATCCTCTCTTGTCCCTACCTCCTTGAGCTTACTAAATACGTGCAAATTGTGAATGAAGATTCAAGATCAAAGACGCGAAATGCAAAGAATATATTGTCCTAGATGACAAAAATAAAAAAATGACTTCAAAAGGAGCAAAATCTCCACAAAAAAGAAAAAAAAATAAAACAAAAAATATATAGTTTATTGAAAAAGGGAGGAAAAACTCCAACACAAGATTCAAATGAAGTCGAAGCATATACAAAAACAAAGAACAACGAAGCACAACAATGAAGATCACGCGTCAAAGTGCAAAAATGTTGAAAGCATATATACAGTGCAACACCCATTGAAGAATTAGTCATTTTCATCCCAAATATCATGTTACCCATTCCCCAAGCCTACATTACAAGCCAACAACAAGTCTTACAAGATCCTACTCTAAGGGACCGTTTGGCCATGGATATTTTTTCTTTTTTTTCCGAAATTTTTTTTCAGAGTTGGAAATTATGGTGTTTGGCCATGAAACTTTGAAAAATAATTTCGGAATAAAATTTTAAAAATGGAAAACAACTTTTTGTTATTTTTTCCTTTTTTTACTTTCAATTTCAACTTTCATTATTATTACATATAACCCCAATCTTTAAATTTTTACACAAACCCCTCTTATTAAAATAAAGTAAGGGGTTGGGGTGGGGAGGGATGGTTAGCTGTGTGGGGTGGGGTGGGGGTTACATTTAAAACATGAAAAGTAAAGTTGATGGGATATGAGCAAGTGTAGTTTGTAATAATTTATTACAAAGTACAAACACTATTTGTAAAACGTAATGAATTATTACAAACTACATGACTTTACATAAAGATAGATGTGACAACACACTGCTTTGTTTTTTTTGTTTTTTTTTGTGGAAAACGTAATAAATTATTACGTTTTACAAATAGTGTTCCTTCAATTGACCTTTAAGAAAAATATATAAAACGTAATAATTTATTACGTTTAGCCTATTTTAGTAACTTATTAAATGGGTGGCTGTAAGATCCCACAAAATTCTTAGCTTAATTCAATCCTTTAACCTTGTTAAGGGTTCCCAGACTTAGAAAATTCTAGCTAAGTATTTAGACTTAGTGTTATTTTAGCCTTTAAAAGTTGGCAATCTTATTTCGTGACTTTTACGTCCATTAAATATTGATATTTGAGTTAATTCATGATCAGGAATGTCAATAGGTGTGCCTGGGCAAGTTTTGAATTTTTTAGACTTCGTTTGAAGAACCTTTGAAATCCTAAACCAGTGAATCAACGCGATCTTGACGCGTTGCATCGACTATCGCATTGATAAATGTTTTCTCCAGCTCCCAGTATCAAATTCCAGTGAACCGACGCGGACTAGAAGAGGCACGTTGGCTATCACATCGATGCCAACGACGCGACGTGTCATCCTGCGCATCAATGGTTCAATTTACAGTCATTAAAAGGCCGCATCCTCAGAGTTAATTAAGTTTTTTCCCACGCCCTTCAGCCCTCATAACATGAAATTTAGCCCTCTTTTAACAAGTTATATTCATTCTTTCACAAATTGCTCAAGAATAAAAACTCTAGGTGAATTAAATTCAAATTCAAGGCTCAAGATTCCACCGTTAATTTTTCACAATTCACCAACTAAGGTATGTGAAGTGTTCATTCAAGGGTTCTTTCAACCCTTAGAGTCTAAGAAACTCTTTTAAAGCTCATGTAAAGTGATTTTATGATTTTCCATGATTTGAATTAAATTGTATTCATGATTATTACTTAATTGGATTTCTATTTCATGATTTATTACAAGATTCATGTAGAGTTAATTGATATGTGTGCTTTATCATGTGAGTTCAAGTTGAAACTCTTGGAATTGTGTAATTGGAATTGAATCATGATGCCTACATGTTGTTTTAGTATTATGTGCATATATTATGTCCCACGAGTGTTTGATGAATTGTCCATGTGAGTTGAATAGTGAAATTATATCATGTTAGCATGTATGCAAGTGTTTGCTTGAATGCCCAAATGAATGAATGATGATTAAGTAGTTAGTTACCATGTCTTTTAAGTTTATGCTATCGAGTCCCGGGGGTATTTAATATCCGATAATTTAGCTACTTGTCTAGAGCCATGGTTAGTCACAGAGTAGAATCAGTCATGTCTCGATCAGTAGAATTTAGTCAGTTACAGAACTTAAGAAAACTCAGTGAACTCAGAATTAGTCCAACTCAGTTCAATAAAATCAGTTCAGTTCAGTTATACAGTACGATCAATAACAGTTCAATCTAGCCTATTACAGTTTAGGATTCAGTCCAGTGTCTATTCAGTTGGGAGTAAGATTCAGCACTGAGTGAACCCGAGGATGAGGACTCACCTGCTAGTAGAGGGTGAAATCCTTAGAAGCAGTCCTTGCATTCCAGAACTACGTAGCCAGCGCAGGTTGAGACATCAACCTGCCAGTTGAGGGTTGATGAGGTGATTTACCTGCTAGTTGAGGGTTGATGAGGTGATTTACCTGCCAGTTGAGGGTACCACCATTCTCGTTCAGAGCACCTTCCAGATGAGGGTGACTCAATAATTGTCCTTACCCGTGGCACAGTATTGACACCCTTCCAACTGGGGTTACAGGTTGGACCCCAAATCAGTTAGAGAAGGGGTATGTCGGTTAGATGATTACCTCCCACAGTCTCAGTTTCAGTCTTAGTCTCAGAATAGAAGTTAGTTCAGTTCTACAGATTCAGGACTATCAGGTATAGTCACTCAATTTAGTACGAAACTCATTATAGTTCCACAGAATCAGGGCTTTCAGATACAGTCATTTAGTTATCAGTAATACAGTATCAGTAAACTTAGACATCAGTTAATCAGTATTCAGATTCAGTATTCAATACTATCACGATCTCTGTTATAGCATACGTATTCACGCATGTACTCTCATTCATTCATACTCATGTTATTCAGTTGGTATTGCTCATGCATATAAACTCATGCATTTCAGCCTACCTCACTAAGCATACTAGTACATTCAAAGTACTGGCGCATATCTTTCTTTTGCGCTATGATGTCTTATATCATAGGTTCAAACGCACGGGCTTCCAAGCACCCTTAGCAGTTTAAATTCTCAGCATTCAGAGTTAGTGGTGAGTCCTCATAGTTCGAGGACGTGATTATTTATTTCAATATTTCAGTTCATTTTTAGTAGTTGGAGTTAGTTGAGGACCTGTCCTATCAACTCCACAGTTCAGACAGTTTAGAGGCTTTTCAGACTAGAGTATTTTCAGACAGTTGTTCAGTTTTCAGTATTAATGTTTCAGTTTTGGTATCACTATACCATATTCAGTTTTATTTCAGTATTGAACCTTATGGCATGTTTTCCGCCTAATTTTTGCACATTACAATATTATTATTCAGTTATTACAGCAGGTAGCAGTCATGGGTTAACTTGTGGTCCTTCAAGATTATGAGCACCGTGTAGCGTTCAGGGTACAGATTCGGGGCGTTACAGTAGCCTATTTTGGTCATTTTTTTTATTTTGTGGCTTATTTTGGTTTCGAGTTTTTGCTTAGATAATATAAATGACCAAATTGTCAAATTTTCAGCATTTGGTGATGGCTGTCACTTGTCCATATCAAGCGCTTTGCCACTTTCTATTGTTATTGTGATTTTACTATTATTGTTGATAAAGTTTAGTGACTATACTTAAAATTAACCCAAGCAGATTGGCTGGAGCTGCTCTTGTAGGTCCATCCACGAACTATTGGTGGACATGTTATCCTACTAAACTATCAAAAGAAGCTTTAGAAATAATAGTTCCACAAGACAAGAGGACATTTCAAATTGCACACTATGCCCCCTGGCTATTTAATTGGTGGATGAATCAAAAGTGGTTCCATTCTTGGAGTGTTGTGGAAGGAAATATGGCCATTTTTAGCAAAACTGATTTGGAAATAGTGAAACAGTTATCCGGAGCCCCTAGTCTTGGTCAGGTAAATAGTTTGTTCAATCTGTACATTTAACACTCCTAATTATAATTACGAAATTTTTTGGATCATTTCTAGGAAACGGTAACACAACAGGGGAAGTTTGAATCGTTCTACCGGGACCTGATAGTAGGTTTTGGGAAATGGGAATTTGATCCAACGCAAGTTTCTAATCCTTGTCCAGAGAATAAGGGAAATGTCCATATATGGCAAGGTTATGAGGACAAAATTATACCAAGAAAACTCAATCAGTACATAGTAGAGAAGCTTGGTTGGATTAAATATCATAAAGTTCCTGATGCTGGACATTTCTTTATTTACAATGCTACTCTATATGAAACCATCTTGAGGGAACTAGTGAATGGATGATTAGTAGAAAACTTTATGATGACATAAATTGCAATATTCTCTAGCTTTTGTGATAAAGAAGAATAAAATAAAAACTAGTCCAACATTATCCATGTACTATTTTCTGGATTAAAAAGCGAGTACCACATTTCTTGATTTTCGTTTTGTCCCTCCCTCCCATTTATTTCTTTATGATGTATACTGAAGCTCTTTTTTAATTATTTCACTATGACATATCCTTAATAGCAGGTTGATTACATGTACCACCGAAATGGAAATCGAGTGTTTTCTAGTTCAAAAAATACCGTATCTCTTCTGAATCATTATTTGTCAGGTGTATTTGGCGCAAGTTCCATGGCTTGGACAAGGAATTTATTCATTTTCAGAATGCATTTGAATAATCACATTTAGGCATAAATGAACTAGATTACCCTTTTAACCTTTTGGTTTCATGGCAAATTATGGATGCCTTTGTTGAGATTGATTAGGCAGTTAGCAAGTTAAATTAGTCCAGCTAAGCTTAAAGTTAGTTAGAGTGGTAGTTTTGTAAATAGTCGATTGAAGTAGATATTTTTCCTTAGTCGATTGTTAGTGTATATCTATATATACATTGTAACAAGATGAGTTGATTGACAGTTTTCATTCTCCAAAACAATTTTCATTGGTTATTCTCTCATAATAAGAAAACTTCACCCTCTCCACGTGAGCTTCCATGGAGATTTAAGCTCAATCTCGTAGCTTCAATTCATTGTTTTGACATGGTATCAGAGCCATAAAGGTTCTTCTTCATTGGTTTTCCTCAAAATTTCCTTTCCTTTTCTGGTTTGCTTTTGCCCTTTTCAACCCTTTTTTGAGAAATTACACAACGATGGCGGATACTATACCAGATTCTACAAATTTCACCGTTACATCGAAAACTTCGTATTCAAACAACGCATTGTACATTCATCCCTTAGAAATGCAGGATCTTCAATAATCCCAACTCAATTCGATGGATCGGGTTATAAATCATGGAAAAAAAGCTGTATTACGTGCACATTCTGTGAAAAGAAAAACTGGGTTCATCAATGGAAAAGTTCAACGACCCGCTGCTGATTCACCAAAATTTGCACAATGGGAGCGATGCGATGATATGGTAACCTCTTGGCTTTTGAAATCTCTTTCTAAGAATCTCAGTGATAGCCTACAATTTGTGAATAATGCTAAGGAGCTTTGGGATGAATTGGAAGCTCGGTACGATCAAACTAATGGAGCTAAATTGTACTAACTTCAACAAGAAATTAACGTTCTCACCCTAGGAAACTTAGTTATTACAGGGTACTACACAAATGGTAGGCGTTTATGGGAGGAACTGAGTGCTTTAGATACGAACACGCAGTGTACATGTGTGTGTGTTTGTGGTAGAAAGATTAAGATGCATAAGGAAGAACACGTTTGACATCTAATTCAATTTATAATGGGTTTAAATGAAGTTTACATCATAGTTAGGGGGAGTATTTTGATGATAAATCCTCTACCTACAATGGCTCAAGCCTTTTCCATCCTCATATAAGAGCAAAAACAGAGAGAAGTAAGACCTACTAGTCGACTTTACTTGGAATCGACTTTCTTGTCTGTTGGTGCCTACTCTACTAGAGCTGGAGGGTCAGGGTATAGAGACACTGGTGCAAATTCAGGAAACGTGGACTTTAGGACAAATTATGCCCCTTCTCGCTCACCTTATAGGAATAGGGGAAAAACACCTATATGAACTCTAACTCTCCTCCTGCAAATTAGCTCACCAATAGAGCAATCTTATTTTGCAACTACTGTAAAAAGACAAGACATACTGAAGCAAAATGCTGTAAGCTGCATGGTTCCCTTTTGACTTCAAGTTCACCAAAGAAATAAATGCAGGATCAACAAAAATAAATATGATGGCAAGCACTGATAATATGCCTACTAAGGATGCTACAGGATCAACAAGCATAACAATCAATGTCAATATATCTTGACTACAGAACAGTATAATAAGCTCTTGGCTTTGTTGGGAAATGTTCAGGTCAAAGGACCCGTTGATCATAAGGATCCTAGCAAATCAATCAATAACCATTTGGTGGCCATGTTGCTGTGAAACTCGTAGGTATTTTTGCTTGTCATTCTTATATTACTAAAGTTAGTGCTTTGACTTATAATTATGCCACCTTATCAGCTGACTCATGGATCATAGAGTCTGGAGCCACGAATCATATGACCTACCTTAAAAACTTATTAGTTAGAATTCGACCCTTAGCATATCCTTTCTTAGTCACTTTACTAAATGGCTACAAAGTCAGAGTCACAGAAATTGGTGATGCACAGCTTAGTCCATCAATGATATTGCAAAATGTGTTGTTCATACCTAGTTTTAAATTTAATTTGATTTTTGTCAATTGCTTGGCTTCCCATCTCAAGGGTTCTATTATATTTAATAATTCTTCCTGCCTTATGAAGGGCCCTTCAGTGAAGAGCCCTCTGGAAATTGGTAGAGCAAAGAGTGGCCTGTATTACCTATGTGCAAGCTGTCACAATTGTTCTCCCTCATATTATTCTTGAGCTATTTCTCAATCACCTACTATAGTTTTTCTTATTTCAGCATTATCTCAATGTTCATCTATATTGCCTTCACCTCCTTTATCTGCCAAAAATAAGTAAGCTATAGTTCCATCTTTTATCTCATTTGTAAGATCCAAAACACCAAGAAATGCAATTGCTAAATGCAATTAGACTTTTGTAATGCTTCAAATTAAATACACACTTTATGTTCTAATGTCTCTCATGCTTTATTTATGTCTCATGGAAACTGTGTAGATTACTTATGGCATACTAGACTAGGCGATGTACCCTTCAGTAAAATGAAAGGGATAAGTACCATACCTGTTACCTTTACCCCCAAACAACCTTTCACCTACACCATATGTCCCTTAGCAAGGCATACCAGACTTTCTTTTCCTAAGCATTCACAAAACCAATCCAAAAACTTATTTGATCTCATACTTGTTGACCTCTGGAGGACTTACCACACACCAACTTGAACGAATAAAAGATATTTCCTAGCTATAGTCGATGACTTTAGCAGATCAACTTGGACACAACTCTTAAGCTGCAAAAGCAATGTGTTACAAACATTAAATCATTTGTTTCCCAGATAGAGAATTAGTTTGGCACCATAATTAAGTATATTAGAACTGACAATGGACTGGAGTTCACAAACAAAGAAACATCCTCTTTCCTGCAAAATAAAGGCATCATACATCAAAAGACTTATCCCTACACACCATAATAAAATGGTGTGGTCGAGGGAAAATACAAACATCTTCTCAAATTGCTAGGGCCTTCCTATATAATTCCAATGTCCTTTTAAAATATTGGGGAAAATGTATCCTAACTGCTACATATTTGATAAACAGACTCCCCAACACTATACTAAAAAACAAAACACCTTTTGAAGTCCTGTACAGTCAGAAACCTGCTTACTCACACCTTAGATCATTTAGTTGTCTTTGTTACCCTGCTACACTCAAATCTCATAGGGAAATATTTGAACCAATAGCTACACCACATATGTTTGTTGGATACCCTTTCAATACCAATGTAACACCCTGATTTGCTGAATCGAAATGCTACATGATACTCATGACCCCGAGGGACCACAAGCTAACCCATGACTGATATCTGTACCTGTATACTACAAATCATGATGTAATAATATGGAATACATGAAACTGTAAGGCCATAAGGTTCAACTAAATACAATCATGTGGGCGAAAATACCCAAAACAACTAAATCTGGACGTAAATCTAAAAGTCTCTAAATTGTTTGAATACGGAGTTGAAGGAACATGTCTCCAACTAACTCCGTAAAACTGAACTGAAGAATAAATAAATGAATCAGATCATATTGTCCTCGAATCAATGAGGACTCACTGTGTCTCTGCGACTGGAACGCTACTGCTACTGCTGGGCTGGAGCTCGTGTCTCGGAACCTATGGTGTAACATGAAAAGAAAGCACCATAGTGCAAATGCGTCAGTAATACTGGAGTACTGAGTATACAAGGAAGGTAGGCTGAACATAAAGGGTTTCATGCATGAACAACACTGACCGACTAATATGAACGTGGGAGTGCAAACACACATATATAGAAACTGGGACCATGAATACGTGATAGCATGGCTTGTAAGCTAATACATGGTTTACTGATAACTGTCCTGACTGATATTGAAACTGATAACATGGATGACTGTATCTGTCAGTCCTGTATTTACTGAAATCTGAAGAACTATCTGAGTTCTTTTACTAAGACTAATACTGAAACTGTGGGAAGTAGTGTTTAACCGACATGCCCCATGTATGCTGTTATGGCTAAGCTGGGGTCCAATCTTTGCCTCGACTGGAGGGGTGTCAATACCGCGCCACTGGTAAGGACAGCTATAAGTGACCCTTATCTGGCGGGTACTCAATGAGAACGGTGGGAACCCTAAACTGACAGGTTAAGCCACCTCATCAACCCTGAGCTGACGGGTTAAGATGTCTCAACCTACGCTGGCTACGTAGCTCTGGAACACAAGGATTTCTACTAAGAATCATACCCTGAATTGGCGGGTGAGTTCCCATCCTTGGGTTCACTCGGTGCTAACCTCTACTCCCATCTGGAGGGACTGGACATGAATAACTGACTGTGCATGACTTGATCTTACTGAATTTCGTTGACTGGCAGAATATTACTGATATCTAACAACTGACTAAGATCATGAGGTTTTCCTGAGTCACATGACTGACTGAAGTCTATGGAATCATAACTTGAGTTCGGATATCGTGAAACATGACATGGATCTAGGCACGCAGCTATAGTTTTCGGGTAAAAGTACCCCCAGGACTCGATGGAAAAAAACTGACACACATGACTAACTTGATCATAAGAGTAGAGTCCATAATTTATAATATCATAAGTAGGGATCTTATACTAATCATGGTTATCAACAATGTATTGCATGGAAAGGATTTCATATCACATGGAAGTACTTGCACAATCTTAATATCATGTTCGTTGCATAATCATATTGTCAACACATACTAATAGCATGGAAGTTCATGTGGGTTGCATGGTTATCATACATCTTGTTCATAAGTAGGATTTGCAAGTAAACATAGCATAATCTCATAAGAATAGTTCATGAGTATTCCAACAAGATTTACAAGGCACATTAACAAGATAGAAGTCATTGGAACGTAAGGGCATATCATGAATCCTTCACTTAGTCACAATTCCATATTGCATGCTTTCTAGTTCTTTAGGAATTTTATCAAACACCTTACATGCACATCTTAAGCATAGGTGAATTCATCAAATTATACATCATGAACAAGCAAATTTACATGTTTCCAACTCATATGATATCATGAATTCACAAAAAAACATATAAAGATTCCATCTTGGAAATCACCCAATATCAACAACATGATCATCAACACCCAACAATATAGAAATCATACTTTATAATGAAAAAAAGGAAAACAATCAAGCATCAACATGGGTATGATCATATCACCACAATCAACCAAACTTTTGTATTTTAAAGATTGATTCTTGAACTCTATGAACGAATTGAATCCATAGATGGACACTACGCATACCTTAGAAGGAACATTCTTAATGATTGACGGAGGAATTCCCTTGAAATCGGATCTTCAAGCTTAATTATGCAACCCTAGTTGTTTTTCTCCTTTAGTTCTCTTGGATGATGAGCTTTGAGATGAAAATAGGGTTGCAGTATGTTTAGAAGATATATATTTCATAGGGTTAAGTTTAGGGACGTGTAAGGAGTATTTAAAGACTTAATTACCTTTAAAATAACTCAAAACGGAGTGTTTTTGACACCTAGAATTGACTTAGGTGGCGCCCAAGTGATCTACTATGCTTGGGTTGGGCGGCGCCTAACCAATCGCCTATGCTTCGGTTAGGCGGAGCCTAACCAATCGCCTATGCTTACTGTCTCTTACGAAAATGGGCATAACTTTTTGCTTGGGTATTGGATTAAGGCAAAATTTGTAACGTTGGAAAGCTAATTTGATTCTCTACAATTTGATGGTCTAAATCAGCCAAAATACCATATTAACATCGAGTTATACTCATTCAAAGATGATCCTTGCAAAATCAAACACTTAAACTTGATGGATTCAAAAAATCTTAGCTTGTATTACCTTAAGTGACTCATATGAACATGCTTAATGCATCATAATCTATCCTATCACTAGGATATTCATTGTAAGTCATTTACTCAAGTATGAATCACAGGATAGGAGATTTCATACGTAGGAATACTTATTCACTTCCTAGCTTAGAAACATGCGGGGTATTACAACCAAAGGGTACAAGGTCCTAGATTTAAGCACTAAGAGAATACACATTTCTAGGGATGTTATGTTTCCCCTTTGCCTTATGTTTTCCTAATACAAAATTTAGTCCATTCTTAAGAAAACTTGACCTCACTTCTGAATCTTTAAGTTCAAACTTTAATGCTTTTGATAATGATCATATGTTCGATAAAACTATTGAAACTGTTGTTCAAAATACTGCTAATTCACATAATATATTTTCACATCATATTGCTTGTTCATCTGCACCACCTACTATCTCACAACCACACATTTCATCATTATCACACCTTTATTCTACACATCCCAACACTCTATCTAACACTTTTACACTACCAGCTGAAACTTCTACCACTACAACACTCAGGATATCCAGTAAGCCACATAATATACCATCCTATCTAAAGTATTACACCTATAAGCTTCTAGTCCAACACACTTCCCTAACATTTTTTTCACACGATAGTCAGCAATTAATTAGGCATATATCACATGATAATGAACCATCTTCATTTGAAGAGGCAAGCTTAAATCCAGCTTAGTAGGCAGCCATGACACTTGAATTTGAAGCTTTGTATGCTAATAACACTTGGAACCTAGTTCCTTTACCTGTAGGAAAGAAAGACATAGAATGCAAGTGGGGATACAAGATCAAACATAAAATTGATGGATCTATTGAAAGGTGCAAGGCTAGACTTGCGGTCAAGGGATATACACAATAGGCAGGTATAGATTATACAAAGACCTTTTCACTAGTAGTCAAAATAACTGCAGTAAGAACACTCATTGGTTTAACATTTAAGAAAGGTTGGGATTTATACTAGCTAGATATGAATAATGCCTTCCTCCATGGAGACCTCAATGAGGAAGTCTACATGACCTACCACAGGGATTACAAGTTAGTGACACAAACATAGTGTGTAAATTAAACAAATCTCTATATAGGCTAAAGCGGGAAAGTAGACATTGGTATGAAAAACTAGCTACAATATTATATTCAAGGGGTTACTCACATTTCAGCAGTGACTATTCCCTATTCCTGAAGAAAGATGGAATATGTAATGTATTTGTTGTTGTATACATTAATGATATAATCATGATAGGTACTGATTTGGCAGATATACAATCTTTAATGGCTTACTTACATGACTAGTTCAAGATCAAAGATCTAGGATGCACTATTTCTTAAGTCTTGATATTCTTTACAAGAAAGAAGGAGTATTGATCTCACAATAAAAATTTGCCACTGATTTGATCAAAGAGTTTGACTGCTCAAACTATAGCATCACAACTGTACCCCTTGATCCTAACATGAAGCCTAATTTAACTGAGGGACAACTTTTGGCTGATCCAACCTACTATAGGAAACTAGTAGGGAAACTCAATTTTCTCACTCACACAAGGATGGACATTACATATAGTGTTCAATATTTGAGTTAGTTTCTACAAGCACCGAGAGAGACACACCTCAAGGTTGTTTTTCATGTTTTGAGGTACTTAAAAGGTAACTTGAGTCAAGGTATTTTCTTTTCTAAAAATGGAAACTGCAAAATCACAACCTACTGTGACTCAAACTGGGCATCATGCTCTAATTCCAGGAAATCTGTAACTGGATACATTGTGTTCATAGGTGATAGTCCTATTGGATAGAATTCAAAGAAGCAAAGCACTATTTATTTATCATCAACAGAAGCAAAATACAATAAAATAAGAAAAGTGGTTGGGGAGCTGGTTTGGTTGGAGAGATTACAGAAGAAATTAAATGAACCATGCACCTTGCCAATCTCGATGTTCAGTGATAGTTAAGTAGCTATCCATATAGCCAAAAATCCAGTGTTCCACGAACGTACCAATAATATAGAGGTGGATTGCCATTTTGTTAGAGACAAGTTACAAGAAGGACTTGTTTCTCTTCAACATCTTTCCACAACTGTGCAACTGCTGACATTCTAACCAACGCATTAAGTGGACCTAAATACTCAGAGGTTCTACACAAGTTGTTAGTAAATATATCACCTCCAACTTGAGGGGGGGTGTTGAGATTGATAAGGTAGTTAGCAAGTTAAATTAGTCCAGCTAAGCTTAAAGTTAGTTAGAGTGGTAATTTCGTAAATAGTCAATTGAAGTAGATATTTTTCCTTGGTCGATTGTTAGTGTGTATATACATACATTGTAACAAGATGAGTTGATTGATAGTTTTTATTCTCTTAGATAGTTTTCATTGGTTATTCTCTCATAATAAGAAAACTTCACCCTCTCCATGTTAGCTTCCATCGAGGTTTCAGCTCAATCTCATAGCTTCAATTCATTGTTTTAACAACCTTAATTAAGCTCAATATTACCTTACCTTTTTAACTTTTTGGGGTTGAAAAACAATACCTCTTAGTTTCATATCTCTTAGTGCAAGAAATGGAAGCTCGGTAGGTCCCGGAAGAAATGGATACAAGGTATACGTACTAGTATGAATTAGCAACAAAAGACCAAAACTAAATTTGCCTTGCCTTTCAGAGGTTTGAAACCCTTTTTTTGAGCATCAATTAGAAATTAAATCTGACCTCAAAATGGGAAATGAAGGACCCAACTTTCCCGTATTCCTCTCCCCACGAGCAAAACACTACAAATGCACTATGTGTATGCCTTGTCTAACGAGCAATGACTATTGATTCATCACTTCAAGGGGTAGTGCAACCCTACCTCTATAAAAAGAAGATGAATCTATCACTAAGTCCCAAACAATTTAATTTTCTTTCCATTATCTAATGCTCATGCATCCCTTTTCTCCCGCTCTTAGCTTTCAACAGAGCCTTCTTCAAATTATGAAAGCAGAAGGGGTTGGAAATTTGTTTCTATGTCAAACTAAATCAAAACTTGTGGGTATATGGCAACTTTTTTAAGCTGTAATTCCCCTGCCCCATCTCTTTTGCTGATCCAAAATTATCTGAGATAGTATTGGAAATTAATCTTAATGTTAAAACTTAACGTATTATACAACATTAGTATTTGTTTGACAAGGCATTTTTGTTCCTATGGAGTTATCTAGACCATATATGAAAAGATCACGGAGGTTAATAGTGCAGAAGCACCATTGCTTAGTCTTTAGTGAAGTTGGTTCTTGAATTTGTGGACTAAGCAAAGTGGATGATTTAATTATTTCTTGTAATTGTACTAATCCTAGTATTTGACGAATGAATATATATGTTAATACAGTTGGCATATAGTGTACCTAGGAAATTTTAAAAGCTGTTGCTGGATACTGTTATTTCATGTGTATTTCGGGTACATGAATCTGTATTTCTATATAACACCAACTTCAACAATAGCTCATGTATAAACAAGAACACCTTTGAAGTTTTTTAGCACCTTGAACACAAAATTACTAATAATCTATCCAACAAGTGTGTTAGATTTCAGAAAATAGATGAAACAGAATTTAAGGCCAAATCCCCCGACTTCATGGAATGTCCTTAAGGAATAATTTCCCTCACTGTACCCAAGGTTAGGAAATCTTTCTCCTAGGATAAAATGTCCTACAATCCGAACAATAGCGGTACCTCAAATTATCGGATTCTACGAACTCACTTAACAACTTAATGATCACACAGAGTTTTTGTTAAGTATAGAAGTGTTTTTGCTGTCAAAATTCATGTGCATACCTGAGGAAAATATCAGGTATTTATAGCCTTAAGTGTATCCTTTCATAAAGGATGCATTGGTTCAGCAGAAAGGCACCTTTCTGTAACAGTCACGTATCTACGCTGGAACTATGCCAGGACTGTGTCCAAAGTGCGGCTGCAGATGATATTTTATAGATTCCAGTGAGAATCTACGTTTGAACTGCGTCCACAGTTTTTGATCTACGTGCGTAGATCGATCGCATTTCAAAATAGTGTGCCTTTTCTTGAAGGATCTCATTCCTTCGTGATGTGAGTTGCGTATACGTTGGAATTGTGCCCACATTTGGAGAAATTCAGATTTTGGAATTTTGGATTAAATTATCACTTGTAAACAAGTTTCAAATAAATTTTGTCTAAAAAATTAGATCTCATCGATTGATCATTTGACAAATCCAAATCCAAATCTAAATCCAAAGCCGAAGCCGAAGCCAAGCCAAATTAGCGACGACGATGATGGCACGAGGCATCTCTTATTTCTTGCCTCACTTGCCATGCAGAGTTAGTTTTTCCTCATTATAAACACTCACAAGTTCTTTTCTCCCACCAATGTGGGAGAAATGAGTGAACTTTCTAATTTAGGAGTACACTTTCCTGATTGGCGTCTCCCTTCTCTCTACTATTTTTTCTCTATTTTCCATTCACATACACCTTGAACCCAAAAATCCCCCACATGAATGGGAAATGACTATCTTTTGAAAAATTTACAGACAAGCATGTGATCATTTAGCAAAGACTGATTGCATCTGGATAAGTAGGTTTCCCTTTAAACTTTCCATACTGAACATGCATCGGATGCACTCGGTCAATCTGTAGATTTGATATCTTTGAACCATCGATCTTTAATGTATACCTAGACAACACATGTCACACAACCAACCTTTTACTATTTATGGGTCTCACGGTTTTGTTCTTTTCATCCATGAACACATCCCGGTTTTATGAGAGCTTAGAGAATAGGCCTCTACTAACATTCTCTTTGAAGCGGCTTCCACTTCTCCCTCATATAGGTGATTTCTAAACATTCAATCCTATAGATTAAAATATTTGGTCAAATCTGCCAAATTTAAATAATCATTAAAAGACTTTTCACTTTAGTTTTATCTTTGTTTACTACACATTGTCTACATTACGAGAATGGGTTGGGTAATTGACAATGTTGAACCTGTCATACATAACTTTGTTTGAAATCTTTGAACCTAGCTCTTAGGATCTCCAGTCTACTAGGTAGAGTTATCGCCATGCTGACTTGTCCTAGGCCTTAAACCCATTCCCTTGGATGTCCTTTCCACTCCTTCTCTAGATAGGCCTCTTGTAAGTGGATCCGACACATTATCCTTTGACTTAACATAGTCAATAGTGATAATTCCACCAGAGAAAAGTTCCCTAATGGTATTATGTCTCCATCATATGTGATGGGATTTATCATTGTACATCATGCTCCCTGCCCTACCTATTGCCGCTTGGCTATCACAGTGTATACATACTAGTGCTACTGGTTTGGGCCAATAAGGAATATCTTCCAAGAAATTCTGGAGGAATATCTTCCAAGAAATTCTAGAGCCATTCTTCTTCTTCATCGACTTTATCCAATGCGATAAATTCAGATTCCATTATAGAGTGAGCAATACAAGTATGTTTGGATGATTTCCAAGAGACTGCTCCTCCACCGATAGTAAATACATATCCACTTGTGAATTTTTCTTCGTTCGATCCGGTGATCCAATTTGTATCACTATATCCTTCAAGTACCGTGGGATATTTATTATAATGTAAAGCATAGTCTTGAGTGTATTTAAGATACCCCAAAACTCTTTTCATTGCCAACCAGTGAGTTTTGTTGGGATTACTCGTGTACCGACTTAATTTACTAATAGCGTATGCTATTTTTGGTCGTGTATAGTTCATTATATACATTAAACATCTCAATACTCTTGCATACTCCAATTGTGAGTCACTTTCACCTTCATTCTTTTGAAGTGCAAAAATCACATCCAATGGAGTCTTGGCAATACCTAATTCCATATACTTGAATTTGTCAAGTACATTTTTGATATAATGAGACTGTGACAATGCCAACCCTTGTGGAGTTCTATGGATTCTTATTCCTAAGATCACATCCGCAACTCCAAGGTTTTTCATATTAAACTTGCTCTCGAGCATTCATTTTGTTGCATTTATGTCTGAAATGTCTCTATTAATGATCAACATATCATCCACATATAAACACACAATGACTTAGTGATTTGGAGTGTCTTTAATATAAACACATTTATCATATTCATTTCCCTTGAATTCGTTTGCCAACATGGTCTGGTCAAAATTTGCATGCCATTTCTTAGGTACTTGTTTTAGTCCATAAAGTGACTTAACAAGTTTACACACCTTATTTTCTTTTCCTAGAACCACAAAACTCTCAGGTTATTCCATGTAAATTTCTTCCTCCAATTCTCCATTTAGGAATGCGGTTTTCACATCTATTTGATGGATTTCAAGACCATATACCGCCACTAAGGCAATTAACATTCGAATCGACGTTATCCTTATTATCGGCGAGTATATATCAAAGTAATCGAGGCCTTCTTTTTATTTGAAGACTTTTACTACAAATCTTGCCTTGTATTTGTCAATAGCACTATCTTCTTTCATTTTTCTTTTGAAGATCAATTTAGAACCTAAAGGTTTATTTCCTGGAGGAAGATCAACCAATTCCCAAGTATGGTTGCTTAAGATTGAATCAATCTCATTATTGACTACCTCTTTCCAAAAGGATGAGTCTACTGATAACATCACTTCTTTAAATATTTGAGGCTCATTTTCTAAGAGAAATATTACAAAATCCGAACCAAATGAAGTTGACGTTCTTTGACGCATACTACATCTTGGATTTTTTTCACTATGTACATTCTCACTTAGTTCATCTCGAGGTCATTTAGACCCCCCACTAGACTGTTCATATCTAGTTTTATACGGATAAATATTTTTAAAAAATTCAGTATTATCTGATTCAATTACCGTATTTTCATTAATATCCGAATGTGGATTTATGAACCAAAAATGACATTCTTTACTACTTTTAGCACATCCTATGAACACACCGTCCATCGTCTTAGGTCCTATCTTAACCCTTTTAGGAATAAGAACTTGGACCTTTGCTAGACACCCCCACACTTTGAAATATTTTAAGTTAGGTTTCTTTTCTTTTCATTTTTCATAAGGAATTGATTGTGTCTTACTATGGGGAACTCTATTTAGTATACAATTGGTCGTAAGGATAGCCTTCCCCCACAAGTTTTGCGGTAAATCAGAACTTATAAGTAAGACATTCATCATTTCCTTCAATATTGAGTTTTTTGTTTTTGCAATTCCGTTAGATTGAGGTGAATATGGGGCCGTAGTTTGATGGACGATTTCATTCTCTACACATATTTCGGCGAAGGAAGATTCATATTCTCTGCCCCTATCACTTCTTATCATTTTTATCTTTTTCTCTAATTGATTTTCAACTTTAGTTTTGTATTGCCTAAATGCATCTATTGCTTCATCCTTACTATTTAACAAGTAGACATAATAGTATCTAGCGCAATCGTCAATAAAAGTTATGAAATACTTTTTCCCACCACGTGATGGTGTTGACTTCATATCACAAATGTCAGTATATATTAAGTCAAAGGGATTGGAATTCCTTTCAACGAACTTATAAGGATGCTTTGCATACTTTGATTCCACACACGTTTGATACTTTGATTTATTGCACTCAAAGTTTGGCAAAACCTCTAAGTTAATCAGTTTTCGTAATGTTTTATAATTAACATGGCCTAAACGTTCATGCCACAAATTATAAGACTCAAGAAAGTAAGAATAATTTGAATTTTTATTGATTTCAACATTCATTACATTTATCTTATAAAGACCCTTGGTGAGATACCTTTTCCTACATATACTTCTCCTTTGCAAATTACAATTTTTCCAGAAATAGTTACTCATTTAAATTCATTCTTGTCTAGAAGTGAAACAGAAATTAAGTTCCTATGTAACTCCAGAACACACAAGACATTATTAAGTGTCAAGACCTTTCCTGAAGTCATTTTCAAGCCCACTTTACCTATTTCTTCTACCTTAGCCGTAGTGGAGTTAGACATGTAGATCATTTCTTCTACTTAAGCCGACGCGAATGACGAAAACAACTCTTTGTTGGTACAAACATGGAGGGTGGCACCAGAATCCATCCACCATTCACGAGGATTTCCCACCAAGTTGCATTCTGAGAACATAACACACAGATCATCACTTTTTTTGTTGGACTCAACTATATTAGCTTGGTCCTTTTTCTTGCCTTTCTTTGAGGCACGATGATCCGTGGACTTGTGGCCAATCTTACCACAATTGAAGCATTTTTTCTTGAATGTCTTCTTGGGTTGATTTCTTTCTTGTTCAACTTTTTTCCTTTTCTTAGAATTGTTTTGGTCATCTTCTACAATATGTGCTCCATTAATTGTAGAATTACCTTTTGACCTTCTCTCGACTACCTTATTATCCTCTTCAATACGCAGTTGGACAATAAGATCTTTGACAGTCATCTCCTTGTATTTGCGCTTCAAGTAGTTTTTGAAGTCTTTCTGCATTGGTGGTAGCTTCTCAATGACCGCTGCTACTTGAAATGCATCATTCATAATCAAACCTACAAAAAAGTTTGTGTGAGTACTAAGAATATTTTTAATTTGTTCAACTAAGGTATTTTTCAAAGATATACCTTCCGCTAGGAGATCGTGGATGATTACTTGCAATTCCTGCACTTGAGAGACAACCGATTTGCTATCTATCATTTTAAAGTCCAAGAACTGTGCAACAAAGAATTTCTTAATTTCTGCATCCTCTGTCTTGTATTTTCATTTTAGTGCCCCCCACAATTCCTTCGATGTCTTAGTTCCACTATAAATATTATAGAGGTCGTCTTGGAGACCACTTAAGATATAATTCCTGCAAAGAAAGTCCGAGTGTTTCTAAGCCTCTACAATCATGAAATGCTCTTTGTCCGAGGTTCTCTCGGGCACCTCAGGAGCATCCTCACTAGTGAACTTTTGAAGGCATAGAGTGGTGAGGTAAAAGAACATCTTTTGCTGTCATCGCTTAAAGTCAATGCCCGTAATTTTTTTGGGCTTCTCCGCAGGTGCCATTGGTTGCGGAGCATTTGCTCGACTTGTTGAGGCAATACTAGTTGCCCCCACAATCGTAGCCGCATCTTGCATTTGACTTTCGTTAGTCATTTTTTCTGTCACCACAAGACAAGAAAATTTAGTATTTTCAGAATACTACTTATTAACAAGTTGCAATAACTTAAGCACCTTTCTTGTTTCTAGTTAACGATGAAGTTTTTATGATTTTCAATCGTCAACCGAGTAATTTTCAAATTGTGATGAAGATTTTATGTCTTCAAATCGATAGTTAAATTCAAACGGAGTAGAAAACTTAAAGCTTTAATCTCCAAAAACAAGCAATACAGATTCTGTAAAATTATTCCTTAAGATTGTTATTTCATGTGTATTTCGGGTACACGAATCTGTATTTATATACAACACCAACTTCAACAATAGTTCATGTATAAACAAGAACACCTTTGAAGTTCTTTAACACCTTCAACACAAGATTACTACTAATCTATCCAAGAGGTGTGTTAGATTTCAGAAAATAGATGAAACAGAATTTAAGGCCAAGTCCCCCGATTGCACGGAGTGTCCTTAAGAAATACTTTCCCTCATTGTACCCGAGGTTATGGAATATTCCTCCTAGGATAAAATGGCTTACAATCCGAACAATAGCGGTACCTCAAATTGTCGGATTCTATGAACTCACTCAATAGCTTAATGATCACACAGAGTTTTTGTTAAGTATAGAAGTGTTTTTACTGTCAAAATTTATATGCATACCTGAGGAAAATAACAGGTATTTATAGCCTTAAGTTTTTTATCTGCGTGCGCAGATCGGTCGCATTTTGAAACAGTTTGCCTTTTCTTGAAGGGTCGCATTCCTTCGTGATGTGCGTTGCGTATGTGTTAGAATTGCGCCCACATTTGGAGAAATTCAGATTTTACCACTTGTAAACAAGTTTCAAATAAATTGTCTAAAAAATTAGATCTCATCAATCGTTTTTCAAATCCAAATCCAAATCCAAAGCCGAACAATGACGACGATGGCGGCGAGAGGAATCTCTTATTTCTTGCCTCACTTACCATGTGAAGTTAGTGTTTCTCATTATAAACACTCACAAGTTCTCTTCTCCCACCAATGTGGGAGAACTTTCCAATTTGGGAGTACACTTTCCAAATTAGTGTCTCCCTTCTCTCCACCATTTTTTCTTCCATTTTCCATTCACATACACCTTGAACCCAACAGATACTCCTATCTCCTATCAAATGCTTTTGTCATTATAATTAGTATTTGTATCCAAATTCTGTAATTCCCGAAGAGGATTAGCTTTAGGCTATATATATTGTCATTCCCCTCTTCCTTGTACATCAGTGGATAAGTTGGGAACATTGAGTAGAAAGCTTTCGAGTTTTTATCTCTTGAAGTGTTCATATCCTTATCTTGAAGGTGGAGATCTTTATTTGGTCAATGACTACGTTGAAGTAAATGGTCATTTCATATAAAAGATTAAGTTGTTAGAGAGGATGGATTTTTATTTACTTAATTATATCTTCAGCAAGTTCCTTATGTGTGGGCTTATTAGTTAACTAAATCTTTTTTTTTTTTAATGAACCAATCATGTGAAAATTCTTTATTGATAATAGGAGACTGTTAGACTCGAACACAGGACCTCCGCCTGCGATGATATCAAGATAAGAACTAGAAGTTACGTTGCACTTAATTCAACTCAAAAAACTAGTTCATGAGGTGAGGATTGTTCAAGACTATATAGGGAGGCAAATAAATCTCATCTCACACCGATGTGCGACTCTAAGGGATTATAAATACTTTGTATAATGTACAAATCTGGATAATTAAGTACACTCTTAGCTTATTTTAATTAGTTTTATGATTGATAATAGAGAGTCATACAAACTTGCTGATAAAAATAACTAGTCTCTAGTAACATGAGCAATGAAAGAATCCATCTCCATCCTAGAAACACCACCTTCCTTCATGGATTCTCTAACTTTTTTACCAAGTTCCATGACTCTCATCCTCATTTCATTTCCCTCTGGTGAATCCATCAATTTCCTAACAGCATTTTCAACTATTGTTGACGTAATCAAATCATCGTGATGCTCCCAGTCCTTCACAACAATACCAATTTTCAGCACATTTGTCACTAACACTGCATTTCTAGGCTGATCAAAACTCATAGGCCATGAAGCTATAGGGACTCCCATAGTAATACTCTCCATGCACTCCATCCGCAATGACTCATAAAACCGCCTATTGATGAATGCGCCAAGATTTCAAATTGGGGTGCCCAATCTTTTACAATAATCCCTCTTCCTTGTATTCTTTCTTCATATCCATTTGGGATATTGACTTCTTTGCCTTCTCCTAGCAAAGCATCTCTCACTACCCAAATGAACTTTTGATCACTTTTTTCTAATCCCATTGCAAGCTCTTTGATTTGTTCACTAGATAAAGAACTTGTTGTTCCAAATGAAACTAATATCACTGAGTTTGGTCCTTGTTTATCAAGCCATCTCAAGCATTTGTGACAATGATCTTTTGAATTTTTTTGTATTTTGATTGGATTAAAGGGACCAAGAGCCCATTGGTTGCCTCTTCTTAGTAGCCCATGTAATTTTGCAAGAATTTCAAGATGGGGCCCCTCAACAACTTTGCATGTATCAAATATATTTCCAGAGCAAATATTTTGATGCTTATCTTGCATGCTAATAAAATCCAAGAACTCATGTGTGAAACTACTCTCAAGGGATGGAAGTTCTTCTGGAATTTTAAGAAGTTTCCTTGCACATTTCCCAAGACATGTAGGAAGATGGAGAAATTTTTCTATGCCTTGCCAAATAATGGAGCTTGTGGTAAAAGCAGAGACGGCATGAAAACAATAGGCAGAGACATTTGGTATAGAAACTATATCTTGAACCACAAAAGCCATTAAGCTATCATAAACAATAACCACTTTCCTAGTTGTGCTAGAGAGTTCATTTAAAAATGCAATTACTGGCTCTCTCAAGGTCAAAGATAAATCAAGTGATGATGCAATGAATTTTGACATGTTTGAACAAGGAGATTGTATATTATAAGATGAAGGTATTGGAATTTCTCTGAAATGGATGTTACGAGTGGTATCAGTGACAGGATCCCAACCATGGACCCGAAGTTTTGCCTGTTCGATAGAAGTGTTAAATCCGACATAATGGACTTGTAAGCTGTACGATGACACGCGACGAGAGAGATGAAGGAGCTGATTTAGATGTCCTTGAGCTGGAAAGGGCACCATCACCATTACAACATCTTCTTTTTTGGTGCAATTTTGGTTATTGTTTGCTAGAGAAGCAGCGTTTGTAGCCATTGCAAGGATTTTATTAAAACCCCTCTTCTTTTGTTGGTTGTTTCAATAACATGTAAGCTTGGTCTTATATATATACTAATTAGTAAAAATATACAAGATTAGGAGTTCAATTGTATGACATTGCATGTATAGAAATGTACATGAAATTAGTACATGAGATGCCATTACAAGTCATTTTCTCACGGATCTCTCATTTTCTCCACCTTACGTGTATTTACAGCTTAATTCTACATACATATGAGATATGGATGAAGAAAGAAATAAAGACTTTTGAAATGGATGGTCATGAATCGTGTCATCACATTTGTATTGTTATAAGACTTTTGAAACTTTTGGGATCTTAAACATGCCATAATATTTATAATTATATGCCTATAAAATTTTCTTAGTAAAGATAAAAATGAGAAGGATAAAGTTAAATTATTTTCAGAAAAAGAGTTTAATATTTTCGAAATAAACTAAAAAGGAAATAGGATCACATAAATTGGAAGAGAAGAAATTGTTATTTTTAAACGCAACAAGAACTATCATTGCAGTGCGACGTACTCATTGTCAAAAACAGCATACGAAGCTTGCCATATTTTCTTGGCCATGCAAAAGCAAAAAGTAAAGTAACTACTATTGAGCATCAAACCCACTGCAAAATAAATAATTAGGCAACGTCGCGTGCTTGTCTTGATGCCCTCAGCATCATCTACGTGATGCTGTAGAACTAGTGCCGGTATGTGAAAAACATAACATAATTAACAGCTTCCTAGCTCATTAATGCTGAGCCAAGTTTCAGAATACTGATAAAGCTATGGAATTAGAGACAGATTTTCATTTAAATTTATGGGCTCTATTGGTACTTTTTACAAAAGAATTACGGAATTAACAAAGAAAAATGCTTAATTAGAGAAAAATAATGAAGTGTTGTTAAAGGAAATTATTTTATAAATAATATACATATCTCGCTGCAATCCTAACAAAACAATATTTATATGCTACTGAATTATTTGCAAAATCAAATCACAAAGAAGTAGGAAACTAACTCCGAAATTCACTTGACAAAAAACAATTTTAAATCCTAAATATTAGATAATGATAGATTTGTTGCAAATCTTTTAGAGATAACACACTAGCTATTTAATAAGGAAAAAATTACTTAACTAGGCAAACATAGCTAGTACATTTATGATACCTATCTATGGTTTTAAAATATTATCTAACACGACTATACTTAGTTTTTTTTTAGCAAATCTCACCCTCTCCGTCTGTCGCTCTCCCTCTCTCTTTTGTCTCGCTTTCTCTCTCTCTCTCCTTCCCTCCCTCTCTTGCTTTCCTCTGTTTTCTCGCATTCCTCTCTCCCTCTCTACGATTACCTTCACTTCAATCACCACCCTATCCCGAACTCCAATCACTGTCATAACTCCATTATTTGTCGTCTCTCAACCACCTGAGATTGGTACATGGATGGACTTTGATATGGAGGTGAACTTGCTCGTTGCTAGTAATAACTATTTTGGTTAGAATCTTTATGATTCTGTTCGTAATGATTTAATTTTAGGGATCATTGTCACACCCTTTTTTTTTTTTTACCAAAAATAAATAATTTTAAGTTTGAAAAGGGGTTTTATTATTAAGTGACAAAATAAAAATTTGTTTCGAAAAAGGATTGTTATGCTTAAACTCAGAGTCGCCACTTGGCATGAGTCGGTGTGCCAAGTCACCTTTGGAAAATTCTTTTCAAAACAATTTGACTCTAAAAACCGATCCCTGAACAGAGATTCTGGCTAAGGAATTTTGTTTATCGAGCGGAAGGTGTTAGACACCCCTCGATCCCGTGGTTCGACCACAGTCGCTTCATGGAATATATCGGCTAGTACGACACTAAGGAATGTATAAACGAACAAAACACACAAAAACAAGTCCAAAAAATAGTGTCCAGTCCAATTATTACACTCCGAAATAAAAGATACTGAAATGCCAAGTCAAGTAGATTCTCTTTCATAAGTATTTTTGTTAATCTTATTTCCTCCATATCTTTTATCCAATATTCTAAGTATTCGTAGTTTATCATCTTATCTTAAAGTAGTTGTAATACTGCAATTTTCTTTGTAATAATTTATTCTAATTGTACTATATCTGATATTAAATTCTAGATTATCTATTTCGTTAATTATCCTGTCTTTTTCTTCTATGAATAATTCTATGTCTAAATCATATTCTAAACTGTCTTTTAATTCTAGTTGTTTCATGATTTTATCTATCAAAATTAATCTTACATATATCAACATGATCTATATACTATCAAGTAGATAAAATGAACATAGAAGAATTTATAATAGATGAAAAAACATATGAAAACCATGAAGGATTAAAAATAAGGATAGTATTTTCCAATTTAGGAAGAAAATATAAGAAAATAGGTGAACATTTATATTTAATGTTAGAAAAAGAAGAATTAAAATTAGAAGATAAATTAACAACTATGGTAAGAATAGCAAAAGAAAATGAAGAAGTAGATAGGAAAAAATAACTAGATAAAATAAAACAACAGACTTCTAAGCTGGTTTCTGTAATTAATTTCTTCGTATAGTCAACTTTGTTTTTCTCTAACTCTTTTAATATATTCTAACATTTAATCTGTATAATATTCATCTGAGTAATAACTGTTATTATCTGAGTAATAACTATCTGAATAATATAAGCTAAGATCATGCATATCCTCTAACCATTCTAGACTTAACGATTCTTCATGAAAAAAAAATTTCCGTATTATTTTCTTTATGTCTTCTATTTCTAAGTCTTTAATGATATATAAAACAAGTATTTTAATTTCATCAGATATATAGCTTGTCATATTGTTCATATGATGCTTAGGTTTCTACGAATAACTTCTTGTCTTTTATCTCTTCTATTATTGCTCCGTTGTTTATCTTTTTTGTCGTGTCTCTCCTGCTGTTCTAGTTTTTTCGTTTGCTTCTATTGTAGTGTTACTTCTGAAATAATATTATGCCGTCCACTATAACAGCTGCATTGATGATCGGGGTGTGGATAACTTGGGTAATTTGCATGGATAACTAATAGATAACTAGTACTAGCGGATAACTTGGGTAATTTGCGTGGATAACTAATAGATTACTAGTACTTACTAGTTCTATCATGTTAATTGAAATGCTATGTCATAGGTTTCTTTAGTTATTTGTTTTAACCTTATTAATTCTTCTATATTATTTTTAAGGTATTCTATATGTTCCATATTTCTAGTTTTTAGATAGTCAAGTAGATTCTCTTTCATAAGTATTTCTGTTAATCTTATTTCCTCCATATCTTTTCTCCAATATTCTAAGTATTCGTAGTTTATCATCTTATCCTAAAGTAGTTGTAATACTGCAAATTTCTTTGTAATAATTTATTCTAATTGTACTATATCTGATATTAAATTTTAGGTTATCTATTTCGTTAATTATCCTGTCTTTTTCTTCTATGAATAATTCTATGTCTAAATCATATTCTAAACTGTCTTTTAATTATAGTTGTTTCATGGTTTTATCTATCCAAATTAATCTTTCTTTTAATTGTTTTCTTCCTTTTCTAAGCTGGTTTTTGTAATTAATTTCTTCGTATAGCCAACTTTGTTTTTCTCTAACTCTTTTAATATATTCTAACTTTTAATCTGTATAATATCCATTTGAGTAATAATTGTTATTATCTGAGTAATAACTATCTGAATAATATAAGCTAAGATTATGCATATCTTCTAACCATTCTAGACTTAACGATTCTTCATGAAATATTTTTTCCCATATTATTTTCTTTATGTCTTCTATTTCTAAGTCTTTAATGATATATAAAACAAGTATTTTAATTTCATCAGATATATAGCTTGTCATATTGTTCATATGATGCTTAGGTTTCTACAAATAACTTGGATAACTTGGAATTAGATTTCTGGATTATTAAATGCTTTATCATAATATTTACTGGTTGTTTGTTTTAATCTTAATAATTCTTGTATATTTTTCATTAAGGAATTCTTTATATTTTATATCTTTAGTTCTCATATATTTGTTTCTAGATTTGTTTTCATTAGTTGTTCTATTAATTGTATATTTTTCATATTCATTTTCCAATATTCTAAATGTATGTAATTTATCATGGTTGATGTGTAGGTTTGGTATTTGTAAGAGTACGTAGGTAGGTGTGGTATGTAATTTATTTTTTCCCATATGATTTTTCTTATATCTACAATTTCTATATCCTTAAGTACATACAAAACAAGTATTTTAAATTTATCTATCATTTCATCAGATAAGTAGGTAGTCATTTTATTTCATATGATGTTATTTTCAAAATATTCCTTTCAACCATATACATAACAGAATATGATCATCTTAGATCACTATATACTAGATTATTCTTAAATAGTTATGTTACTCTGTCACTATTAGCATGGTAGTCTGAATACTTTTCCCTTAAACAACGCCTCTACACTGGTTACTCTCCTATCATGGCCTTCTTGCCTCACTGATTTCACCTTTAGGATGGCATAGTCCTAGGAATTTTTCTCCTTTTCCTCTTTGCTAATAAACTTTGTAACATATTATTCTTTGAATAATTCTACTATATAGTAACTAACATGAACTTATTTTATCATATCATGATTGTCAGGAATTTATGAATTTAGCTATTCATAATCATAAATAAATATACTTGTTCTGGTAGGTTTGATAATTCGGGGCTTTGTTCATCCATAGCTTTTCCTTAGAAATATATCTGTTTTTATTAAATATTCAAAAGTATTTGTGTACAAGAGGAGGCTTGCTTCAACTCATGAAGTCTTACCTTTAACTTGCCGAAGGCTTACTTATTTATAGACTAAAAATAAAACGCGTAAACTACTTTATACTATTCCTACTTTACACGTATTCTATATACTGTTTCTAGTCTTTACATTTGTCCTAAATTCTTACAACTTTTCAAAAAGTAAGAAAGAATTTAAAGCCTAAAAAGACAAAGACTTATTAAAAGCCTTGCCAAAAAGTCAAAAAAGCTAAAAGCTAATAATTCCTATACAATTATTTACGTAAAGAAAGTTATCTAATTTGTTCACATGTCACTTTCATAATTTAATAGCTTGTATTTTATCTCTTTCATTATTGCTCCGTTGTTTATCTTTTTTGTCGTGTCTCTCCTGCTATTCTAATTTTTTTGATTGCTTCTATTATAGTGTTACTTCTGGAATAATATTATGTCGTCCGCTACAACAGCTGCATTGATGATCATCATATCTCTATCCAATTAATTTTTAGAATTGTTCCATAAGTCCGTTAGAAATAACTCATTTCTTGATAGATCTTTTGAGAGGGTTATCTTCTGGTTTTAATAATGTCATTGTCAATTTGCGAATTTCTTCCATATCATTTTCTCTTATGTCTTTACATGTTCAATAAATCAATAAATGATCTCTAAAATAATAATTCCAAACTGAATTACGGTTCAAATAGTTATGTGCTAGCTCTTATATAATTGTGCTCAAGCCAATAACTCGTTTGTTCTTGAAAATGTCTGGTATCTCGGTTTTCTGTATTTCGTCTTGTTCAGATATTTCTTCTGGTTTAATGTAGTCTCTTTTCATACCAATTTTTACTACTGTAACCACTGGTTTAATTTCATCAAATAGTATCTCAGAGGGGGCTGAATAAAATCTTGCGTAAAATAGTTGTCCTTTTATAATTTTTATATATGTCATAATTCCTTTATGTACTTCAGGAATCATGTCTAATTCTTTCCCATCTGTTGTATATACTGTTGATAATAATCCATAAGAATAACATGTAGAGAATAAATTTGGGCTGGTTCCTGGGAGCGCAATAAGTTTATTATAATTTTGTAACTTTTGGGTTATATAGCCTTAGTGTTTTTTGGCTAGCTCAATATCTTGGATGAGTTTGGTATTTAGTAAGGTTTGGATTGTATATAAATTTTCAATATAAACATGGGTTAAATAGTTGTAAACTTATTTTTTCTAGTTAATTACTTCTGAATAAAGGTATAACTGCAGGGGTACAAATAATTCATTCTTTTGGATATTTGGTGGTGCATAAGGTTTTTCAAATATCTTATTTAGGTTGTAATTCTTTTTCTTTGGTAATTCGAATTTTGGTAAATTTTTTGTAGTGGGTAATTCCTTAGCTGTACCTGATGTTCCTGCACATGTAACAACCATTTTGATTTTAAGGTGTGTTCAAATGTCACCTTCTAGGTCTAGTTTTTTAAAGTGCTCTTCCTGCACTATATCTGTGGCTTTGGCTTTTTCCTATTTTTTAGAGTGCTCAGATTGTACTTTTAATTCTGCGACTTCAGTAGTCAGTAGAGTAACTTGTTCTTTTAATAATTTCACTTGTTCAAATAATTGAACTAGTAAATCATTCTGAGTAACTTCTTCTATTGTTAAATCAGTCTGAGTAGCCTTGTTGTGACAAGTAATCTGCAATGACATTTTTTTTAGTACTAGTTACTTCAATTATAAATGTAAAATTTAATATGTTCAAGACTAGTCTCCGTATTTCCTTTGTTGTAACTGAATTTTGTATTTTCTTTGTTAACGACCAACGTACCTGCATATTATCTGTTCATACAATAAACTTGTTATATATAATATATGGATCAAATGCTAATAAACATTTATATAATAAGCATAATTCTTTTCTATTTATTTTTTATTTTATCTCTGTTTCACTAAACGTGCCTGAGTAGTATCTACAATGATGTTCTAATTTTTCTTCTTCATATCTATATTTAAGTACTCCTCCATAACTATATTCGCTTGCGTCTGCTTCTACTATATATGTAAATTTTTTATTTTCGTCTGGAAATTGTAATTTTGGTAATTCTTTACAAAATATTTTTATTTTCTGGACTTGTTTTTTTATCTTCTTCGTTGTAATTATATTCTACATCCTTTTTTATTTTTTTCTGTAATGGCTTTAGGTTTTCTGCTAATTTTGGTATATATTCTCTTACTTGGTTTACTAATCCTAAAAATGATTGTAATTTCTTTTTTGTATCTAATTCCTCTTTTGAATTTATTATTTTTGGTACTAGATGTTGTTGTATTTTTACTCCACTCTTATCTATTTGTATTCCTAAAAATTCTATCTGATTTTTCATAATTTTAGCTTTCTTTTCACTTAAGCTTATTCCTGATTTTTCTATTATATCTGTAAATTGTTCTAGTAATTTTAAATGTTCTTCTTTGGTTTTTGTGTATAGTAGTATATCATCTATGTATAGTACACAATTAGGTAATTGTTTAAAATAACTATCCATAAAATATTGATATCTACCTGGGGCATTTTTATATCCAAATGGCAATACGTTCCATTCATAAAATCCTCGTGGTACCGTAAATGCAGTTAATTCCTTAGAATCTTCATCTAACTTTAAGTGGTAAAATCTTGATTTACAGTCAAATTTACTAAAGTAGTTATATCCATGTATTTGTCTTATTTTTAATAGCTTATTTGGTATCGGATAATTATATGTCATAGTTTTTGCATTTAAATTTCTATAGTCAATAACCATTCTACTTTTTCCTCTTTTTGTTCACTATGTTTATTTACCATAAACGTTGGACTATTATGTTTACTATTGCTTCTTTGTATATACTGTTTTTCTAATAATTCATCTATATGTATTTTAAATTCTTTTAAATTGTCAAAATTATATGTTAATGGTTTTTTTGGTTATTATACTATTTTTATCTATTAGCTCTATTTTTACAATAGTTTTATGTTTTTTTCATCCTTTTAATGGATCTTCACTGTATAATTGTCTTAATTTTTTCTTTATTATTTCTACCTTATCTATTGAAAATATAGTTATTTCTTCTTTATTTATTGAAAATATAACTAGTTCTATTGTGTCTTCAGTACTTTTTATATTTTCTAATTTTTGTGTGATTTTTTCACTTCCTTTTATCCAATCAGTTTTCTTTCTTCTTTTATTAATAACTCTTTTTGCTCTTACTTTTTGTTTACATGGTGTTGTAAACCACCAGTGTGTTCTAGTTATTATATGTGGGTATAATTTATCTAAAAATGACATTCCTAAAAGCATATCTTTTGATGTTAGTTCATAATCATAGATCTCTTCTATTGTCAATATCTTATCCCATACGTGTATTTTTACATTTCTAGCTTTATAGGTAATTAAACTCCCTTCATTGTTAAATCCTTTTACTACTATTGGTGTTTTTAGCTTATCCCATTTGTCTTTGGGTAAACAATTATATCTACATAAGTTGGCTTCTACTCCTGTATCTATCATTGATGTATAATATCTATTATAATATCCTTCTATTATTATTTTCATAAGTACATATATTTTCATATCATGTCAAAGTTCTCTTTATTAATAATTTTTCTCTATTATAGGTTATTGTTATTTGTGTATGTTCTATATTGTAGGGTTTTACTTGTTCTAACTATTTTATTCCTAATATTATGTCTATTTTTTTACATATCTTCCTTTATTTCAAATTCTATTTTTATTTTTCTAACTCCTATTATTATTATTTTTCTGCTGTATCTTTAATGTTTATTAGACTCTTTGGTAGATCTGGACACATATTATTATTGGATTTTATTTCTTCATTTTTTACTAGATATTTTGCTAGGTAATTTTCTTCATGTCCTGTATTTATGAGTATTAAATATTCTTTTTTATTTATTGTTCCTGTTATGTAATATTGAGTTAAATTAACTGTTGAAGTTGTTTAATAATTTGTTCTTTTGATGAGCTTGATGATTCTGTTTTTTCATAAGCTATTCTTTTTGTTGTACTTATGCTATTATTTATTATTTCTAAATCTTCTTCTATGTCTATATCTTTGTAACTATAATCATTGTTATCAATTGTTTTTACGAATTGTTCAAAAGAACTTTCTATGTGTATTTTATTAATATTATTCTTTCCAGTTATTTTATGTTTTGTTATTAATACATATAGGTTTTTACATCTTGCTGTAAATATTTTACTTCCTGGGGTTAGTTCTATTCCTGATATTTTTCAGTATAATACTAATGATTTATATATATTTTTATCTATTATTGGTACTGAATAATTTGCACTTATTATAAATTTGAATTTTTGGTATATTAAATTTCCTTTTATGGAACTAATTATGCCTTTTTCTATAGGTTTTATTATCTTATCATCTACTAAATATAGTTCTATTGGTGTATCTATTCCTTCTCTAAAACATGGTTTTATTAATATCTCTGTTCCTTCAAGGTGTACATATTTTATTGGGTCTCTACTTTTTATATCTTGTATTTCTTTATTAACTGTTCTTCTAGTTACTAATGGTATACTAGCTTTACCTCTTGCATATTTACAATGTATTACATGCTCTTTTTGGCTTACTACATAGTATTCCTCTTTTCTTCTACTAAATATAATTTATTGTTGGCATTTTAAATATTTTTTTTATACTTAGGTCTAACTCTTTTCCTTTTATTTCTTCAAATATATTACTGTCAAATATTACTTTTTGGTCAGTTCCTTCTTCATTTAAGTATTCCTTCTTTGTGATTATTTTTATTTCTTCTTCAGTCATTATTTATACTTTCGTCTAATTTACTATCTATTTCATTATCTGTCTCATTTTTCGAAAGTTCATATATACTATCTTTACTTTCTAATTCGTAATCTATATAATCTATGTGCATATATTCTGCATTCTCTATCTTTATTTCTGATATTCGTTTTTTTTTTTTTATCTTTAGGCATTTTACAATCTCTAGCTAAATGTCCCAGTTTTCCACAATTATAACAAATACATTCTTTTATAGATTTCTTTTTCCTATATGGTCTTTTATGTTTATAATTTTTTACATAATATCTTTTTCTTGGTTTCTTATACTTATATTTTGATTTTTTGTATTTCTTATATTTCTTATGTCTTTTTCTTTTCTGATAATATCTTTCTTCACATCCAAATTAAGGTGTTATTTTATCTTTGCAACATGCTAAATTTTTTATTAATGTTTTTTCCATTTTTATTTCTTCTCTATATTTTTCACGGACTTTTATGCCATTGTTGTAAAAATTTGATTCTTGCTCCTAGGGTATCTACTATTTTTGCTTCATCCCAACTCTTAATTATTTTTGAACTAAATGGTTCAGGTAATTTACTAAAATATAATCTTCTCACTTCTTTACTTTCTTCTGTGTTATATTCTCCCTTATAGTAGTATTCTTTAAATGCGCACGTATATTAATCTATATAACATATATTATATATTGCTAGTTTTAACATTAAATTCCTATTTTTATCTTTTTCTTTGTTTTCTTCTTCTTCTTCTTCTTCTTCTTCTTCTGTTGCCATACTGCTAAATTCATCTCTTATAGCCATTTCATATTTTTTCAATATGTCTATAGGTGTTAGTTTAGTTACTGTTGTTCGTTCTGTTTCTTTATCATTCCTTAATACCTTTTTACTATTTTCAGTCAAATTTAAAAACCATAATTTTGCTGTTCTTATTAGTGTTCTTTCTATATATTCTGGTGTATCTATTGCATTTATACCATTGTCTAATAATTATTTTGCTATATATCCTATCTATAATTGTATTGTTTTATCTACATCTATTACACAGTCTAAGTCTAAGAAGTTATAATTTTTATTAATTATTTGTTTTGGCGTCCATTTGTTATATTCATTTTTAGGTTATATTTTTTAAACTTATCTTTATAATAATATGTAGGTTTTCTTATTTCTGATATACTAGATATTATATTTTCATCGTCTTCTTTATCAAGAGTATTTATTTCTGTGTTTGTATTTTCTAAGTTTTCTTTATTAATTACTTCTTGTTTTTCATTAATTTCTATTTTTTCTATATTTGTTAAGATTTCTGTATATGTTTCACTATCTTCCGAATCATAATTATCTGTTTCTTCAGCATCTATTATGTTTATTTCTATTTCATTAGTTTCTAATTTTTTTATTTTCTTCTTCTAATTTTTCTTTAAATTGATTTATCTCAATTAATAATTTTTGTTCTTTATCCTTTTCTTCTTTTTATTTCTGTCTTTTTCCATACAGATCTTTTAGCATTTGTAATTCTTTTTCTAATTCAGCAATCCTACTATTTTTAGTTTCCTCTATTTTTTCGTATTTCTTTTGTAGTCTGTTGTTTTATTTTATCTATTTCTTTTTTCCTATCTATTTCTTCATTTTATTTTGCTATTCTTACCATAGCTATTAATTTATCTTCTAATTTTTTTTTTCTAACATTAAATATAAATATTCACCTATTTTCTTATATCTTCTTCCTAAATTGGAAAATACTATCCTTATTTTTAATCCTTCATAGATTTCATATATTTTTTCATCTATTATAAATTTTTCTTAGTTCATTCTATCTACTTGATAGTATATAGATCATGTTGATATATGTATTCTAGACTATCTATTTGTGATTGTGTTTTTATTGATTTTTGACATATTCCTACAATCATGTTATATTGTAGTCTTTCTTTTCTTATTTTTAATTCTCTCCGTTTTTCAGATATTATTTGTTTTAGTTATATTTTTGGAATTTTGTTATGTTATTCATTTGTACAATATTTATAATATTTTGGTGGATACCGAAATCTGATTTTATCATAATTAGGTGGTATGTATCTCATTCTTCTAGATTTTTAATGGATGATTAATTTTGCCTCATTGCTAGATATTAAGGTAATTAAGTAAGCTAATCTATGGGGATTTTCTTTTGTTTTATTTAACTTCGTATATTCTGGGTAGTAACTAGTTAAAGTTTCTTTAATTTTTCTAAAAGCTTCTATATTTTTAAATGATCTTCTCATTTTTAACAAATAAATAACAACGTAAATAATAATAACTCATAATTAATAAATACGACTAAATTAACTTTTATAATTTTTCTTATAGTTAATACATAACTACTAATTAACACATATCTACTTGTACGTTTTTTTAAATAACTTGGCTCTGAGAGCAATAAATCAAACTAATTAGTATTCACCTTATTCGATTCTCGATTCCCCTCCCAAAATTCATTCTCAAGATTCCAACAATTCACGATTACCATTTTAACAATCCACAATCATTGTCAATGAAACCAAACAAACAAATCGATCTCACCAAATATTCATATCATGCTTTACACAAATCAATCACGTGTATCTAATGAAATCAAAATGAGAAAGAGATAGAATTGGACCTTTCGAATATTTTTGCTTGATTTATGAAGGGAATAAAGAGTTGTTCCGAAAAATCCAATGAATACTAAATTCTCGACTCCCCAAATCAGTTATGAACCAATTCAACCATGATAAATCTGAAATTTGATTTGAACACAAATCCATCAAAACCAAAGAGCAACCCGAGACAAGAAAATTACGAAACTCGGAAACCCGTATGCAATTTTTCAGTGAAGTTTGCCGGAATCAGCTCAAATGGACAATTGGGATGATTTGGTGACTAGAGTATATTTATCTGTGGGATTCACCTGAAAAATCAAGAAAAACGACGAGAATTTTGGGGATTTTGAGATTGGGTGGTCGATTCTACCACTACTAGAAAATATTAAATTTCCGACGGCCAATGTAGTCGGAATGTGATCGGAATATGAGGTAGTTTTGACTACTTTCCGACTACTTGATGGTAGTCGGAATATAGCTTGTCAAAAAAATATTTTCGACTACAGTAGTCAGAAATTTTTGACTACTTTAGTCGGAAATGTAATCGGATATTTAATAAATATTTATTTAATAATTATAAATATTCCGACTACTATAGTCAGAAATTTAATAAATAATTATTTAATAATTATAAATATTCCGACTACTATAGTCAAAAATATAATAAATAAATACTTAATAATTATAATTATTCTGACTACCATAGTTGGAAATTTAATAAATAATTATTTAATAATTTTAATTATTCCGACTACCGTAGTCGCAAATTTAATAAATAAATATTTAATAATTATAATTATTCTGACTACTGTAGTCAAAAATTTAATAAATAACTATTTAATAATTTTTCTTATTTAATAAACAATTATTTAATAATTATTATATTGCATTAGCTTAAACTGCTTTCAGATTATAAACAATAACTAATGTATTTTTCACAATAAGATCAAACACGACAAAAATTTATAAATACAACCACTTTAAACCATTCAAAACAAACATCAAATCAAATAGTTTAAACTTCTAAATGTCACAACCAAAAACAAGAACAATAACTACAATCTAATTATTATCAAATTCATTATCTTCCTCGTCATGAAATAGTTGCAGCATGTGCTTCTTAACCAACTCCTCTAATTTATTAAATTTAGCAAACCTAGCATCGTTAGCTGTACATTTCTGCGTCAATTCCACAATTTGCTTTTTTATCGCTTCCATTTCTTCCATAGGTTGTAAAGTAGAAGAGAAACTGGGAAACAACGAAAGAGTACTCGAGGATTGGAGAACTCCTGTCCCATAGGTTCTACCTTTCTTTGGACCACCTACCACAGCTATCCACATATTATTCATCTCTATAGGTGATGGTTGGACCATGGTACCATCCTCTGAAGTAGGTTGGGTTTGACGCCACTCTTCTATATTTTTTTTTTTGAAATTCTTCCTGAAATAAAAATTATTTGTCAGTACATAAACATGCGAAGTTGAGTAATAATAAAACAATGTACGTAAAAGTTATTATCTTACATATGCAATCCTAGCACGCGGTTCAACCCAATCTCCTCTTGTATCGTCTTTGTTTTTCTTTCTATGCATCTCTTCGTAGACCTTAAGAAAAGGGCGCTCTTTTCCCCCATTTTCATATTCCTGCAAAATTAGATGAATATGACAATGGTGTTGATGGTGCTGAACTAAGTCTAGATGATCCCGCCAGTGATATAAAACCTTCCAGCTCTTGAACAATAACATACACAAGTTGTGCTAACTTTACCAACAGATGTTGTGAAGTGAATGAGCGTAAAAGAGAAAGTCACTGTAATTGATTACCAAAACACCAAAAGAAAGAAAAACAAGTCCAGTTTTTAGTAGGAAAATTCTGCCATGAATCTCCACTCCATACTAGAACTTTTCCTCTTATTATCATCATCATCTCTGCTACTCCACACTTACAGAACTATACTATAAGATCTTTTGCACATACAATCTCCAATATCTCAACTATGATCTTACCTTGCCTTTCACGATTATAAGCAATAGAAAGGTTTCTCTTCAACTCAATGACATTATCAGTGGCACTACTCATTGCATCCATCCTGGTTGCAAGCTCACTTGCAAATGATTCTTGTAGTGTCCCCAATATCTGGCTATTCAAATAGAGAGGCATAAATACACCAAAAATCTGAGTAGGGTCTTGCTCAAACTTTGAATAGGCACTAAAACTCCCCCTTTTCACCCTCAAATAATCCATTGCCACAGTCTATTTTCCTCCCTTAGTCATCTTCATCTATATAAACACTTCTCCCATTCACATAAAAAATCCTGTCATTTTGACGTCAATGGGAGTAACGTATGTATCACCAGATCAGCTTAAATCAACAAAATAAATTTAGTATACAATAACTTCACTCACAAACAAATAAAAAACATCATCATCTATAACCCAAGACTCTTTTATAGACGAAAAAATTCTCCCTCAACACTAATCATTACGTGTTCCATTCAACAAAAATTTACCTCCCCTTCGACGAAAATATCCAATCAAAGTAATACCCAATCCCAGTATTCGTCAATTCCTCAATATGTGTCTCAGCTTTATTGAGTATTCCATTGTGAAAACCCCCAACAAAGACCTTCTTCACCAGTTAATAACAGCAACAACAACTTTCTTTACAGGCCTTATATCAGTTTAAGGGTATTTCTACTTCTAATTAAGCATTCATTTTAATATACTTGCAAGGAAACAGAAAAACAACAATAATAAAAGGATGATGTAAAGCATTAGACATTCTTTTCTTCTTATTTTTTCGGTTAAAGTACTAAAACAAAGCTCACTTGCATAGCTACACTGAGATTCAGACTAATTCAATTACTTAATTTCGTTATTCAGATTTTATTTCTTTGTTTGTTGCCAGCTACATTGACAACTCTACACCAACGACTGCCTTATACTAAGAGTGTTACTATAAATACTTTGCTCATTACTTCCAATTAAGTCATCACCTCTCTAACTAAACCACTAATTCTTTTCTTCTTACTTTCTAAAACCATTAGGAAGTGTGATACAAGATCAAGTTCACAACAAAAGAAACAAGCAACAACAAGAGCAACAAGATGTCAACAACAATGCTAGTGAATTAAAATAGGCCACACACGACTTCACTAGACTTCAAGATGAACAACAATAAGAAGATAAAAATAATAGTGAATCGAAAGAGCCCCATACGGCTTCACTATGTCACGGTTTAGAACATTGAACTAAATCGAACAAATTAGAAATTTAAGCTAATATTATCAGTTTTTTTCGGTGGGTAGTGAAACTCATCGAACCTCCTGTGTGCAATGAGACACCTTTTTTAGATGCTCTATTTGCCTTGTCATATTCCCTTCCCGCCCTATATTCAGGAGTATCCCATTTTTTCAAGAACTGGGCCACACATTAGCATTCAGCCAACCAGGTTTTTGTAAGTTCCTCCGGGCCTCATATAAGTGTTCTTTGATCCGTAGAACTGCTTTGAACTTGAAAATGCATTTGTATTTCATTTTCATGACAAGAATTTCATGCACACTTTGTCTGCAAAATAGTTTAATATAAAGTCATAAAATGAGTTGACGGATACAAAGGTAAATTCATCTTTGATAGCATAATGAAATGTTAGATTCTTTGATTTTGATTATACCATAAACTGGTTCCACATAAGAATTATGACGTCAAGTGTCCATGGCTCCATGTAAAATGGTTTAATTGCTTCTATAATTATATGTCTGTTGCTACATGCGGGAATGAACCTGCAATAAAATTATATTAAATTATCTTATCTTTCAAAAAATTTAAAAATTATGAAAAAATATAAGGTTTACTTACTACCATCAAGGGCGATAATTAGCCTGCCATTGCCATCATATTCTACTACCTATTTAAATTTTAAAATCTGGGAAGAAGCTGCTGTAGTATCAGAAGATGTAGCACTATCAATGAATAGAGATGTTGATATGCTAGATCCTACAATTCTCAATCCAGAAAGGCTAGGTGTGGATGATGTTGAAGGTACGGATGAAGAGCTACTATGCAAACTATTGTGGGGAGAAGAGAGATAGAACTGGTAGGGTGGTGGGGGCATGAAAAAAGCATTTGGTAGTGAAATATTTGCTCTTGTTGGAGGAAGAATATTTGTAGTAGCTGGTTGAAGAGTTGTGGTAACAGGTGGTGGTGGTGGTATATATTGACCTGCGGGAAGGTTATCGGTTCCTTTCTTACCTTTCTTATGCTGTCCATTACCATGACCTTTTGATGCCATTGATTTTATTTACTAAGCACCTGAAAAAAAACCACAATATAACAACATAAACAACTGATTCAGCAAATGAGTTACAAATATATAATTACTCATATAGGAGTTAGCTATAACAAACAATAGACAACAAGAGATCAAAGCACCATTAATGAGTTGGAGTATGAAAAACAAGGCTATGAACTTATTAGCTGTATATAAGGACTGGTTATATAGTGTAAGTTCAACCATTGACTCTTCATAAATAAAGGTAAGAAATTCAACTTGCTAATGTAGAATAAGTACCTTTTATTAATACCTACACTGATGCAGGACTGGAGAAAAAACAAGAAAGCTCAAATCATATTGCATACAGATGAGTGCAGTGTAATAAGAAAATACAACAAGACAAGCAAATCATGTTGCATAGTTACTGGCACTACAAATGTTAACAAAGAAAAGACACTATATTGTCAAGAAAAATAGCAAAAAACTTTAGCTAAAATACAATTTAAAACCTTGTTACAACACATTACTAATATTAATAACAACTCAATCCTCGTCGCTTGTTTCATAGTCATTCATCAATTCTTCCTCATCACTTGTTTCATATTCATTCATCGATTCTTCCTTATCACTTATTTCATTTTCATCAAGTAACTCTTCCTCACTTATTTTATTTTTATCAGTTGGATCTTCCTCGTCATTTGGACCGGATGTTCCTTCTCCATAATCATGAACATTCAATCTAAGTACAGAAGGATCAAATTCCTCATATAGGCCTTCGTGCTGTAACTCGCCTTCTAATTTATCATCCACCCTTTCTTTAACACTTGAAATGTCATTCTGATATGCTACATCTAATGTATCCTCTACTACAACTCTACCCACTGGCTTTGTTTTTATAATTACCCACCACACAGATTTTTTTTTTCAAAGGATAAGGAGCGTAATACACTTGTTTCATATTTTTTGCAATGACAAATGGATCATAGAGTCTATACTCCCTTGTATTCTTAATTTCAACTATTTTGTACTGAAGGTGCACCTTTGTTCCTAACCTAGGCATAGGATCATACCAGTTACACCAAAAGATAACCAATTTTTTCTTTGGCAAACTAACATGATAATCGAGTTCTAAAATCTCGTAAAACACACCATAATAATCAACACCACCATCACCTTTCACCCAAACCCCACTATTGTTGGTTTTCATGCCCTTAGAGAACTCTTCTGTATGAAATCTGTACCCATTGACAGAGTACTTAGAAAACTTTCTAACTTTAGCATCAGGTCCCCAAGCTATATCATGTAAAAATTGGCCATTTGGGTTATAATTAAGTAGATTATGAACCTATAAAAAGTTCAAAAAAAGTAAGAATTTAAATATACAAGAGATTGAAAAAAAGTGTAAATTGTGTTAAATATTTAAGTTACACTTACATATTCTCTAAACCACACTGAAAACATAGGATAAACAGCAGTATCCCCGGGTAAAGCCACAAAGTAGCTGTCTGACAAAGTTATGACTTTCATTAGTTAAAGCTTAGATAGACCTTGAATAATTGTCCTTAAAATAAATATACTCATTTATAAAAAGGCAGGACCTTGGGAAAATTTAATAATACATGTATTGTAGTTGACTTAAGCTCCACTTTATTCAAATGTCGAACTGGACCACCTTTCAGACTTCCTTTACTTGGTTGATTGAATATTAAAAATGGTGGTGCCGAAGGATCTGTATTGTCTTTATCATCATGCCTATTAAGTCGGTTTCTCATACATGGTACATAATGTTCAAAATAATATGAACAAAAATAAGAGGTCTCTTTAGCGAAATAAACCTCACATATTGATCCCTCAATTCAGAATCTGTTTTTTATGGTCCGCTTATATTTGCCAATAGTCCTGCATAGTATGATCTTTTAGATGAAATAATTTTTAATTAAAACACATAAAGATAAATGTTAAAAGTCAATACCTCTCAAAGGGATACATTAATTAACACTGAACAGGACCTCCAAGTCATGCCTCTAGCACAAAGTGAATTGGAAGATGCTCCATAACATAAAAAAAACTAAGAGGAAAAATTTTAGCCAACTTGTTTAAGGTTAAGAGAATGTTGATATCCATCAAAGATAGGTTCTCCTCCCTTAATGTGTTAGAACATAAATCTTTGAAAAATAAGCTTATCTCTGTTATAGGCTTCCAAATTCTATCGGGCAATGCACAGAATGCAATAGGCATCAATGACTCCATAAAAATATGGCAATCATGGCTGTTCATAGAAGTCAACTTTCCTTTCTTCATGTCAACACACCTAGACAAATTTGACCCATATCCATCTAGCATTCTCAAATTGTTAACCCAATAAAAAATCACTCCTCTATCCTCCAAAGTGAATGTGTAACTGGCCTTGGGCTTCTAAATCTTATTATTTAAGTATGTCAGGTACAACTCACTGCGCTGACAATGCTCCTTTAAGTCCATCCTGGCCTTCACGTTATTTTTTGTTTTGTTACTTACATCCATCACAGTATTAAATAAGTTGTCAAAGAAGTTTTTCTCCATATGCATGGGATCCAGATTATAATGCAGAAGATTATCCTTCCAATAATCTATCACCTAAAATATGCTTCATTTAGTCCAGTTATGTGTAACACCATAACCAGGTATCCTGGATGGTGGAGACTCTATTACCTTAGGCAGATTCCTCACTCTATCCCAAATTTCTTCTCGTGACAAAATTGGCGGTGACTCCTCAAAATCAGTCTTATTCTTCATAAAAGCACTAGTATTTCTCCTAAACTCATGCTGCATTGGCAAGGATCGACAGTGACAGTCAAACCATGAGTTTTTACCCCCATGTTTCAAAGTGAATGCTTTTGTGTCTTCCATACAACAAGGACAAGATAACTTGCCCATAGTCGACCACCCAGACATCATTCCATAAGCAGAAAAGTCATTTATAGTCCACATCAAAGTATCACGCAATCTAAAGTTTTGTTTCATTGACACATCATATGCTTCCACAACTTTATGCCATAATAAGTTCAACTCATCAATCAATAGCTGCAGATATACATCAATAAATTTTTTGGATTGCGAGGACCTGGAATTATGCAAGTTAGAAATATATATTGATTCATCATACATAATTCAGGAGGGAGATTATAAGGAGTTACAAACACTGGACAATATAAATATGGTATAGCTGAGATAGAAAATAGAGTGAATCCATCAGTAGATAATCCCAACCTAATGTTTCTTGGTTCACTAGCAAAATCTGGATACACACTATTAAAATTCTTCCATGCTTCTCCATTTGACGGATAACATAAAACACCAGGTGGTCTTTTATTTTCATAGTGCCATCTCATATGAGGGGCAGAGCTCATTAATGCATACAACCTCTTTAACCGTGGTATAAGGGGTAAGTAATGCATCGACTTCACAGGAACCTTCATCTTTCTGGCATATGTGACTTTCTTATAATGAGGCTGATTACAAAATTTGCAATGTTCTAAATTTGCATCTTCCTTATAGAATAACATGCAACCTTTCTTGCAACAGTGAATCCTCTCTGATGAAAGTCCTAACTTAGAAACCAACTTCTTTGTTGTGTAGAAATCTTTGGGTAAGTCAAATTTATTTGGGTTAAGTTCATTCATAAGTCCAATGATAGAGTTCACGCCCTCTTGAGAACTAGAATAATTTGATTTAATACTCAGTAACTGAACGGCAACAGATAACTTAGAATACACTGATCCTTCATACAATGGATGACTAGCTTCCTTTAACTATTCATAAATGTTCTTAGCCTTATCATTTGGTTCATTTTGTGCCCCTGAGTGTGTCCCAAAAGCATCCCTGACTATCTTACTATATCGTGAACTTTAAACATTATTCTCTCTTATTGGACTTTCAACATAATTCTGGAAAGCAAAATTATTAGCAGCACTACTCTCTCCATTAGTTGTCCACACAGTATAATTCAACATAAAACCCATCCTATAAAGATGTAATGTAACATCATCTGGACTCAATAACTTGCAACACTTGCAACTCCAACAAGGACACGTAATCGTCCCCTCTATAAGAAAATCATTAAGTGTCATTGCTTTAGCAATAAATCCAGCTACCCCATGTTTATATTCCTCCCCAACCCCACACGGTTAGGATAAAGTCTATTATACATCCATGTACGATCTTCATTTTCCATCTACACAAGAACAACAACAATAATAATAAAAAAGAGAAATAAAAAAAAGAGAAACAAAACAATAACAGGTTTGTTTAGAGATGCTACTATGCAGTGGACACAAGCAGAAAACTAAGAGGTTCAATACAACATCGTAAAGAAGCCAGCAACAATAGAATATTTTAACTAAAAGAACAATTTTTTTATCAGTGAAAAGAAACCATTCCATGTGATAGCTTCACAAACAAGATAAAAGAAAGGAAAAAAGGGAGACAAGCAGATGAGGTATAGAATTTAAAAGAAGAAAATAAAAAGAAAGCGCATGTTGAAAACACTGAAGAGGTTTTACTATGACCACATCTATAAACTCTTGTACCACAAATAACACAATAATGAAGACTAGGGTCGGCTCATCAATCAAAGGTACTAAAAATAGACCACGTAGAAAATGGAACAAATTTTTACCTCGAATCAGTGAAGACGTGAGTGAAGATGGGAATTTATTGATGTTCCTACAATACCGTCACCTAAGAATGCTGATTTGATTCTTCCAGACCTATTTCAGCAACTCTGACAAAAGAAAAGCATACCGCATTAATGTTTCAAAGGACCAAAATAAGCACATCACACAAAAGTATACGAAATGACAAATTACAAATGAATACAATAGTAACAAGCGTGACCGCTGAAGCAAATAAAGCTGCACATCAGACTATTATCATGCTTGTTTTCTAAAGAAGACTGCCAAAATATTGGCATAAAAATAACTTGTTCCATATGTGGTTATCAGGTTTTGAACGAGCTCAGTATGTATTAAAAGTAAAGCTCAACTGAAAAACAAGACAGGTTCAAAACTTTAAGCAGCCATCTAGGAATACAAAGAGTAGCAGCAACAGGCAAACCTACAGTAATCCCAGCATTTTGTTTGACTAATGTGGTCGCCTATCTTAACAATTATACAAATGACACCATCACCCTTTCTCTGGCTAAAGCAGAACACAGAATCTATGATATCTACAAAATTTTCCTTTTTTTTTTCTTCTGCATATATATAATTAGTTTTTACCAGAACTAGTTGGGTGTATAAACCCATTACAAAAAGGGGAGGGATATCATAACACACTTCTTCCAAAAACTACTACCTATGCCCATTAGTGCATATCTTAACTTCTTGTCCTCCCTATAGCTATGTTCCCTCTTAATCATCTGGCAACAAACCGATAAGAACAATAGGCCATCAGTGTGTTAATCCAGGAGAACCGATCCTATCACACTACAACTGGTGCATCACTTAAAAGAGAACACGGTACTGAAGCAGTATCAAGTTCCCAACAGCCTCTTAAAACCCCTCTTTTTTCCCCAGTTAGCTGAAATGCAGGGATTTGATGAGATAATCTCCAAAGCTCATCTGTATTTCTAAAATAATAGACTTTGATTTTTTCTTTCTAAAGAATGACTTGAAACAATTCAAATGAACCATGGATGAAACTTTTATCCAGTCCTTTGAATACTCAATGACCTCCACTATGTCATACTCAAACTTGTCTGGATCCAAACCTAATTTTTTCAAGCTCTTATACAATGCTCAAATCTCTCCTTCTCTTGGATATTTCTCAAACCTATTCTTGCTAATAGAGATTGCTTTCACCATATGGGAGAAAGAGCTAGGAGCATAGCCTAATTAACCTCCCTGGCTAACAGATGAATATTGGAACCATAAATTCCAAATCCTAACACACACCGTCAGGATATAAAATGAAAATTTTTTAAGACAAGAATGAAGGTTCTGAACTATTCTGTGCCTAAAATTTCATTAGTCGAATATTGAGATGAAGGCAAAAATAAACCATTTAATTATCAATACAATTGTTTGAGAAGACAAACTAGTAAAATGGTAGATACCGATAACAACGATCCACGTTGAGCCTCAGGGGGATCTCAAAATCCAGTTCAAGTATCTGCACAGCACAACCATAAACTAGTAAGATAGTGAAAACCATACATCGAAGGATTATTAAAGGTGTAGCAATCAAGAAAATATGTGCAAAGGTAACTCAAATCAGTGAAATTCACACATAGTTTCAACTTAAAGTGATAATATTTTAATGAGTGAAGTTGCATATGTTGAATCTTTATCACAAGGATAGTAAAAAAAATTTATCAATAACTTATGACTCAAAAATGATATTAACGGATTAACCCTGTTAAAATCCTTAAGCTCGCTGAAAATGTTGCTTAAGGTGGTTAACAGTCTCACTCAAATGTATCAATTCATTCCTTTTCAAAAGTTTGTAAGATTCTAATTGATATTCTTAATATTGTACTCTACAAACTAAACAAAAGTGGGATTATTTTTGAGTTGACCACTTATATCTTGAGATTGAAGAACTAGTAGTATAAGAATAATCTTGAGATGGAAAGAAAAATAAAATAAAGATGACTATGCCCCTGAATTAACACATATAATATCTACGTTTAAGCTGTTCTTCTTGCAAGCCTATCCACTTTTTTCCTCGAATTAGTGAAGTTGACAGTCATCGTTACCACTTTTTGTGAGAGACGTAGCCTTCACAGCCAATTTTTGAGAGAGAGAGACACAAAGAGAAGAGAGCCGGGAGAGAGAGAGAACTGCGTGCCCTAGCATAGAGAGAGGAAGTGAGAGAGTGAATTAGGAAAGCTGTGTGTTTAGTGTATATTAAATGTGGATTTCCGACTACTTCAGTAGGGTAAAAAATTAAAATATTTAATTATTTAATGTATCCAACTACTTCAGTCGGTTAGATATTTAATATAATTAAATTATATATTTAAATTAATTATTTATAAGGTTTTCGACAACAGTAGTTGGAAATATATATTTAATTATTTAATTTATATTTTCGACCACTATAGTCAAAATATTTTTATTATATTTAATGATTTAATATTTCCGACTACAGTGGTCAGAAATATGTATTTAATAATTTTTTTAAATAATTATTTAATTTTTGTATAAGAGTCTAATTATATATTAATTAATATATTTATTTAATTATTTATATTTTCGAATACAGTAGTCAAAAATATATATTTAATAATTTGTTCAAATAATTATTTAATTTTGTATAAGGGTCTAATTATATATTAAGTAATATATTTATTTAATTATTTGAATTTCCGACTACAGTAGTCGGAAATACATATTTAATCATTTATTTAAATAATTATTTAATTTGCGTGTAAGGGTCCGATTATATATATACTAATATATTCATTTAATTATTTTATTTCCAACTATAACAGTCAGAAATATATATTATAATTTATTTTACTTATTTTTAAAATTTCATATAAGGGAATGATTATACATTTAGTAATATATTTATTTAATTATTTATATTTACAACTACCGTGGTCGGACATATATTTTATTATTTATTAATTTTATTTAGTTATTAGTATTTTTGACTACAGTAGTCGGAAATATATATTTAATAATTTATTTAAATAATTATTTAATTTTCGTATAAGGGACCTGATTATATATTTAGTATTATATTTATTTAATTATTTATATTTCTGACAACCGTAGTTGAAATATATATTTAATAATTTAGTTAAATAAATAATTTATTTAATTATTTATATTTTCGACTACTGTAGTCGGAATATATATTTTTCGGAATTTGCCACCAAATATTCTGACTATTTTTGTGACAAATAGTATTGGAAAAATATTTTGTAAAAAATATAAATATAAAAATAAGATTTCCCACGGAAGTAGTCAAAAATTTTCGACTACTATTTTCAGTCGAAAATTTTTGGTCAAAAAATAACAAATTTTTGGTAGTGTACAAACTGGAGCTGATTCCGACAAAATTTTTGTTAGAAACATTGAAATCCAGCTGGATTCTCACTGGTTTTGTTCAATCTTCCTAATCTCTCTCTCTATGTTTTTGACCCAATCTCTCTCTCTCTCAATTCTCTCCTCAATGTGTGCGTGCGTTTGTGCATTTTGTGTTTATCTGTGTATATGAGAGTGTGTTAGTGTATTGTGAGAATTTGTGCGGTATGTAGCCAGTGTATGAGTGATCAGTGGAAAATGGCTGATTTTTTTCTATTTTTCTTTGCTATGTGTGCATGAATCGTATTCTCTTTCAATAGCTCTGTGTGTATGGAATATAAAATAGAAATTATGAGGTGAGTGAGTGTATTATGTGTGGGTTCTGTATGGGTATCTATTAGTGGAGAAGACCCCCATGTACAGTGAGGTGCGTGTGTATATATGGTCACTGGTGTGTGATTTTTACTACGTGAGTGTGTGTGTATTTGGTGAGGCCATTGTTTGTGTATTTCCTACTGAAGAGGATGAGTGATTTTTCCTTTTTTTTTTGGTAGCTGCTGCTGTGTATATCTTCCCCTATATGTGAGCTGTCTGGGTATGGTATTTGGGTAGTGTGTGATGTGAGTATGAAAATGGAGGAGTGTGTGTGTTGTGTCTATCCTCAAATCTATTAGTATGAGTGTCGTGTATTGAGTGGGGTGGGGGTATATTGGTAGAAGAGGGTATGGGGTAGGGGGTGTGAGGTGAAAAAATTAGTTAGGGTGGGTGGTGAATTTGTTGAGGGTTTGTTAGGATAAAATAGTTATAGATTTGTTTATTTAGCTTTTTGTGTATGTGTGTTTGGGGGGGGGGGGATTATCACATGTTTGAGGGTGCATGGTAAGATGGGGTAAATGTGTAAAAATACACTCTTGGGAGGGACAAAATTATGTGTCTACATCATGCTCCTTTTTGGATGTAAACACAAAGTGTTTTCAGATAAAGAAGTAGACGAGACAGAATTTTGACCCAACCATTATTCGAAGGGAGAAAAAGAAGGACAGAGTACCACTGAGTTTTGATTTAGGACATCCTACATACTCAAGTTATGAAGGACTCAAGTCACAGATATCTCAAAAGGGTTGGAAGGAGGGGGATTATACCGAGTTGGAGAGTCGAGTGAGGTCTCGTCAAGGTTCCGGTCTGCGACTCTATCATTACATCAAAAATAAAAATTACAAGTTAAGAGATAACAGAAATTACAAAAGTCCTATCTATGCAGCTTTTTTTGGACTCTTGACTTGAGTTTATGATCCTTTCAAAATTTACAAAAGATTTGATCTTCTTTGGGTTGAACTTGAGAATAAATTCTTTCTCCATACAAAATTTGACGTTGGGGATGAACTCACAAATTGACCATGTTCTGTTGGTAGTGCTTTTGAACTTGATCTTGAATTTTAAAATCTTCACCTTATTCTTCAAGCGGGTTCCTGACTTGCAATTTCTTAACCTTGTTGCTTGACTTTCAATTTCATCACCCTGTTCTCCAGGCGAACTCCTGACTTGCTATTTTTTAATTTTTGTATTTTTAATTTCATCACCTTATTCCTCGGAGGGGCTTCCGACTTGTAATTTCCTCACTTTATTAACTTTCAATTGTTTTATCTTGTTGCTTGACTTTTAACCTCTTAATCTTGTTTCTTCACTTTCAATTTTAGCACCCTATTCTTTAGGCGAACTCTTAATTTGCAATTTCCTCACTCTGTTCTCTGGGCGAGATCCCGACTTTCAATTTCATCACCCTATTCTTCGGGCAGACTCCCGAGTTGTAATTTCTTCACTCTATTCTCCGGGAAAGCTTCCGACTTGCTATTTCATTACCCTGTTCTTCAGTTGAGCTCCCGACTTGGAATTTTCTCACTCTGTTCTCTAAGAGAGCTCTCGACTTTCAATTTCATCACCATATTCTTTGGGCGGGCTCCTGAGTTACAATTTCTTCACTTTGTTCTTTGAGAGAGCTCTCGACTTTTAATTTCATCACTCTATTCTTTAAGCGGGCTCCCGAGTTGCAATTTCTTCACTCTATTCTCTAGGTGAGCTCCTGAATTGAAATTTCATCGCCCTGTTATTCAGGTGGTCTCCCGAGTTGCAATTTCTTCGCTCTATTCTCCGGGAAAGCTCCCGACTTTCAATTTCATCACCCCGTTCTTCAGGTAGGCTCCTGACTTGCAATTTTCTTACCCTGTTCTCTAGGCGGGCTCCTGAAATTAGAATCAAAACTAGAACAAAAATTATCCCAATCAAAGATTATGATAAAGAAATATTCCATATTTCAGAAAAATAAAGTCCCACTTTCTAGGAGGGTCCTAAAGTGAAGTTCTTTATAACATGAATTACTTTTAATTTTTGCCCTATTTTTTATAAATTTTTTTTATAGGTGTTAATCCCAATCACAACTACTTGCAACAATGCATAATACAAAAATGAATCAAGATCCTGATCAACAAATGCCCCTTTTTAGGATTAAATTAAATGGCTGAGACTAACAAGTCCCTCTCTTAAGAATGAAAGTGAAAAATTCTTGCTAAAAGTGCATCTTTTAGAATTAACGGTTCAAATTAGGAAGTGCACCTCCTAGCCGTGAGACATGAAAGACCCAAATTAGAGAATGCGTCTCTTAGGGGTACAAGATGATGAGTTTTACTATAATTGCGATTACCAAACCTGTACAACAATATTGCTCTTGCATTTGCAGAAACGAGGAATTTTACCTCCGGACATCTGCGCTTTGAAGCCTTTGATTTGAAGGTATCAACTGTTCCTGTTTCATACAAAGAAAACTTGTGAATTTAAAATAGGGTGGTTGGCTTGCGACTTTGTCTTTTGAGGTGATTTCTCTTGCACTCATCACATTTAAATATTGCTTCCAATCATTAGCATTTTGCCTTGTTGCACTATTGATCAAAACTCAGAATATTAAGAGTGACTCTGAAATAAACACAATATCTCTGCTTTGCTATGTTTCTCAGCTAATTCCTTTTAAACCTTGGTATTTCCATGAATCCCTCAAATCTTTCTATTGACAACAACCTTATGCATGCCTTTCTCTGACTTACAATCTCGTTTCTTTCAAGTGCCGGCCTTTTGTCTTGCTTTTTGCAATTGAATAAGTTGGTATCGAGTTTTGAAATCTTTTCTCACTTGTTTTGACATGGACTTGACTCAAAGAGATGAGAAAAATTATTTTTGTTTGAAGGACAGTCTCAAAAGGACAAAAATAGAAATAAAGAGAAGAAAGAAAAGACACTGTTTGTCCCTTTTTAAAAATAAAGAAAAGAAAAGATTTATTTGAAAATATCAATCAATCTAATGATTATGCCATGCATTTTGAATTAAGCTGTCTGATATTTTAATCTAAACTTTTCACCAGTTGTTGTTCAGTTAATGTCCTTGAAATTGAGTTACTTCCTTGGGACAATCGCATTCAGAGACTTCATTTGGCTAGTGACGCCTTGAAGGGTTTTTGCCAACAAGCCTCTCTCATTTTCTTTCTCTAAGCTTACCATTGCCTTACGGTGTTCATAAGGGTTTTCATCAATAAGACTCTCTTATTTTCATTTCTCTCAACTTAACATCATCTTACGATGCCCGTGAGAGTTTTCACCAATAAGACTTTCTCATTTTTATCTCTCTCAACCTGCCATCGTCGTACGGCGCCCATGAGGGTTTTCACTAATAAGACTTTAATTTTTTCTCTCTTCTGATTCCTTGTGCTGAGGAAGATATGTAGTTCCCAAAATATATTATCATATGCATTGTATAGTTAGCCTTATCATTATTAAAGATTGATCTGAAGATCTTTCTTTGGTTGTAGCTTGGCTTTTGGATAAGCTTAGAAAGAAAGGATGGCATGAGGCCCAAATAACACTTGAAGTGGGGTGGGACTTACAACTTTTGGAATCGACACAAACAATAAAGATTAACTCATGCCCCAGTTTCTTTTGACTGTATGATTCTAAATTGTTTATTTGGTTGGACCGAGCCCAGATAGGGCAGCTTACGTATCACACCCCCAAGAGAGGAGAATCAGGTCATGCGTAGTTCCGACAGCTCGCTCTTTTGCTTGATTCTTATTTCTTATATTTTTTAAAATTTTTTTGGCTTTATTTTTCTTGACACTCTTCTTTTTATTTATTTTTGACACATTTTTTCTAACTCTATTCTTTTGCTCGACACTTTTCTTTTAAACTTTGCTGACTCTTATCTTGATTCCAAAAGAAGGGTATGAAAGAAAATAAAACTAAAGATCAAGCAGGGTTCACAAAGTATGACACAATATTTGGATAGAAGAATGAATGCCTCCATCATATCAATCCTTAAAAATGCATGTACATATCATGAAATGTGAAACTGAAAGATGGAGATCATTCATGACATTTTTACAGCACTAACTTTAAATGAATTTGTGCGTCACTACTCTTACTTTTTTCAACATACCACTCCACTTTTGTTGTACATTCCTCATGCTGAAGGACTCATGACTTTGTGAAGCTGATTTTCTTTTAGTTTCTTTTGACATAGAATCGCACATTCACTATTTGACCTAATTGAGATATGCCTTTCAATTGATGACCAAGTTATTCTTATGATTCTCAAAATAATTTCCTTGATTTTTAAAGAAAGCTTCAACTTGATCACCAAATGCCTCAACACTCTATCTATTTTCTCAAATGCTCTCTTTTTCTAACTTTAACTCTCTGATTCAATGTTTCATAATTAAACTAGATTTTAAGATCTGGCTGAAAATTCCGTAAGTATGTCATATCACTAAAATCAACATAAATTATATTGTGTAAAGAAGACAAACAACTTAAAATAAGACAAAAGTCAAAATATATACTACATTTTGCTGAAAGGAAAGATAGAAGGGTTTAAACATACAACAAAGACATAAAACAAGATAGATTCCAAATTGCAACTCTAAAATAATTTAGAAAACATAGAAAACAAAAAACAAAACAAGACTAGCTAACAAAACCCCTTCCCATTAAGGAGAGGAGTGTCTTCCTAATTGCGGAGCTTGACATTTAGCCACTAATTTGCATATCATGACTAGAGCTTTCATCACCATCAAATACATTTTCCTCAACAAATAAGTTCTGGATCCTCATGCTTAACTCATTGCATCCCACATATTGTGCATTACCATGTGTTGGTGAAGGATTCTGTGCTACACTTAAGGTATCAACGTTTTGTACTATAATAATTTTTTCTTGAATCATCTTTTCTATTTCTCTTTTCAAAGTAAGATAATCTTCATTACTGTGATCCTGGAATTAGAATGATATGAACCCCATACATTAGGGTCAAAATTTCTTAAATATAGGCCAGGTGTATACCCAAGGACAGGAGTAATCATGCCTCACTATCTCAATCTCTGGAACAAACTGGCATAGGATTCCCCATAGGAGTAAAATTATCCTTTTCCTTCCCCATCTTTGCAAACTCTGGCCTTGGTTAAAACTTGTATTTAGAAGTATCTTGGAAAATATGTGGGGTCGAGGATTATGTTAGGAGATAGGACCTTGCCATTGTGGATAAGATGACGGAATAGTATACAATTGTGCATTGTTCAAAGGATATTGAGGAAGTGGAATGGAATATCTTGGATTTTAGAATGTGGAACCTTGTTGTAGGTGAGTATGTGGATCTAATATGTAAGATCAGGATTGAGGCTGACAGTATTGGTGAGTTGGACCTCTTGAGTTCTGCTTTGGCCCTAGTACGATGATAGGTACATTTTCCTTTTTCTTTCCTTCAGTTTCCCTTAATTGATTGCAGTATCGTCCCAAATATTTCACAGAATCCTCATGTCCATCATGTTCCTCAAATTTAGATATCTCAAAGCTTTTAGAAAGGTTGACACTTTAAGACATGCCTCAGTCTTTATATGAAACATTTTCTTTACCCATGAGTCCTAGGTTACTTTTCATAGTATTTTTTGCACTCTTCATTTTTCCAACCATTTTCTCTTGCTCTTCTGCCATGTCAGACTTTTTGGTAAGAAATTTTGGTGGTCCAGTTAACTTAAAAGTAGGCTCTGGAGTATAGCAATGATCATCAAGAGTATTGAATATGGGTTCACTAGAGGCATGGAAAACCACAACCGTTGGGATGATAGCCAATGTGGAAGCCTCAGTAGAGGGTTGAGCTGAAAAATCACATATGGTATGTGGTGTTGTGAATGTAGTAGGCTTATACTGAGGAGCTAGAGAAGGGGTGGTTGAAGTATTGGGATGCAGCTGATGTGGAATGAATTCTTAGGCACGCTATGGTGCGTCAACAAAAATAGGAAACTGACATTGAAATTGTGATGGAAAACTCAAGATATCTGCAGGGTCAATAATGGGAATGGAGGAGAAGGCAGCCCGCTGGCCCAAGCTCGATACATTTCCATCATTTGTTGTCTTAGTCTCAAATTCTCTTTCTTTAAACTCTTATTTTCCTGAATCTTTTTTGGATTCACGAGGTCACTCTCTATATATTTGTTGGACACAACTAAACCTTTCTTAGATTTGGTGTGATGTGGAGGACCCACCAGAATGTCACAAACCAGCCACCTTAAACTAACTGAACAAGAGATAACAAACGTGTTAGACTTCAAAGCTTTCTCAAAATCTTTTTCTGTTTTTCTTGAAAAGATCACCGAACTCAAACAGGGCGTCTACGTATTTCACTCCTAAAAGAGGAGAATCAGGTGTGCGTAGTTCATGAAGTTTGGCCACAAAATGATCGATCAACTCTCTTTCTTTATTTTTCTTGAAACTTTAAGAAGAAAAGAAAATAACAAAGTGTCAAAATAATTGACAAAAATCTTTTTTGAATTTTCCAGCTTTAAAATCCGAAACAAAATTAAACCTATGATTACCAAAGAAAGTCTTCTTTTGTATTTTCGGCTTTGAATTTCATATGACAATGAAACTTGAAACTATTTAAGGAAAATATTTTTGTATTTTTGTTTTAAATATATATCTGAAACACCTACTCTAAATGAAGAGAAGAAAATCTTTTTAAATTTTTTAAGTAAGATCACCGAACCCTGAAATGGCTGCCTATGTATCTCACTCCCACAAGAGGAGAATCAGGTGTGCGTAGTTCGTCCAGATTGGACAATTAAGAATTAAATAATTGAATGACCCTAACTTAAGAGACACGACCAAAGATAGATGAGGAACAACATCAATAATTATTTTTGGATTTTTAGTTAGATAGTTTGCATAAAACTGACACCAACCACTATGAAAGAAAATTTTTTTTGGTATGAAAAGTATAAAACTTCTACCATCTTTTTAGAATTTTTATTTTATAAAAAGGTCCTATTGAAAAAAAATCTTTTTGAAGCTTTCGAGTCATGAACGCTTGCTAAAGGAAACAAAAGGAAATTTTTTTTGATGCTTTTGATTTTTTGGAAATGAGTGAAAAGGTAAAAGAAATTCTTTATGTTTTTTTTTGAATTCTTGAATTGTGGAAAACAAAAACCATAAAGAACTCTAAAAACTACGAAACTCTTTTTGATTCACCCCTTTTTTATCTCTTTTTTTCTTTTTCCTTTTTTTTTCCAACATCTTCTTGCCTACACACTTTCCTTCTAACATATGCTTTCCCTAAATCAGTCTATAAAATGATCCCGTCACCCTAAAAAATGCAACATTTAGCACGTAAGGATGCTTTTAAGGTAAGTCTCCTATAAGGGACCAAATGGGTCCTGCTAGGTCTCAGTATGATCTAGATAAGCATGATCTAAAGGCTGACCTATGTTGGGGTCCACTAATAAGGTTGTTCGGAGGAGCGTATCATCGATAATAGTTGCGAAAGCCTTCCATCCACTCCATATGTCCAATGGCTTCCCCTCCTAAAATAAGTGTGACTCAACTAGAGTTCGTGTACACGTGTACTCCGAGACTTATTGTGAAAAAAATTGATTTAGGTTATGCAAATGATGCCAAATAAAAAATGGTAACACATAAGAGAAAAATTTAAACACATAGCACATACACATCCAATAATGATAAAATAATAACAAAAATAATAACACAAACAAAGTGTTTATAGACCTATAGTGTCAAACTAAGCCGATACAACTCAAAAAATAAGCTCGAATTCTGAAAAGTCCCCAGCAGAGTCGCCAGAGATGTCACACCCCTTTTTTTAGCCAAAAAAAAATAATTTTAAGTTTGAAAAGGGTTTTTATTATCAAGTGACTAAAATAAAAATTTGTTTCAAAAAAGGATTATTATGTTTAAACTCAGAGTAGCCACTTGGCATGAATCGGGTGTGCCAAGTCACCTTTGAAAATTTTTTTCAAAACAGATTGACTCTAAAAACTGATCCACAAACAGAGATTCTGGCTAAGAAATTCTGTTGATCGAGGGAAAGGTGTTAGGTACCCCTCGATCTTGTGGTTCGACCACGGTTGCTTCATGGAGTATATTGACTAGTACGACACTCTGGAATGTATAAACCAATAAAATACACAAAAAAAACAAACCAAACCAAAACAAGTCCAAAAAATAGTGTCCAGTCCAATTATTATAGTCAGAAATAAAAGATACTAAAATAAACCTACACTAACTTATACTAACCATGAACTATGCTCTACCCGATGCCTCGGGTGCTCTACCTGACACCTTGGGCCTTCATCACAAACGTCTTTCGCATACAAGATACTTTGGGGCATTCTCAGGTGAATAAATACAAATGGCCTCGGGGCATTCCCCGACTAAATGAGTCCATTTTTAATGTGAGAAAATCAACACCATTCAATAAACACTTCAAACATTCACAATTTTACAATCCCTAAGTTTTCCTACCCGACCTAAGATTTGCCTATTAATTTTTGGCCTAAAATATATGATACTACCGAATTTAACAACATCCATCAATAAATCAAACTAATCAATATTCACCTTATTCGATTCTCAATTCCCATCCAAAAATTCATTCTCAAGATTCCAATAATTCACGATTACCATTTTAACAATCCATAATCATTGTCAATGAAACCAAACAAAAAAATCAATCTCACCAAATATTCATATCATGCTTCACACAAATCAATCACGTCTATTTAATGAAATGAAAATAAGAAAGAGATAAAATTGGACCTTTCAAATATTTTTGCTCGATTCATGAAGGGAATAAAGAGCTGTTCCAAAAAACCCAATGAATACTAAAATTTTGAATCCCCAAATCAGTTATGAACCAATTCAATTGCGATAAATCCAAAATCTGATTTGAACACAAATCCATGAAAACCAAACAGTAACCCGAGATAAAAAAATTGCAAAAATCAGAAACCCAAATGCGATTGTCCAGTAAAATTAATCAAAATTAGCTCAAATTGGCGATTGGGATGATTTGGTGACTGGAATATATCTCCCAGTGGGATTTGCCTAAAAAATCAACAAAAACGATGAGAATTTTGGGGATTTCAGGATTGGGTGGGTCAATTCTACAAACTGGAGCCGATTCCAAAGAAATTTCTCTTAGAAATATCGAAACCTAGCCAGATTCTCAGTGGTTTTGTTCAATCTTCCTAATCTCTCTCTATTTTTTCGCCCTAATCTCTCCCTCTCTTGATTCCCTCCTCACTGTGTGTACGTATGTATGCATTTTGTGTTTATCGGTGTATATAAGAGTGTATGAGTGTATTGTGAGAACTTGTGAGGTGTGTATGTAGTATATGAGTGATCAGTGGAAAATGGCTGATTTTTTTCTATTTTTGTTGCTGTGTGTGCTTGAATCTCATTCTCCCTCTATAGTTGTGTGTATAAAATATAAAATGGAAATTGTGAGGTGAGTGAGTGTATTATGTATGGGTTTTGTATGGGTATCAATTGGTGGAGAAGACTCCCATGTACAGTGAGGTGTGTGTTAATATAGTCATTGGTGTGTGGTTTTTACTATGTGAGTGTGTGTGTATTTGGTGAGGTCACTATTTGTGTATTTCCCACCAGAGAGGATGAGTGATTTTTCCTTTTCTTTCTTTTTCTGTGAAGCTGCTGCTGTGTATATCTTTCACAGTGTGTAAGCTTTGTGGGTATGGTATTTGGGTAGTGTGTGTAATGCCCCGAGTCTGTACCCCTAACACTACAGGGTGCTCATAATCCCAAAGGACCATAAACTAACCTATAACTAGTACCTGCTGTAACAACTGAATAATAATACGGTAAATATATAAAAATAGGTAGAAAACTAGCCATAAGGTTTAATACTGTAAATAATACTGGATATGGTATCACAATACCAAAACTGAACATCAATACTAAAAATTGAACAACTGTCTGAAAATACTCTAGTGTGGAAAGCCTCTAAACTGTGTAAACTGTGGAGTTGATAGGCCAAGTCCCCAACTAACCCCGACTACTGAAATTAATACAAAAATACTAAAAACAACCATGTCCTCGAACTATGAGGACTCCCTACTGCGCTAACTACTGAAAATCTAAACTGCTAAGGGTGCTCTGGAGCCCGTGCATATGAACCTATGATATAAGACATCATAGCGTAAAAGAAAAACATATGTCAGTACTTTAAATGTACTGTATGCTTAGTGAGGTGGGCTGAAATGCATGGGTTCATATGTATGAATAATAATAACTGAATAACATGAGTATGACTGAATAAGAATACATGCATGAATACGTATACTGTAACTGAGATCGTGATAATACTGAATATTAAATCTGAATACTGATCTACTAATGTCTGAGTTTACTGATGTTGTATTTTTGGTAACTGAATGTTGTATCTGACAGTCCTGATTTTGTGGAACTATACTAAGTTTTATGATGAGCTGAGTGACTATACTGATAGTCCTGAATCTATAGAACTGAATTGAGTTCTATTCTGAGACTGAGATTGAAACTGAGACTGTGGGAGGTATTCATCTAACCGACATGCCCCTCTCTGAACTGATTAGGGTACAACCTGTAACCCCAGTTAGAAAGGTGTAAATGCCATGCCACGGGTAGAGACAAGCTGTGAGTTAACCCTCTCCAACAGGAAGCTCTTTCATCAACCCTCGCTGGTAGGAAAACTCAAATGAGATGTATCAACCCTCATAGTATCTGGCAGGAAGATATCTCAACCTGTACTGGCTATGTAGTTCTAGAATGCAGGGATTGCTATTAAGGGTCAAACCCTCTACTGGCAGGAAGCCCCCATCACTAGGTTCGCTCGGTGCTGAATCCTACTCTCAACTGAATAGACACTAAACTAACTTCTAGTCTGTACTAGGCTGGACTAAACTGTTACTGATATTACTATTTAACTGAACTGAACTAGAATCACTGAGTTCTATTGATTGATGGAATACTACTGAATTCTGTTAGCTGACTGAGTTTACTGAGGTCTGGGCTAAGTACTGAACTAGACCGGACTAGTACTGAGTCTACTAAGTTTTCCTGAGTTCTGTGTCTGGCTGAGAGTACTACTGATCATGACGTGACTTGTACTGTTCTATGACTGACCATGGCTCTAGGTAAACAACTAAATTATCGGGTATAGGTACCCCCAGGACTCGATAGCATAAATTAAGAGACATGGCACAAACTTGAAACATGTAAACTAAGTACTTGATCATCATTCATTCATTGGGGCATTTTAACAAACACTTGTACGACATGAACTTGAATACATGCTAACAAGATATAATTCCACTATTCAACTCACATGCTTAATTCATCAATCACTTGAAAAGCATAAAATAGACACATAATACTAATCAACATGTAAGCACCTAATTCCAAATATCAAATTCACAATTTGAAGGCTTTAGCATGATCTCACATGATAACACATATAAATCAATTAACCCTACATGAAATTTATCATGAAACATGGATTTGAAACCCAATTAATCATTATAAACATGAATATTATCAAACTCAACATGGAATTTATGAATTTCATTTCATATACTTGATATTTAAAAATAGTTTCTTGAACTCCTAGGGTGGAAGGGACCCTTGGATGAACACTTCACATACCCTTAGTTGATGAATTTTTGAAAGTTAATGGTGAGTTCTTGAGTTCTTGATTTGAAATTTGAACACCCAAGATTCTTGTTCTTGAGAAATTATGAAAGAATGAATATAATTTCTCTCCAAAGGGTTTAATTTCGTGTTTTCGGGGACTGAAGGGCATGGGAAAAAGACCTAATTAATCCTAAGGATGTGTACTTTTAATGCCTGTAAACTGTGTTATCGACGGGCAGGCCGACGCACTACATCGTTGGCATCCACATGATAGCAAACGCGCTGCATCGAGTTTGTGTCGGTTCACTAAAATTTGCACTGAAGCTAGGTAAAAACTATCTTATCGACACGATGGTCGACGCATGCATCAAGATCGTATCGATCCACTATTTTGGGCACTCAACATGGTCTAAATGAGGTTTAAAAAATCTAAAACTTGTCCGGAAACCTCTACTACATTCCTGATCATGAATTAACTCAAATATCAACATTTAAAAGACGTAAGTTCATGAAATAAGATTGTCAACTTTAGAAGGCTAAAATGGCACTAAGTCTGAATACTTAGTTAATATATTCTAAGTTTGGGACCCCTAACAATCTTAAAGGACTAATTTAAGCTAGAAATTTTTTGTGGGGTCTTACATTATCTCCCCCTTGGGAACATTCATCCTTGAATGAGACTGACTAAGCTGAGAATACTGGTAGACTGAACTTACTTACTGGACATGGACATCTGACAAATGATTTCATGGCTGAAGTTTCTGATAGACTGAATTATCACACTGAAAATGCATATGTACAAAGCTGAACATTATTCATGAATGCATGACTGGGATTAGTGATAAGATGAGTTTATATACTGATCATGCATATCTGATGCTTGGGTACATGGCTGAACTGACTCATAAGTGTATGAATGTATATGCAATGGTAACTAATACCTAGCTTGTAATGGAAATCTGAACATGAGACTGAATAAGCTTAAGGAAAACTATTACCTTGGACCGAGTCTGAGTTTGTAGTGCAGAGGTAAGGATACTTGGTCCGCATGTCTGCTTCTTCTTCCCAAGTAGCTTCCTCAACAGATTGATTCTGCCAAAGAACTTTGACTAGAGGGACTTTTTTGTTCCTCAGCCTACGAATCTGATAGTCAAGGATTTTGACTAGAATTTCTTCATAAAAGAGACTGTTCTAAAAATCTATGCCCTCTATAGGGACTATGATTACTGGGTCACCTATGCATTTCTTTAGCATGGAGACGTGGAACACTAGATGCACTGAAGATATATCTGAAGGCAACTCAAGCTCGTAAGCTATCTTTTTGAAATAGCTGAGAATTTGGTAAGGATCGACATATCAAGCACTGAGCTTCCCCTTCTTGACAAACCATTTCACTCCTTTCATAGGAGATATTTTCAGATACACAAAATCTTCAATCTCAAACTCGAGATCATTTCTGCGCATATCTGCGTATGATTTCTGTTGGCTTTGAGCTGTCTTAAGCCTTTCCCTGATTAACTGAATTTTCTCTAAGGTATCAAATACCAGGTCAGGCCCTATCACTGTGGCCTCGTCCACTTCAAACCAACCAATGGGAGATCTACACCTCGTTCTATAAAGCACCTCAAATGGAGCCATCTGAATGCTGGAATGATAGCTGTTGTTGTGTGCGAACTCAATCAAAAGCAAGTTGTCATCCCACCTACCTTTAAAGTTAATCGGACACGCTTGTAGTATATCTTCTAAAGTCTAAATAGTCTTTTCTGCTTGACCATCTGCTTGAGGATGAAAGGCAGTACTGAGGTGAACTCGGGTGCTAAGACCCTTTTGGAAAGCTTTCCAGAACTGAGAGTTGAACTGGGTACCTCTATTTGAGATAATGGACAATGGAACATCGTGAAATTTGAACAACTCCCTGATATAGAGTTTGGTGTAATCCTCGACTGATTAAGAGGTATGGACTGGTAGAAAATAAGCTGATTTGGTCATTCGATCTTCAATGACCCAAAATGAATCACGCTAATGGAGAGTACGAGGTAAACCCGTCACAAAGTCCATGTTCACTTCTTACCATATCCAGGTCAAAATATTGAAATCCTGTATGGACCCACTAGGCTTCTAATGTTCAACCTTAACCTGCCAACATGTTGAGTATTTAGCCACAAACTCTATAATATCCCTCTTTATCCCACTCCACCAATAGATCTCCCGCAAGCTGCGGTACATCTTAGTGGCCCCTAGATGAATAGAGTAGCGCGTACTATGCAATTCTTCAAGAATTTGTTGCCTCAAGTCATCTACACCCAACATACACAGACGGCCCTGACAACGTAAAACACTATCTCCTCCTTAGGAGAAAACCTCTACTTTCTAATCTCTGATTGATTCCTTTAGCTTGCCTAGACTGGGATCCCTATCTTGCTTTTCCTTCACTTTGGAACCTAAGGATAATTCTAAACTTCTCTGCACCCATACACTACCTTCTGCTGAATCAACTTAGCGAACACCTAGCCGGGCTAGTTGATGGACTTCCTGAGCTAACTTCTTCTTACTGTACTAAACATAAACAATTCTACCCATAGACATTCTACTCATGAGAGCATCAACCACTGCGTTGGCCTTGCCCGGATGATACAGAAAACTCATGTCATAGTCTTTCTAAAACTCCAACCACCTTCTCTGACTGAGGTTGAGGTCTTTCTGAGAGAATATATACCGTAGGCTCTTGTGATCCATGAACACATCAACGTGCACCCCATATAAGTAGTGTCTCTAAATCTGTAAGGGAAAAACTACTATTGCTAACTCAAGATCATAAGTAGGATAATTCATCTCATGGGGCTTAAGCTTTCTAGAGGCATAGGCTATGACCTTACCACTCTGCATCAAAATGCACCTCAAACCAACTATAGAGGTATCATAATACACAACAAAGTCATATGAACCATCTGGTAGGGTCAAAACTGAAGCTGTAGTGAGTCGAGTCTTCAACTCTCGAAAACTCTTCTCGCAGGAATCTAACCACTGGAATTTGATTTTCTTCTAAGTCAATCTGGACATGGGGGATGCAATAGATAAAAAACCCTAAAAAACCATTGGTAATAGCCAACCAAGCCTAAGAAATTCCTGATATCTGATGGAGATATGGGTTTGGGCTAGTTTCTCACTGCTTCGGTCTTTTAGGGTTCAACTCTAATGCCATCATCAAAAATGATGTGGCCAATTAATGCTACCGACCTTAGCCAAAATTTGCACTTACTAAATTTGGTGAATAACTAGTGAATGCTGATAGTCTGCAATACTATTCTGAGATGGTCTGCATGATCATGTTTACTGTGGGAGTAGACAAGAATGTCATCTATGAAGCTATGATGAACATGTCCAAGTACTACTTGAACACACTATTCATCAAGTCCATGAAAACTGTTGGGGCATTGGTAAGACCAAAGGACATGACTAAGAATTTGAAGTGACCATACCTAGTTCTGAAGGCTGTATTTGGGATGTCACATTCCCTGACTCTGAGCTGATGATAGCCTGGACTAAGGTCTATCTTAGAGAAATAACTGTCACCCTGAAGTTGATTGAATAAGTCATCAATCCTGGGAAGTAGATATTTGTTCTTGACCAAGACTCTATTTAGCTGAGATAGTCTATGCACATTCTGAGAGAACCGTCTTTCTTACGCACGAATAAGACTGGTGCACCCCACGGGGATACACTAGGCTTGATGAATCCCTTATCTGGGAGATATTTTAACTGCTCTTTCAATTCTCTAAGTTTTACTAGAGCCATTCTATATGGCGGAATAAATATAGGCTGAGTATCTAGGAGAAGATCGATTTCAAAATCAATTTTCCTTTCAGGAGGAACTCCGAAAAATATTCGCAAAATATATCTGGGAATTCACAAGCTACTGACATTGATTCAAGAGCAGGGGTTTATGAGCTAGAGTCCTATACCCGAACGAGATGGTAGACACATCCCTTAGCTATCATTTTTCTATCTCGAAGGTAAGAAACAAACTGACCCCTAAATACTAAAGTATTACCCCTCCACTCTAGGATAGGCTCATTCGGAAACTAAAGCTGGAAAATTCTGTTTTTGCAGTCGATTGAGGCTTAGCAGGAATGAAGCCAATCTATGTCAAGAATGACATTAAAATCAGTCATCTCTAATTTGACTAAGTCTGCTGAAGTGACTCACTGAGATATCATAACTGAACAGTTCCTGTATACCCGCCTGGCTATGATAGATTTACCCACTAGAGTAAAAACTGAGAAAGACTGCCAAAATTTTAGGACTGACTCCAAAATCAACTTCTATATATGGAGTAACAAAGGACAAAAAAGCTCCGGGAAAACTTGTAACATACCAGTGATCACATCAGGAGAACTTTCCTGATCCTGTCGGGAATAAAGAGCATAGAGTCTGTTTAGGCGTTGCCCACTGGTGGCACTAAAAGAGGCACCCTGTTGATTCGGGCAACCGGATTGAGTTGGGGGATGATTATGCTGACTCTGTGAACCTACCTAAGGACACTGTCTGACCCTGTGACCTGGCTTGCCACATCCAAAACACACATCACTGCCAGCTTTGTAGATACCCTGGTGGTTTCTGCCACACTTCTGACAAAGGAGATTGGTTCCAACACTACTAACACTACCCTGAAGCTTAGGGCCTGATGCCTTATCTTTGTTTCCATCTTTAAATTTTATCACTGGAGCATTGGCTGAGGATGGAGCTAGAACTGAGGATTTCGAGAAGAACTAAAAATAATTCCCACCCTCTGACTTGGGCTGAGCAAAACTGAAACTATCTATTCTCACTCTATTATTCTCCCCCTCCTTTTCTGTATTCTTGGCCATCTTTATCTGTTGAGCATGGACCATGAGTCTGGATATGTCCATATCTTTTATCAGAATTACGGTCCTACACTCCTTGACCACACTGCTAGACCCCTCGACACAAACTTACTCATCTTAGATTGCTATTTGCTACCACATGTGGGGCATATTTGGCTAACTGAGTAAACTCGAGAGAATACTCTTTTACTGTTATATTGACCTGCCTCAAGTTTATAAACTCTAAAACCTTCGCTTCCTTCAACTTTAGCGGGAAGAACCTATCTAAAAAAGCAACTGCAAACTCTTTCTATTCTATGGGCCCTGCATCTGTAGCCCTCTCTACTTTCCACTATTTGAACCATATGTGTGCCATATCCTATAACTGATATATGGCCAACTCAATACTCTCAATAGCAGTCACCCCCATAATATCAGTAGCCTTCTGCACCTGATCAAAAAATTCCTGAGGGTCTTCATCTGACTTAGACCCGGTAAACGATGGAGGGTTCATTCAGGTAGAATCCTGAATTTGGAAGCAGTAGTATTGGACACTGGATTGGCTAGAACAACAGCTGGACGTTCATTCTGGGATGCCACAGAATAAAATAGGGTGGTGAAGGCTGCTCTGAACTTAGCGTGGGAGACGTGTTCATCCAGAGAATCTGGATGGATAGGCTAGGGTTCTGACTGGTCCCCTGTTCCTTTTCTCTTAGTCCTATTTAGAGGCATAGTCTGTAAATAGAAGAGAAACTTAGATTAGAAGAAGAGTGTAACTGAAGTTCATGCTCACTCGGACGACATGAATATTGGAAGAAGGGAAACTATTCCTAAAACACCTCGTAGCCTCATGTCCATAAGTGTGGTGTGCAATACACACATACATAAGACTCTACTAGATGGGACTTTAAGACTTTCTAGGACACTGTTGAACCTTAGCCCTTGATAGCAAGTTTGTAACGCTCGAGTTTATACCCCGAACACTACACGGTGCTCATAATCCCGAAGAAGTATAAGCTAACCCATGATTGGTACCTATAGTAACTATTGAGTAAATATATGGAAATAGGTGGAAAACTAGCCATAAGGTTCAATACTATAAATAATACTATCTATGGTATCACAATACCAAAATTGAACATCAATATTGAAAATTGGACAACTGTCTATACTCTAGTCTGGAAAGCCTCTAAACTGTCTGAACTATGGAGTTGATGGGACAAGTCGCCAACTAACCTCAACTACTGAAAATAATACTTAAATACTAAAATCAGCTATCTCCTTGAACTATGAGGACTCACCACTACAGTGACTACTAAAAATTTGAACTGCTAAGGGTGGTCTGGAGCCCACGCATCTGAACTTATGATATAAGACATCATAGCGCAAAAGAGAAGCATACTTCAATACTTTGAATGTACTGGTATGCTTAGTGAGGTAGGCTAAAATGCATGGATTCATATGTATGCACAATAATAACTGAATAACATAAGTATGACTGAATAAGAATACATGCATAAATACGTATACTGTAACTGAGATTGTGATAATACTAAATATTGAATCTAAATACTGATCTACTAATGTTTGAGTTTACTGATGTTGTATTTTTTATAACTGAATGTTGTATCTGCCAGTCCTGATTTTATGGAACTATACTGAGTTTTGTGCTGAGCTGAGTGACTATACTGATAGTTCTGAATCTGTAGAATTAAACTAAGTTCTATTCTGAGATTGAGATTGAAACTGAGACTGTGGGAGGTAATTATCTAACTGACATAACCCTCTCTAAATTGATTGGGTTCCAACCTGTAACTCTAGTTAGAAGGGCGTCAATACCATGCCATGGGTAGAGATAAGCTGTGAGTGAACCCTCTCTGATAGGAAGCTCTTCCATCAACCCTCGCTGGTAGGAAAATGCAAATGAGATGTATCAACCCTCATAGTATCTGGCAGGAAGCTATCCCAACCTACACTGGCTACGTAGTTCTGGAATACAGGGATTGCTATTAAGGGTCAAAACCCCTACTGGCAGGAATGCCCCTATCCCCGGGTTTGCTCGGTGCTGAATCCTACTCCCAACTAAATAGACACTGAATTGACTTCTAGTCTATACTAGGCTAGATTGAACTATTACTGATATTACTATTTAACTAAACTGAATTGGATTTACTAAGTTTTATTGACTGACGGAATACTACTGAATTCTATTAGCTAACTGAGTTTACTGAGGTCTGGGCTGAGTACTGAACTAAACCAGACTAGTACTGAGTCTACTGAGTTTTCCTGAGTTCTGTGACTAGCTGAGAGTACTAATGATTATTACGTGACTGGTACTATTCTATGACTGACCATAGCTCTAGGTAAATAGCTAAATTGTCAGGTGCAAGTACCCCCAGGACTCGATAGCATAAATTAAGAGACATGGCACAAACTTGAAGCATGTAAACTAAGTACTTGATCATCATTCATTCATTGGGGCATTTTTACAAACACTTGTATGGTATGAACTTGAATACATGCTAACATGATATAATTCCACTATTCAACTCACATGCTTAATTCATCAAGCACTTGAAAATCTTAAAATAGACACATAATACTAATCAACATGTGAGCACACAATTCCAAATATCAATTCACAATTTGAAGGCTTTAGCATGATCTCACATGATAACACATATAAATCAATTAACCCCACATGAAATTTATCATGAAACATGGATTTGAAACCTAATTAATCATTATAAACATGAATATTATCAAACTCAACATGGAATTTATGAATTTCATATACTTGATATTTAGAAATAGTTTCTTAGACTCCAAGGGTGGAAGGGACTCATGGATGAACACTTCACATACCTTAGTTGATGAATTTTTCAAAGTCAATGGTGAGTTCTTGAGTTCTTGATTTGAAATTTGAACACCTAGGGTTCTTGTTCTTGAGAAATTTGTGAAAGAATGAATATAATTGCTCTCCAAAGGGTTTAATTTCGTGTTTTCGGGGGCTGAAGGTCATGGGAAAAAGACCTAATTAACCCTAAGGATGCGGCCCTTTAATGCCTATAAACTGTGTTACCGATGCACAGGCCAACGCACAGCGTTGTTGGTATCGACGCGATAGCCAACGCGCCGCATCGAGTGCACGTTGGTTCACTGGAATTTGCACTGAAGCTAGGTAAAAACTATCTTATCGATGCGATGGTCGACACGATGCGTCAAGATCGTGTCGACCTACTATTTTGGGCACTTAAACATAGTCTAAACGAGGTTTGAAAAATTTAAAACTTATTCGAGAATCTCTTCTGACACTCCTGATAATGAATTAACTCAAATATCAATACTTAAAGGATGTAAAGGTCATGAAATAAGATTTCCAACTTTCGAAGGCTAAAATGGCACTAAGTCTGAATACTTAGTTAATATATTCTAAGTCTGGGATCCCTAACAAGCTTAAAGGACTGATTTAAGCTAGAATTTTTTTGCGGGATCTTATAGTGTGATGTGAGTATGAAAATGAAGAAGTGTGTATGTTGTGTCTATTCTCAATTCTGTTAGTGCGAGTGTCATGTATTGTGAGTGAGGTGAGGTATGTAGGTAGAAGGAGGTATGGGGCAGGGGGTGTGAGGTGGCACAATTAGTTAGGGTGGATGGTGAATTTGTTGAGAGTTTCTTAGGATAAGATAGTTATGAATTTGTTTATTTGGCTTTTAGTGGAGGGGGCGGGGGGGGGGGGGGGGGGAGATTATCACATGATTGAGGGTGCATGGTAAGATAGGGTAAATAGATAAAAATACACTCTCGGGAGGGACAAAATTACGTGTCTACAATCATCACTATATGGTCTTGAATTATATGAGAAATCCTTTTGAATATTCTTTTCTTATAGATACATATTGATAAAACCAATCTTTGTATCAAAATTTTTTTTGAAGTTTCTCGTCTTGTATTAATGTATGTGTCATTTGTTCATAATTGTATCTGAATTTTAATTGTGTCTATGTATCAGAATTTTCGGACACAGGCACATCAAATTCCTTTGACTTTTCTCTTCTTCTTCTTGAATTGATACGTATTTTTAATTCCTGTTGTTCATAATTGTATCAGAATTTAAATTGTATTTATGCATCAGAATTTCTTTGAACCTTTACTACTCTTTCATTTGATACATTTTGATACAACTAAATATATCTATTATCATAAATTTTTTTGATATATTTTGAATTTTTTTTATACACTCTGTATCTATAAAGAATAATAGGAATTTCAAAAGCGGAGAAAAATCTGATACATCTGATACATTCTAAGTTTACTTTTTTCTATGCAATCTATATTTATAAAACATCACGAATGGATTCCTCAAAAATTTTATCTCTATAAACTGATAAAGATTGGATCATTGAGGATTTAGAGAAAATTTTTAAATTTGAACAAAAAGGAGGCTAGGGTTTTGGAAGGGTTCTGGGTAGGGATAGAAAGAGGTAGGGAGAAATAAAAATAAAAATTTAGAAGAGTCGAGAAATTAGGGGGCAGAGGGATGAAGGAGAGTGGAGAGAGACAGAGAGAGTAGTGGGAGAGAGCAATTGTGAATTGTAATTTGGAGAACTATTGCTATTATTCGTAATTATGGTCCAAACTATAGCTCTTTAAGAAAATTATTCTTTATTTCTGTGTTATCATGAGATGTATTATCAACCCTCCTCTTTCGATCAGGAATTGTGTATAAGAGCTTGTACTCTTGGCTAGAATTGGCTTTATGTTGACACTCAATTTTTTCTCCCCGATCCAAATTAATTTTGAGGTTCTTCAATTTCAAACAAATTTGAAATAATTGTTTTGATAAAATTAAGGAATTTTCAAAGTCAATTTCAGGATAATTTTTTCAATTCTCTAGTAAATTTATATTTCTATATTTTAAGATGTGAAATTTATATGAGTTTATTTGAGAAAATATCTTTTAAGAAGTAATTCTATTGAAAACGACATGTAATTTGATTTTATTTTAAAACCGACTAAATTGGAAATTTAGTATTTATTTTTTTCAAACTATATCAAGATTAGTGTTAGAATTATTATTTTAACTTTTGTTGAATTAACAAGATAAAATTAGTTGGGATTTAATTTATTCCATTTTTATATTTTAACTATAAATATTCGGCCTCATAAAATATTGTCTAATCTAATTGGACTTTTTAGTCCATTCTTGCTCCAATTCGACAAAAAACCCAAGGCCCAATCCAAATCATGATGCGGCCCACCAATACACAATATACTCCCTCATTTTATTCTCCTATTATCCAAAACAAACAATGACTTCAACAATGTCAACACTATTCAACATCAACAACGCTCAACCCGACACCGACCCGAATGAAACCCTAGCCCCAAATTCTCTTTCCTTGTTTCTCTCTCCCCCTCTCGATAACACATGGTTATCACATGGATAATGCAAAATATTTGAGAAGCAACCCAAATAGTTCAAATTACGTAATTCAAGGGAGGGGAGGTATGATTTCGTACCAAGTTCACCCCACAACCTTATCATTGCTTCAAATTCAATTTTTCCTTTTGAAATCTCCTAACACCCCTAATTTTTCCTCTCCCACATCGAGTGAAGCCCAAAATTCGACCCCTAATCAATTCTATATATACTAGATGGCCCGAGCCCATCCTGTGGATGGGCCATGCTCACATTGTTTGTTCCATCGGCAGACATCATATATTTTTGAAAAAAAAATATCAAAATTCAACACCATGGAAGCATGTTATAAAGAATACTTAAAACTAAAAATTTGGAAGTAGATTAACATTTTCAACAATTTAAATGAACAGCCAGTTGCTTTTAATATTTGCATAATAATTACCATAGAACTGAATTCTAAGGAAAATAAAAGACCAATAGATTTGAATAACTGTTAACCAGCAAAAATATTAACAACAAAGGAACCATGAATGGAAGCATGTACTTCTCGAATGACTGATTGGCTAACTCAAGTTTTTCAACAACTCGATGGAACCTCCAGCAATAGAAATCATCAAGTTGGTCAGTGTAGTAACTACACCATTATTGACATATGATATGAAAGCATTAGGTAGTTAAAGATGAAAAATGTTACTTCAACATAAGTATGGCAACTCAGCGTGTCCAACCATTAATGCTAAGTGGATTGGATTGAAGATACTTGATCATGAAGTTAAACTCAGCTAAAGAAATTAAAGAACCTTTCTTTTACAAGCGTTCTTGAAACTCCACTGCTATTTTGCCCATTGACTATGCAAAACCTATCTTCTCAGATAATTTCAGTCACTTTTAGAACCCTGGAAGAAGAAGACAAATCAAAATAATCATGGTAATTGGATGGAAATACCAAAGAACAAAATACAAAAAGAAGAAGAAAATCATGCATAAAAAGAAAAACAATAGGTAGGTTCTCTGCAAAAGTTTAACAATCTCATAGTTTACACACTGATGTAGACTGTAGAGATAAATCATACCACATATTAAAGTGCCAAAGATTTTGTGTTATCGTATTTTGGTGTTTTGCCAATATGCTTCCATCTATTTGAGAAACATTAACTACCTGTTATATTTAGGATTATTCCCTTATAAAAAGTCATATTTTTGGAAATATGAAATTCAAAAAAAATCTTCTTTAATACCAACTACTATGCCTGAGTCCCAAACAAACAAGCTAAATCTGATAAGAAAGCTAATAATTCATAGATTAAGGCATTAAAAGGTTCAGCAAACAAAGGCGAAGCACCTAAAAAGGATCCATCTAATGTGACATCCAAGAATGTCAATGAAAAAAAAATATGAAAGTCCATCCTAAATCTCTATCAGATTCCTCAGAAGAAGGTGATGAAAAAATTGTTAAAGAGGTAGAGAAGGCAGACTTTTTGGATGAGATTTCCATTATTGTTCAAAGTGTTGAAAGTGATCATGAAACAGTTAACACTGAGGAAAAGTGCAAGAAAAAGCCTGTACTTATTTTATTGAATCATTCTTGGATGTTGATTCCTCTTGTTTCTCCAGAATACACAAGGTACTATCTTATCTGTAAGTCTTTTTGAAGCCTAATCTAACATGGTTGCCTTTTGCTCTTCCATATCTTCTTAGTGGTCAATTTTTGGTAGTCCTAAGATGTGATAGCATCTTTTGCTGATGAGTATTTCTTTCTAGAATCTAGCATAACATGGTAACAAACCGAACTCCAAGCATTCATGACAAATACTAGCAGAAGCATATCTTTAGTTCTCGCATTTCATGAGTAGAATCTTTTATCCCTGGTTACCGAAGTTCCATTGTAGATTATATTTGCATCATATTTGATCATTATAGTTAGATATAGATGATGTACTTAATTCCTCCACACTACTTCATTTTGACATATATTAAGCTAAAACTAAATTGAAGTTTTATTATATTTAAATGACAATGAATTACACAGTGGAAATAAGGTTGATTCTTTGAAAAATTTGCATTTTTTATAGCAGAAAATACCTCTTTCATAACTCCTAGGATATTGGTAAAATAGTGATAAGTGTACGGAAAAGATTTCTGTTTGAGAAAAGTTGGGGAATTTTAGATATTTTTGATAACTGTGGTGTCCGGGCCAGCTTTCACTCACCTCGACTAAATCCACGGGATACCTATCACCTCCCATCAATAATAGGGTAACTTTGTCCACCAAGGCTAGGACATAATTCACCTTATTATATTTTATCTGAAACTTCAAAACTACTATTGCTGATTATTCCAGTTAAGCATTCAATTGGAACATTATTGTTCCTCTTTTTCATTCACTTTTTAATGATATTTCATCACTTATTTCAAAGACAATTGTCCTAAGAAATTTCTTGTACCCACTACTTAATTTGTGGAGCATATTTTTTTGATTAAACCTTTTAAGTTTGAAGGCGTAGCCTCTCATGTGAATGTGGTAAAATTCTTTGAGAAAGAAATTTATTTGATCTCTTAACCTTGCAGCATTGAACTTTTTATGTCCTATATGTCCATTTGTTCTAGGAATTACCTATATTAATTATTTCAAGCATAAGAAAGTAGGATAAATTGCACTCAAGGGTATGACCTAGTGGCCAATGAAGTGGGTCAAGCACCATGGGTCCACTAAATGATTTCTTCCCATTTTTCCCATCCTTGGTGGATAAAATCACTGGATACCTCTCACAAGAAGAAGAACTGAAGAAGTAGATCAGAAGAATATAATGTACAATGGCTTATTAAACCAGTAATATGAATTCGCTGATTACTCGTTAAACTTCAATTGTCTGAGCTAATATATAGATGTGACTTAAGTTTTATGATTTCAACCTTTAATAAGATTCTTTAGTATTTTTGCGAGAAGAACTAAAGATGTATATCAGAAGAATATACAATGGACTATTAGATCATTAGTATGAATCCACTTATTAGTTGTTAAACTTCAATTATGTGAGTTAATATATAGATGAAAATGTAGGTTTTAAGTTCGCCGAGTTCAACCTTTAAGATCTTTAATATTTTTGTGAGCAGTACATCAGAAGAATATTGTACTATTACATTGATATGTGTCAGCTAAAGAACAAGTTGAACTTTAAATGCGTGGGTTAATATAGAGATGTGAATCTAAGATTTAAATTCTATAGCGTTCAACCTAAGCAATAGTTGTAATTTTTTGATTTTATATATGCAAATTTATGTTTGACTTGAAAAGACCAAGTTCAAATTAATCCAATGTCGCAATGGTATACAATAGAGAGAGAAACAGCGAGAGTACATGTAATTGTAGGTTCATATTGATGTAAACAGCTCTTCCGAAAGACTTCCTTAGGTAGATAGCGAAGGACCAGAGATCCAATTATCTGTTTCAAGTATAGCACAAGACTAAGATCAGCACATAGATTTTCAACACTAAAAGTGAAGTATCTACTAAGGAAATGACAGAAAGTAACTGTGATTGATGTGTCTGCCTTCTTTCATTCTGATATTTGTTGATAAGGTTTGACAAGCATGCTCACTTCCTGCAAGATCAACAAAATTCTGCAGGAAAGAAAACAAAATATTATCCATCACCATTTTAATGGGAAGAAAGGACTACTCAAAAGATCCTTCCAGGTGACGTCTAAGCCAAGGTACTTTTACTTGCCACTGCAGCTGTCAGAGTGCTGGGATTTTGTAAGCCAATAATTTTCTTTGTATTACTTTCAACTATCTGCAAAAATATCATTTGTTGGTTGAGTCAATAAAATGATATATTTCCTTTATATTATGATGAATAAGCCATCTTGTAACGAATGAACTAACCTAACGCAGAATCTGGTGTGATCTTGATCTCACTTCGTTGAGAGCAGTTTTTCCTATTTTTCTCTAATCTGCAAGAATGGTAATAGTTGAAGTTACATCATATTAACTTGGCGGAAACACTATCAATATAGCAGTATCAGCCTTTTAAGTTTTACCTTTACACATTGACAACAGTTCTTTTAGATGGTTCCAGTCCTTCAAGGTTACCTTTTTAAAATTTTCAACTACAGTTCCTCTCTGCAAATGAAAGAGTGTAATTACCTACAAAGTATCATTTCCGAATCAAACAAAACTTGATCATGCTTAAAACATATATTCACCTCTGGATCATTGAGGAGTCTAAGTAGAGTATCATCCGAGGTTAGAAGGTCTCTAATAACTTCATTGTATATTTTTATGACAAAGAATTTAAGTGTAAATTGTCGGTCTTCATTCTATAAGTTTTTCATAAACATCAAAAGAACTCTTCTTGCTACACAAATTACAAATGAGTTTTTTACCTCATATCAGTAAACTATTCTTGCTACCCAAATTTCAAAATGAGTGGTCTTTTTGTTTCTAAAGAACTCTCCTTGCTACACAAACTACAAAAAAGGGGTTATTTGGTTTTTCCCAAAGAACTCTTCTTGCTACAGAAATCACAAAAGTTTTTTTTCCTCCCTCATACTATCAGTAAACACCCAATGAATCCTTCTTGCTACAAAAATTACAAAAGCTGCTTTTTTTTTTAAACTCATACTACCAGTGAACACCCACAAGATTGTTTCTTCTTTCTTTTTTCCACCTTTTAGTTAGGCAAAAGTTGGCGTAACCAACCAACTGAGCTACTAAAATTCACCGTGTAACTAATCTTGCTACACAAATTACAAAAGGGATTTTTTTTTTTTTTTATTTTTTCACCTTTTAGTTAGGTAATATTCACGTAACCAACCAAATGAGATACTAAAATTCCTAGTATAACTAATCTTGCTACACAAATTACAAAAGGGATTCTTTCTTTTTCTTTTTTTCAGCTTTTAGTTAGGCAAATATTTGCGTAACCAACCAAATGAGATACTAAAATTCCCCGAATAACTAATCTTGCTACACAAATTACAATAAAGCTTGCTTATTTTTCCTTTTCAATAAAGTGTACCTGAACAACAATAGTAGAACCAAATGGAAGAGAAGAATCAGAAAGACCATAACAGAATATGAACTGAGCAGAGAAATCTGATTCAATTCAGCGTTGTAAACACTAAAAGTACATTTGTGTTTCCATTTTATCAGAATTTTCACTACAAATTTCAAATCTTTTTCATCAAATCAAAAGTTTTTTTTGTATCACTAGAGAAGAGAAGAAAATAATACATAATTTTCTTGATTTACTAACAATTTTCGACAGTACAGAGCTGCACAACAAAAAAATTGAAGGAAATTCAAGATTTTAAGAGCCTTTTTTAGAAAATGAAGCTAGACACAATAGAGTGGCTTAACAAATCTCAAAGGAAAAAGGCATAATTATCTGGAGTGTTCTTTGGAAAGAGAAGAAAAAGATAGAGAAGAGAGGTACAGGATGATAGGAAAATATCAGCCAAATGTAATGATCATTTTGCCCTCAATATTATGCATAATTACAACCTTCACTAAACGACAAAATAGTAGTAACAACACTCTTCACTTCTATATAAGAGTTGTACTCTCACTGTTGAGACTTGAAATCATTCTTGGAGGTGGAAAATATTTGAGCAAAAATGTCTTAATTTTTATTTAAAATATTATCAAGCAAAGTTTTTCGGTTTATCGAAATTTTGATTGAAATTATTATAAGACTCTTTGGAGCCTAGAATTTTTATTAGTAGTGGTAGTGATGTTCCAATGGTTGCATGACGATTTCAATGAAGGCTCGTAGTTTGATTTGTTTCTCTCAAAGAGGTAAATATCTCTCCTCTCTTCTTTTAGCTATTGTTAATCACCCTTCTTCTCCAGGCCATAACTTAGGTTTTTTTTTTTGCATTGCTTAGTGTAATATAGTCATAGTAATACTGGAATTATGTGTTTTAGATGACTATACAGGCCATTGGTTCTGTGTGATAAAAGTGATTTGGTTGTTGTGATAATTTCTTTGTTTTAGTTTCATTTTGTTGTTTTAACCCCTCTTTATAACTCATGGTTTCAGTGTTGAATATTTAGTCCTTAGCTTTTTCTAGAAACAGATGGTATATTTGTTGAATTTATTGTATTCTTATTGTTGTTATGCTAATATGAGTCTGATGGTAGGAGAAGCTGTGCTCATGAGGTCCTAAAGACCATGTTAAATCTGTGTTCTTCTATTGTGTTGTCAAGTTCCTAATAATTGAGTTACCTATTTTTTTCGTTTTTCTTTCATGATCGATTAGTAGTAGAAGTTTATCCGGCTTGATTCATTTTCGCCTTGAATAACGTATTAGTCAATTGATGTGGCTATGCGTTTTCTATGTATCAAAAATACAATGTTCAGTTTTGTTCTTTCAGAAATTGTCTCATTAATATTCAATTTTGTTCTTTCAGAAATTGTCTCATTGACTTGCTTTATTTTGTGTCGGGTTTCTAATTAAAATAAAAAAATAATTTAAAAAAACCAACCACTTATGGTCGGTTTATGAAGTAAGAAAATTAAAAATTAAATAATTTTAAGTAACACCTAATTATATATATAATCAAAACCTAATATATTAAGCTAGTCAAATATAATTAATCAATCACTAATCAAAGTATGTATGTGAAACACATCGCATTATATTATTGGATAATATACTTGTATACGTATGTAACGTATATAGTACGTATTTTGAACTTGATATAGTCGATAGTGTGTATATGTGCGTGTATGTATATATATAAATATAATATATACATATTATATAGCGACGGTATATTAATGACATAAGATAAATCAATCGATAATTTATTTGAGTATATGTGAAATACAATGGGGTAGTAAAGTCGGGTATATGATGTATATAGTACATATATGAAATACGTCGCATTCTATTACTGGATAAGATACTCGTGTATATATGTGATGTATATAGTATGTATTGATATAGTCGATAATGTGTATATATGTGTGTGTGTATGTATAGGTATATATATAGTATATACATATTATATAGTGAAGGTATATATATTAATGACATATGATAAACCAACCGATAATTCAACAGTTTCTGTGAAATACGTTGTATATTGTTATAGGGTAGTAAAATCGGGTATGTGATGTATACAGTACGTATTTGAATGTTGATAGCCAATTGAATATATTTATATATACATATATCTCGTGTAGTGATAAAATAGATATACTATTTTGTGTCAATATAATGTAGACACATGTATATTGTTGAAGTTGTAATAATGTAAGGTAAGTATTACGAGGTATATGGGGGGTGAGTGGGGAGGAAGCAAGGAAGTAGGGGAGGGAGATAGAAAATTGAATCATGAAACTGACATATACTTATAATTTGCTTTGAATTTTGAACGGCCGCTAAATTTTGGCAGTGAATTTGAGTTTTTTCGCTTAAAGATTTTGTATATGAGTATATGTGAAATACGTTGAATATTGTTAAGGGGTAGAAAAATCATGTATGTGATATTTATATTACGTATTTAAACGGTGATAGACAATTAAATATATGTATATATACATATATCTCGTGTAGTGACATATGCAGTAAACGAAAACTCGATAACTGAATCTATATATCAAAATATTTTGAATGATACATTGATATCATACTATTGAAGAAATAGATATACTATTTTGTGTCAATGTAGATACACGGATATTGTTAAAGTTGTAATAATGTAAGATGTTGATAATTTATCTGATTAACACGTATATATATATATATATATATATATTATATCGTAATTAAAAGCTAATGAACCAAAAATTTATCGTAATCTGCGAAATTCATTGATATTATTATAGGATGGAGGAAATATACTACTCGTGTTAATGTGATGCTAAAATAACTAATTATCTGATTTATATATATATACACATTGTATTAAATTAATTGGATATTGTTATAAATATTATAGCATTTATTATAAAATTTAATTAATTATCAATTAATTTTAATTTATTAATCAATTTATTAATTGTAGTTTATTAAAATTTAATTTATCAAAAATTTTGTAAAAATCGACCACAAGTGGTCGGTTTTACTGTTAAATAAAAAAATAAAAACAATTTATAACCCGACCGGACCTACCCAAATAATTAACTTCCCTAATTGATATACACAAAAAAAAAATGGGAAATAACATACACACACAAACACTCAACCCGCATACATAGACAAACACATACTGATACTCGAAATCAGTCCAAGAAATGGGTTCTCGTAGCAAATCTTGATTTCTCCAACTCAAGAAAGTAAGATTTTGTGATTTGTTGGCCTTATTTTGAATTTTGAAACCCTAGTTCTTATGTTTTGGTTGAAAATGGGAAAATTGGGGAAAAATTTGAATGTAGTATGGATTGTGTGTGTTATGTAGACTGAAATGAGTAATATCTTGCGTAGAGTAGATGGGTATTTTAGATAAAATTGCACTAGTCTATCTTTTAATTTGCTAAGCTCATCATTTTCGATATTGCAGCTTCCCGTGAGAGAATCTATAAGAAGATTGAAGCTGTCATTTTGAAATATCAAGAAATTAAAGAAAATATCAAAGGTATGTTGACATAGTGAAGCCGTGTGAGGCCTTGTGCGATTCACTATTATTGTTATATCTTCTTTTCATTGTTCATATTGAAGTCTAGTGAAGCCGTGTGTGGCCTTGTACAATTTACTAGCATTGTTCTTGACATCTTGTTGGTCTTATTGGTCTTATTGACATTTTTTTTTGAATGTGTTTTTGTTTTGAAACTTAGTTAGTTGAAAATGGTTAAGTTTAGTGACTTTAAAGGGGATTTTTTAGTTTTGAATGTGGTTTGGTAGGTGACTTAGTTGGTTCAAAATGGTTAAGTCAAGGGACTTTAAAGGGGATTTTGTGTTTTGAATGTGGTTTTGTTTTGATACTTAGTTGGTTGAAAATGGTTAAGTGTAGGGACTTTAAATAGGATTTTTTGTCTTGAATGTGGTTTGGTAAGTGACTTAGTTGTTTGAAAATGGTTAAGTTTAGGGACTTTAAAGGGAATTTTTTTGTTTTGAATGTGGTTTGGTGGATGATTTAGTCACTTGAATATGGTTAAGTTTAGAAACTTTAAAGGGATTTTTTTTTTAATTTTGAATGTGATTTTATTTTGATACTTAGTTGGTTGAAAATGGTTAAATGTAGGGACTTTAAAGGAATTTTTTTTGTTTTGAATGTAGTTTGGTAGGTGACTTAGTTTCTTGAAAATGGTTAAGTTTAGGGACTTTAAAGGGGATTTTTTTTATTTTGAATGTGGTTTGGTAGGTGACTTAGTTGCTTGAAAATGGTTAAGTTTAGGGACTTTAAAGGAGATTTTTTTTTGAATGTGGTTTGGTAGGTAACTTGGTTGAAAATGGTTAAGTCTAGGGACTTTGAAGGGGATTTTGTGTTTTGAATGTGGTTTTGTTTTGATACTTGGTTGAAAATGGTAACGTTTAGGGACTTTAAAGGAGATTTTTTTTTGTTTTGAATGTAGTTTGGTAGGTGACTTAGTTTCTTGAAAATGGTTAAGTTTAGGGACTTTAAAGGGAATTTTTTTGTTTTGAATATGGTTTGGTAGGTGACTTAGTTGGTTGAAAATGGTTAAGTCTAGGGACTTTGAAGGGGATTTTATGTTTTGAATGTGGTTTTGTTTTGATACTTAGTTGGTTGAAAATGGTTAAGTGTAGGGACTTTATAGGGGATTTTTTTTATTTTGAATATGGATTTGTGTTGATACTTAGTTGGTTGAAAATGATTAAGTGCAGGGATTTTAAAGAGGATTTTTTTGTTTTGAATGTGGTTTGGTAAGTGACTTAGTTGCTTGAAAATGGTTTAGGGACTTTAAAGGAGATTTTTTTGTTTTGAATGTGGTTTGGTAGGTGACTTAGTCACTTGAATATGGTTAAGTTTAGAGACTTTAAAGGGGATTTTGTTTTTGTTTTGAATGTGGTTTGGTAGGTGACTTAGTTTCTTGAAAATGGTTAAGTTTAGAGGCTTTAAAGGGGATTTCTTTTTTTGAATGTGGTTTTGAAGGTGACTTAGTTGGTTGAAGAAGTTAATATTGCGGAAGAAGAGGCTGAGTGGATAGGAGATGAGGAAACCTCCAAAGAGGGTGAATGGTTTAGTGGACAGTCTTCAGAAGAGGAGGATTAGTTGTGTAGGTTGTATTTGTTATGTATTGATGTCTTTATGCTTTGTACTCTATATTTACCTTTATGTTTCTTGTTTATTATTGATATGTAATATACTGTTTAAGTTTGTTGTTTCTACTTTTCCATGATTTATATAGTAATAAATTGTTTTTTGTCTATATGTCATGTTGTTGGAGCGATTTGAAATGGGAATTAATAACTTGAAATTATTTACTTGGAATGTTTTTTGATACATTCATTTTGTAGGAACTAACTACATGTTAACTTAACATAATTTAGATGTCAGAAAGAGGTGAAAAAGGTAAGGGAAAAGTTGATACTATGAAACCAAAAAGAATAGACAACTTTCACCTTATAGACGACCGACAGGTATTCATATATCTGAGGATCGGTTTGCTGACGCGACAACACGACCCTCATATTCTAGGTCATCCAAGGATTCGATACCAATTCCTATGCATGTGGGGCTACTATATGGGTCTACACCGACTCATTCTGCTTCTATAATCGTACCACCACCAGCACAGTACTATCGGTGGCCGTTGGCCCCTCCAGACATCTACCATCATCGATACCCTCCTGCAACAGTCACACAGCTTTGCACAGTGATTCAGCTGGATCTATTGGGTTGTCGGATCTTCAGCTTGGATGCCCTCCATCTGGTGCCTCAGATCCGCCCACGCCAGTGCATCCACCATCACTTACTAGGTAGCAAGGAGACAGAGATAATTCTGAGAGGGTTTATCTTGTTCCAGTTGTGAGAGGGTAAAATTTCTAAATATAATAACGTTACTCATTTTTTCATTACTATATTATTATGTTCTACGAAATTACTGTTGGATCTTGTGTTGTAGGTTTAGGCCAGATGCTAGAATTGGACAAAAGACGCGAATGTACATTACTTAGCATTTTAATGGCTACTGGACCAGCTGGCAAAAGGTTCTAAAACTTGACAGGATAGAATGTTTGAAGAATTTAAGGTAAGGATTTAACTTATCGACTACTTATTAGCACTTTATTAGAATAAAAGATTGAATATTATATTTTTGTTGCAGAAATTTTACTGGTGGGATGATGCAAATATGTTTCTTATAAAGAACTTTTTCATAAGATGTAGAGCCAGATTTAATGATCTCTTAGATTATTCCCGAAAGAAATTGGTAAAACCTAAGTGAATTCTTGAAGCTGCATGATAACTGTACCTTCGCCATTGGAGTAGCGCAGAATATCAATTGTTGAGTGAAAAAAGAAAGAAAGCTCGGACATCATCCAAGGGTTGCTCCCTACATACTGCGGATGCCAAAAGTACTCTTGCTGTGAAGGAAAAAATGGTATGTAACTTTTACAGTTTTAATTGTTTGTTTCTGTTTAAATTTTTTTTATTATTTTAAAATTGATAAGTTTTTCATATGCAAAAATTTGAAAAGGGTAGGAAAATACCAATTGTGAGCTATTCAAGCAGACTCATCTGAAAAAGAAAAAGAACCCGACTGATGAAGATGTCTGGGTTGAAGCTCATGCAAAAGTTGTCCACGTAAGAAACAAATTTTGAATTTATGAATCTTTTTCTCAAAGTTGATATTATTCAATTATAACTACTTTAATATTTTTTGAATTTTAGTATTAATTTTACTTTGAATATAGGACGAATATACACGTCTTATTGGTGAGTATTGGAGTAGTCAGCCTCCTGAAAGTCAGGGTGATCCAATACCACAATATGTACATGAGGAGTTATGGATAAAAGTTGCAGGTCCTGCAAATAGAGTCCATTTCTACGGATACCACACAATTTTTTGGTGATAATATTAGGTGTTCGTCCGGCGCTGCATACTTTAGCTCTTCAGTTGATAGAGAAACTATTGAAAGACCACAAATATGATTTCTCAACTTACTAAAGAGCTTGCTGAACAGAGAGAGAGGTTTACTGAACAGAGAGAGGCAGAAGAAGACGGAGAAGGCAACTACATCACAAATCAAGATGCTGCAGCAGCGGTTCAGTTCTTTCATTCAAAGTGCGGGGGTTATTCCTCCGTGTCCTGGTGATGCAGTCCGGGCTGCAAAAGCTAAAGGCCCCCTGGATGATTTTAGTACAGATGATGATATGAAAGACGAGGATGAATTCGATGATGATGACTTTTAGTTTTTTATTTTTGTATTTGTCCTACTTTGAATTTAGACATTTTGTTGTTTCAAATTATTGTTGTAGTTTTTGCATACTAACTTTTGTTGGACATTTTGTATGTGTTGTACATTTTTGAAAGTATTTACATTTGGTTTTTGGTTGTTGTTGCTACTGTGTTTGATTTGGTAACTGTTATATTGGATTGTTGTTGTTGCATGCTGTATTTGGGTTTTGATTTTTATTTTTTTTAAAATTTCTTAGAAAAATTGATCACAAGTAGTCGGTTTTATATTAAATTTAATTAATTACTTTAATAAAAATGACTACTTGTGGTGGATTTTTTTTCCCTAAAATTATTTTTTCTAATTTTAATAAAATAATAATGAATTTTAAAAATATATATATATATATATTCTTAAAAAAATCGACCACTTGTGGTCGGTTTTTAAAAAACTACCACTACTTTACTGACCACACATTTTAGTAGGTTTTGTGGTCTGAAATTGGGAAAAATCAACCACATGTGGTCAGTTTTTCCCTTTTTTTTAGTAGTGTCTTAAGCTTGATTTATCATTTTGTTTCTTCCCATGTGCAAAATTTAATACAATTCTTCTCAACTTTTTCTTGGCTTTAGGTATCATGTAGAAGCAAAAGGCTTAATTCACATACCTCCTCGATTCATTAATATCAAGAGAAAAGTAATGATTCCTTGGGATGACAGGGTAAAACAACGTGTGTTATGCATTGATTTTTGAGTGTTGATGTTTAACATGCACAAATTATCCTTCAAATTTGATTTGGTTAAAATTCTGAAACTGCCTTCAATCTTTGTTGATCACAAAACTAATTTCTATTATTGCTTTCACGCACCATTGACCTTTATATTTGTAATCTGGCTTGTCCTACTAAGTGTGAACCTACTTATCTTCATGATTATTTATTTTGTAAAAAATATTACTCTCTTTCTTTTCTTTTGGATATTGAGAAAAACGAGATCAAGTAAGGATTTTGATTAGGGATCTATGTGATTAAGTTAGCAAGACTTATGTTTAGTTTGCGTATTTTTTTTTATGTATGCTATTCTTCATGTTACATACTTTTCTGTAATCTAAATTTGTTAACACCTAGCTTGGGTAGAGGAAAGAGAAGTAAGAAAAAAAGCATAATAAATTGCTGTTATTTCTTTTGATGCTTAATTTGTTGATCTGAATGAATTGGGTTGGCTTTGGAAGAGGAATATTAATATGCCAAACTTTGTTTAATTTTTGCAATCACTTTACTCATTTTTTCTCGTCATTTTCTTTCTTTTCTTTTGAAATCTCCTACATTTTGCTGGAATATTGACCTAATAAGCATGCCCATTTTTCTTTTCCTCTCCAATTTAAAATGGAGATCGTGAAATATGAAATATGTTTCTCCCTTTTGAAGTGAAATTCTTTACTTTCTTCCTTTTTAAACTTGTATATGCATTTCTACATCTTTTTTTTTGGTAAACAAGTAACTTTTCCGTTCAACCAAATAGGCATTACAAACCGGCTGGATACTTTTGACTTAGCTCCAGCTCACATTAGATCTATTTTCTAATCATCTGCTAGTTATCTGAATTTACATTGGATAACGTGTTAATCTATCTAACAAACTCTCCATTTACTATGTGTTTGACCTGCTATAAATAACTGAAAGACAAAGCTTCTTACTTTTTGTCTGACATCCTTTTTATGGGTATTTAATCTTCTAGCATTCCTTTCTGCCCATATGTGATATACTGCTGCTGCTAAGCAGAATCCAAGTATGCTAGATCTTGGTCTATTGTTGGACATTAGGTGCACTAGGATCTGAATGTCATGCTGCCAATCCCCTGTGCTCTGCTGATAACCTAGACAATGTAGAATGGAGCTCCAAAGAGTTTGAGAGTAATTACATTTAAAGAACAGATGATCAAATATTTCCTCCAAAGAGCATACACTTTTTCTGCACATGAATGCCCCATTTACTAACTCTATCCACAGTTGCAAATCTGTTATGTAAAGCCAACCAAAGAATGAATTGGTGTCTGGGAATCATCCCTTTCACCAAAGCCACTTTGTTCCAAGGCACTTTCTGGTATTGTGGTCTCATATTGTGGTAAGCCTTCCTGATACTGAATCCTTTATGATTAGTCATTTGGTGTAGTTCATGATGGATGCTTATTGTACCTGATAGCCACTTCCTTGCATCAAGAACTTTATTCATTATCCAGCTATCTTGCTTTGGAATGCTTATTATGTCTATACTGTGTCCTTTTATATAGTAACTATGGATCCATCTGACCTATAGTTTGTCTTGCTTCTGTTCCATAGCCCACAGGAGCTTACAAATTATAGCTCTATTCCAATACTTCATATTTATAACATTTATCCCTCCTGCAGTTTTAGGTTGACAAATAGTTGCCCAAGTAACTAAAGCTTTCCAAGAGCAATTATTACTTCCTGTCTAAAGGAATGTTCTGCACACTGTGGTAACCATATTTGTGATCTTCTTGGGTAGCAAAAAGATCTGTGCCCAATATGTCTGCATCTCAAATAATACATTTTTCACCAGTTGTAAACGACCATTATAATCTAAAAGCTTGGAAGACCAGCATTTGATTCTATCAATCATCCTCTCCACCAAAGGCCTACACTGAGAGATAGTTAGTTTTCTAGTAGACAATAGGATCCCTAAATACCTAAAAGAAAGGTCACCTGGTGCTAACTACAACTCCCTTAACATCTGCTGTTTAAACTCTGAAGTGACTCCTGCAATATATAAAGAGCTCTTTTCCATATTTGCTTGCAAACTAGATACAACTGAGAAGTGATAAAAGGCCTCAAACATTAGTTTTATGGATATCTCATCAGCTCTATATCTCATCAGGAGATCATCAACAAAACATATGTGGATAATACCCAGCTTGTCACATCTAGGGTGGCAATTAAATTGGGGGTTATGCCTAAGTTACTGCAAAGTTCTATGTAAATATTCCATCACTAAGACAAAAAACAGAGGGGACATTGTCCCCTTGTCTTAGTCCTTTCTTTGCTGGGAATACTGTGGTCATTCCTCCATTAATCAGCAGAGTATATTGAACTATTTTCAGACATTCCATGATCAAGCTGACCATCTGAGTTGGCAATCCAAACTCTAGTAAAACTATCTTTAAGAAAGGCCACTCCACTAAGTCATATGCCTTCCTTATATCCATCTTAATAGTACATCTAGGTGACACCCCTTTTTTAGAGTATCCCTTGACTAATTCATGTGCAATCATCATATTATCAAGGATATTTCTACCATTAATAAAAGCTGATTGTGAAGGGCTCACTATATAATCCACCACAGCCTTCAATTTATTTATGATAAGCTTTGATGTCATTTTGTATATTGTTGTGCAGCAGGCAATTGTTCTATCTTCTTTGACATAAGAAGGATTCTGAACTTTTGGCACTAGTGTCATAGTGGTAATATTAACTCCCTTCAACAGTTTACAGGTCTCAAAGAATTGTAGTATACCTTATGTAACCTCAGTACCTATTATATCCTAGTGTGTTTTGAAGAATTCTGCATTAAATCCATCAATTCTAGGGCTCTTATCAACTAGTAGCTCCTTTACAACTTTTATCACATCTGTTGCTGTTACAAGTATTAAGAGTTCTTGTTGCTGTGCAATAGATAAGCAGGCCCCATCTCTGGCTATTGTGATGTCCAAACCTTGTAATGTATCAGTTGCTTGTCCGAGAAATGATTTGAAAAAGTGCACAAATTCCTGTTGGATGAGCTGTGGGTCTGTCAGCTTCACTCCCTGGTCAGTGGTGATTGAGGAAATCCTGTTCCTAGCTTGTCTTGTCTTCAGGTAGGCAAAAAAGTACTTTGAGTTCATGTCCCCTTGCTGAAGCCGTAATTCCCTTGATTTCTGATTTAGGATCCTCTCATTGATTGTCTTCTAGTACTCTAAGTTGTGTAGTATTTGTCTCTCCTCAATAATGAGTTCCTGGTTTAATAAGGCACTCTTCAACCCTTCCTATACTTGGTTCAGTCTGGTTTTGTAGTCATCTACTCTTTTTTCCACAACACTCATTTTCTGCTATATCTTGATATTACTGCCTTCCTTTTCTATCATAGACTATGGTAGTTTCTTCCCATTTTTATATATCACTTTTTTAGAACAATTTTCTTTTATATGTGATTTTTTTTGGAGTCCCAATGGACTTTTCCTCCTTTCGTATTTGATAATGGGTCAATGAGACCCTTTTTTTGAGTTAGCCTCAAAATTCAAAGGACCAGTATACATGGCGTACAAGTGCAAAAAGATAGAAGAATAAATTGGTCCAAGCCTATTAAAATGATGCTACCGGTTTCTTTTTATTTATGTTTTATGGGACTCAAAATACAAGTTATAATTTAATACAGTTGATGCTGATATTGGGTCTCAAAGGTCCACGAAATAGTTTAGGACAAGTTGTAGGCTAAAAGTCTGAGTTATTCAATTAGGACAAGTGCATGTGGAACAAAAACCCAATTAGACAAGGAAAGAGTTCATTTGAGAGTTTTGGGCTAGGTCTTTTAGCTTCTTCCTCAGTCTTTTTCATGCTTTACTTGCTACTAACTCTTTATTTAAAACTTAGTTAAATTCTCCATTAAGTTGTCAAAAATCTTGTTTTTCATAAAATTTTCAAAAGATTTTCCTTTAATCACTTTATTTTTTAAATAAAAATAAATTTCTTTTTAAAGTTAGTAAAAAAAGGTTATTTTCAAATAGCCGGACAACGGCGTGCTACCGGACATTTTGAATGCCTTCGAATCCTTCTCAAAGTGTTAATAAGAACCTCTTATTTGAAATTTCTTTAAAAAATTAAAGTCTTTTTTCTGTTTTAGGACTTAGAATTTTCCTTAAAAGTTTTCTTACTTTCTTTTCAAATAAATTAATTGTCGGCTCCATTTTCAAAATCAAATTTGAAACTTGGTTTCTAAGTTTTCAAATTCAAAAAAATTGATGTCATTTTCTCCGTAAAATAGAAATGACGACTCTGCTGGAGACTTTCAACTAGGTTATAATCAAATATTTGAACTAACTAATATTTGACTAACTATTTGAATTTGTAATATTTAAACTGCTTATTTTCTTATGTATTAATTTTTTTTTTAATTTTAAATTGTTGCATTTTATGACGTACTTCCTCATTTGATATTCAAATTGTTTGGGGTTTGCAGTTGTCGTGGCCCCTATTGATCAATTTTGAATGAAAATATTAGTAATATTGCAGTTTATTTGTACGTTAGACGTTCAATGGTTGTTTGTATTTTCAAACTCAAGTTGTCCACTTGGAAACTTGGTCAAAACCCACTCTAGATATCTAGGATAGAACAAAATCAAAAATCTTTTTAGGAATGAGCCTAGGATGACCCAATACCTGATGAGATTTTGGGCCTATTACAAAAACCTACCCTATATCTACTGGCCACGAATCAATCACGGACGAATCATACTTGTGTGTTGAAGGAATATATGTTGATTAATCTAATCCATATCATTTGGGAAAGGGGAAAAAGCTTTCCTTGTTTTTTTTGGTATAGGAATGACTTAACTAGTCCCTAATAGAAGATTCAAAATGGTTACCAAACTAGATTATTTTCTTAAGGTTTGGTGGGCTTACATGAGTCTAGAAGATAAGAGGACTATTAAGACACATACTGGTCACCTACCTTCACTTTTAGATATTGATATTTGGTCTGAGATGATTCATGTGTTGATAGAATTCTGGGATGATGACAACATGGTATTTCACTTTGGTGGATTTGAATTGATCTCTACTATCGAAGAAGTTCTATGAAAGCATCAACATGTGTAACAAAAGAAAGAGTGCACCTAGCAACAATATTTTAGTCCCAGTCATATGGAATCGTCAAAAGATTAAGGATGCCTTTTTGATCGATGATGATACCTTGTTAGGAAGCTTGATAGGCGAAATATCCCTTTTTGTGAGTTGTACTATAGGTTTAGGAGATTTAATTCTTTTCAAAAAGTCGAACTTGAATTTTCGTCTGCGTCAAAATAGAAAGATGAAAGGGCATTTACTTTCGCGATGTCCCTATTTAGAACTATGGTATTCCCATAAGGACAAAATGGTACTATTCATCAAAGAATCATTATGGTAACAAATGCCCTCTTTTATGGGTTGGAATATGGTACTTCTAAGGTATTCCACACTTTAACTCATATGATCATTGCTGAAATGTATAAGGCTTTGGAAATTTATCAAAAGAGGTTTAGTTTCTTCCAAGGATGCAATCTTATTTTGCAATGGTGGATAATGAAAAATTCGTTGAAAGATCCTGGAGTGGAGAAAATGGACCACCAAACAAGGGTAAATCTTTTGTCATCTCATAACATTTGGCTATCTCTAAAATCATTTAAAAATAAAAATACTCTAAAATTTTGGTTTAAGTCATTCAGGGAATCGGGAGACGACAATGTCTAATGGTCAATCAAATACCTTCATCTAGGTAAATACAATATTTGAGAAAATGAATGGCCCTTTTTAGTACTCATGGGTCTTAGAGAGACTCATCCTTATATTCCTATCAAAGTTATCAGATAATTAGAAATCAAATAGGAAACACCGTTAACTGAGCCCATGGATAGATTCATGACTGAGTATAGAGAAGGTGAGACACCACTCAAGGAATTTATTATACAGAAGTAGAAGGAAAGAAATACCAAAGAATCTCTTTTCATATTAGGTTTGAACCCAAGGCTAGCGATACTTCTAAAGATGGTCGAAGAAGAACCATGATGGAATACTTGTATCTGAATTTGCCATAAAAATTGTTGATGTTTAGAGCATCAGATTCAACTTCATATGCTTTGGGGTAAGTTCCAAACAAGTGAGATTGCACACCAAAAAAGACACATCGAGGATGCTTCAAATACATCAATTGAGAGAAGAAATAAAGAGATCCAAATAAGCAGTGGATGATACTGGATGATGTTTGATAGATTTATATGATTGCGTGGCTTCCCAAATTGATAGAATAGGGAGAATGATCTACGAGAGTAGAGCACAACTATGTAGAAGTCACTTGATCAACAACAGATATCGCATATGACATAAGGTGTACAAAGCTAAGAGCGCAAAGGATGGTGAGGGACCTTCTGGATGCTAGTATTTTCTATTATAATCTATTGTATGGGACTATTTTTCTTGCATTTTGTTTTCTCTTTCCCTAAGATTGTATCCTTCATGTTATACTTATTGGCATTTATCCCTTCTGATATTCATTGAATTATTTTGGCAATAATAGATTTATTTTAAAAGGCATATACTTCCTTCAAACCCTGATCACCCAATTAGGATGTCCGCTTATTATGATATTTTTGTGTGATATAACTATCTTGTAATGCTTTATTAATGCCTTAAAAATAACCCTTATATTGAAGGTAAACCATGTATAGTTATTGTGGGTCATGTTAGAGGTGTTATTGGACGTTGGAAATTGGTATGTGTCGCCAAATAGACCCTCCGCAAAGGGTTAGTGCCGCAGAGGGATCACCAAACGCCACTGGAATAGGTTGGCTTTAGGCTGTGTGCTCCAACCCTGAGGTTGGCTTTGGCTGTGCGCCACCAATCCTGAGGTTAGCTTTGGCTGTGCACCACTAATCCTAAGGTTGGGTTTGGCTGCATGCTGCAAGGAAAAATCTAAGCGGTATAAGTTTCTCCATTTTTTTTCTATTTTAAGGGAGTTGAGGTATGTGGGGCTACATTGTTTCATAGTGTAGCTATAAGTCATAGCCCATACATCATAATGAGATAGTTCGCAGCTTTCAGTCATTAGGTGATGAGTTTTTTTAATTCATGGACTCGAGTCAACTATAGTTTTAGTATTATTCTTATTCAGTTGTATTGATTAGGGATAACTGGGGGTTATGTCCTGACTACTTATAGTCAGTATTAGTAGAGGCTTTATAGATTATCATTCAATGTTGATGTATTTACTTTTATTTTGTTTTGTATAACCAAAGTGTAAATGTTTTAAACAGTTTTATGTGGAACATATTTAGTAAAATCATCTTTTCCACTTATTTCTTCCATATTTATGTAATATATTTAGTTGATCATGAGTTATAAAGGTATCATGGGTTAGCTTAGGATCACTTGTGGTTCTAAGCACCATGTGACGTCTAGGGGGTAATCTCGAGGAGTTACAAACTTGGTATCAGGGCATAAGGTTCAAGTATGTAGGGTGTTTATGAAGCCGTGTCTAGTAGAGTCTTGCAAAATGTTACAAAGATATCTATACTTTTCTTTGAGAGGCTAAAAGGTATTTAAGAAATACTTTTCTTCTTTTATGTCTCAGATCATGCTGTAGAAAGGTTCTCTAAGAAACTTATACCAATTGTCATCGTTCTCCATTTATGCCAACTCTGCCTTATTTTCAAGGTAATAAAAATAGTAAAAGCTTAAATTTCTATTGATAGAGTTTTCTCCGACAATCCCTGTAGACATTTATGGGATTGCATGTTGGCTCAAAAAGTATTCCATCAGTGCCTTTATGTTCCAAAGTATGAAGGATTTTATTCATGATCATGAAAAATTATGCAATAAGCCAAAATTAGATGTGCTTTTATATTCCTTCTTAGAATCTTATGATAGCATATGATCTAGAGTTAGAAGTATGAACCAAGAAGTTTAACAGTAGTAAAGTGGGGATAATGATATCTAAATCTAGTAGATTATGTATCCATGGGGCTAGTTGTCTGAAAAGTGAAACCAGTAGGCTTGAAATAGTGTATTCAAGAATTTAAGTTCATTGATTTGAAGTTAAGTATGATGATGTGTTTATGATCTAGAGGTGTACCCAAGGTGATATGGGATTGTATTATTTCTAAGTTTCTACAATGTGTGTTCTTAGATAGTATCCTTGAGTTGTTAAGTGCAAATGAGGCTATACAATATATTATGTTCTTTTCAGTTAAGTTATGGGGTAAAGGTTGATGATGTTGGGTATGTTGGTGTAATGGTAATTCTCATGGTTTAGGGAAAATATAAGTTTAGAGATGTGATATTAGTAGGCTATGAAGGAAAAGAGTCAGATTATGAGTGTTAGTAAGGCAAGTATGTTGTCAAGAAGGGTGTAAGTATGTGATGATTGCTGAAGCTAAGGAAATTTAAGGATAGTATATATTAAGGGAGTGTTTAAGAATGAAGTTAGTATAGTTCGTTAAAAGTTTTGAAATATCCATGTTAAGTGTTAGAATCTAAGTTTAAAACATGATGGTGTGAACTTAGGGTATGATGATACTCATGAAGATTCTAATTTAGTAAATGTTTAAGTTATTATATGATGACTAGTGGGGTTATATAAAGTTAAGAATTGTATCTCAGAAGGGAGTAATAGCAACAGGTTTTACACTTTCAGGTGTAGTCTTTCAGGGTTAGTTTATTATTTATGTGTATTTGTTATATTTCAGACTCTAGAGTAAAGTGGTTGAAGTTCAGTTTAAAGTTTTTTAAGGGGGTCCACATACTTAGAATAATGGCTTAAAGCTAAGGGGGAGATGATAGAACAAGGACTAAAGTCAGGCTCTTCAATTCTAGTAGTGATGCCAGTGTGTTCTAGAATATCACTAAGGGAGGAAGATGCCCAACCTATTATTATTTCGGTAAAAATTTTGTACTTTAGTTATCACGATATCTACTTATGCCTTGCATGTAAGATCCATGATCATAGCTCATATTCATGCATGTTCCATATAATTATGTACGCTCCCAGCTTCTAGTATGAGGAGTTCCAATTCACTCAGTAGTACAAATCATATTTCATGAATTCATGAACTTCAAACTTAGGTCATACAACTCATGACTTATGTACTTATGCTTTATAGTATGATCAGTTACAGGTACTCATGTTACACTCTTAATGATTAACAAAATTCAGATTATGTCATGTATGTCCTCAGTTGAGATCTCTTTACTGAATCCATGTCGAGGATTCCTTATTCCTCAGGCTTCAGTTAAGTGTCAAAGTTATGTATAAGTATTATTTCATGCTTCAGGTCTTTATTTTTTAACCTTTCAGTGGCCTCTCATTATGTAAAGATAGTGGTTATGAAGATAGACGAACAATGATTTTGATGAAGAGAGTAAATGTTCCTTATTAAGGAAAAGATTGTTGTATGCTTTGTTTTATCAAAGGCTATAAGTGTGAAGAAAAAGTGAGGCAAACCTCTTAGTATATGTCATGTTTAGTTTAGAATTCTATGTGTGTCTTCATGGGATAATGCATGGAGTTGTTATTGACAAAAATATAAGAAAATTCCTAGGTGGGTTGGTTGCCTAGAAGTTCATATGTGGTTATAATGATAGGATTGAATGTCATGTTGTTATATAAGTGGATGAATTTATTGTAATCTAGTGAATTCCTAATAAGAGGTTGAATTTATTTGTTTCTTGAGACGAGATCTTTGAAACACGCATAGGGTATTGAATTCATGGTTTAGACTAGTGTTATAGTGTTATGCGTTGTACTTTGTGATTTTGGGTTAGGCTTGAACATGGTGAGGGTATGTAGTACATCTCAGACTTTGACAGAAATAGTTATATGTACCTATGTAAGAATTATAAGTTGAATCAAATGAGCATGGTATTTAAGGGGAAAAGTATAGTTGAGAAAGTATTTGAGAAGTGTGGCTAAGCTTGAAAGTTAGCAATTGCATTGCCTAAGGCTTATTAGTTCTATCCTAGCTTATGTTTTATAGACCTATGTTCTATGTTACAGAAGTTGTAGCCATATTGAGATTCCTTATTCAGATATCTCACTCAGATTATGTCCAAGAATTCTTTGCTGCCTAATGTTATTAAAACTTCTTATACAAGTATTGGATAAATACTCCAGTTGAGTATAAACTTTCAGTATGATTCAGCCCGTATAGCCAAAAATTCAGTTTAGTAATCAAACAAGATAAGCTCTTATAGTTTTCCTTCTTTCCATCTAGTCTTACTATCCGAAGTTTCATGAGTATGACTATTCCATGAGGTAATTCATTCACGTCCATATGAATTGTGAATTCAACTCAATCCATGCATCATGTCTACAATTCAGATATTTAGTCATGATTCAGTTCATAAGTGTTCAGTGAATGATATCGGTTTTCCAAGTATTCTGGATCAAACATTGTAATACCCCTTATACGACCTTAGTCTTGTTGTCTCATGATTCGTGCTTACATATTTTGATTCCTATACGTGTTTTGTTAAGGGAAAATTACTAATGAGAAATTATATACTTTATTCCATCCTTAGTAACTTTTGAAATTTTATTGCATCAGTTATCACTTCGCAGTTCTATATGTATGGTTGTATCATGAACATTTCAAGTGAGTTCTAATATCTCAACATAAATCAACTTCTTATAGTAAATAAAGTCAAGTCATCTCAGAAATCAGTTTCATGATAGAAGTTTTAATGTTTTAGCTCAGCTACATCTTTCATTAGCAGACATGTCATATGTACCTTATTCCATACATCTAAAGTTTCAATAAGTTCCTACCCATTATTCGAGGACGAATGATTCCAAGGGGGAGATAATGTTACACCCCATGTTTTTAACGCTCTAGTAATGCCTTAAAAATGACTCTTAGGACCTCTATATTAATGGTAAACCATGTATAGTTGTTGTGGGTTGTGTTGGGGGTGTTTTTGGATGTTCGAAATGGGTGTACGTCGCCAAATGGACCCTTCTCAAAGGCTTGGTGCTGCGGAGGGATCAACAAACGCCACTGGAAGGGTTGGCTTTGGGCTGTGCGCCACTAACCCTCAGATTGGCTTTGGCTGTGCGTTGTAAGGCAAAAGCCAAACGGCATAAGTTGCTCCATTTTGTTCTATTTTAAGGGCATTGAGGTCTTTTCACACCCCTAAACCATTTCTAATCATTATTAAATGAATTATGGGGTCTTAAAACATGTTATTTTCAGTCTCTTTACCCCAAAAGTCCAATACATGATTTAAAACCCTTTCCCTCTTCCCAAGAACAAAATTCAAGTTTCTTCCCTCAAGAACTCAAGAAGTTAAATTCCAATTTCATGCTTTCTTCAAGAATTTATCCAATTGAGTATTTGGGGTTTATGAACAAGGTTGTTTTTTTATCCTTGTACCCAAAATGCATGGTTCTAAGATTGAGTTTACTTGTTTTTTAAATTAGGATTCATACCCAAATTGCTATATTTTTGAAGTATGATACTGCCATGTGATTGAAAACTTTAAGTGCATCAAGGTTTACATATATTCATGTTTTGATTTATAAGATTCATATTACGAGTTGAAATTCATTATCTTGACCAGATATTGTTGAAAGATTTCAAGGTGATTATTGAGCATTATGTTTCATTATGGATTCCTATGAGATAAAGCATGAATTCCAAGTCCTAAGTACAAGCATTATGTTTACAAGGAAGTTTAAGATTTTGAAACTTCATTCACATACATTATAGCATGATTCAAGAAAGATTGATCTTTTGATCTATAGATAAGATATGAAATTCACAATTTTTCATCTTGATTCTGATGGAAAGTAAAGAGAAGCATAACTGGTTTTCATTCTATAAACTCTTATGCTATTTTAAGGTGGATTTCCTAAGTATGAGCATATAAGTATTCTAGGAGTAATATTTAGCACCGAGAAGGGAATGCGGATGAGCGTATCCTAAATTCCTAAAAACTACGAGCCACCGTAGGTTAAGCTTTTTCCCAATATGGATGAAGTTTAGTGATCACTAAAGTTAAGGTTCTATTTTGATGGCAAAGATAGAAAACTCTCCCTAACATGAGTAAGACATTGAACTCCATGGTAGCTCACATGGTTTATGTCAGTTAGAAGAATCTCCCTAAAGAAAGAATAAAAGTAGAGATTTAAGAAATAAAGTGTAGTGGTTCACCAGCTTATTAGATTATGTTTGTTACTCATGTTTTAAGATACTTCATCTTTCAGTTTATTTCAGTCTCTTGGTGAGTCTACTTTCACTTAACTTGCATGTTTTAAGATTATGTATCTATTCAGTTTTAGTTATTGCATTCATCCTCATTTACTCAGTACATTCCAGAATAACTGACCACATTACGTCTGTGTCGCTATATTGTTTCATAATGTAGGTACCAGTTGTAGACCACACATCATATTGGAGGCTTGGGCTGCTCAATGAGGAAGTCCGAAGAGGTCTTTTGTGGAATATACTCCACCACCCCACACTTATCTCCTTCAATCACAAAAATCATACACAAACTTTTGTAATGGGATAGTTTCTTGATCGGTTTGTATACTTTGAATACCGCCTATTCATCATACAACCTTATTGTGAGTGCACCCTCTCTCATATCTATCAAAGCTTATCCCATTGCTAAGAATGGACGTCCCAAGATGACTAGCAGTCTTTTATCTGCCTACAAATCTAAAACAATAAAGTCAGCAGGAATAATAAACTTATCAACCTTGATGAGAATATCCTCTATGATCCTTCGAGATGGGCTAGGGTTCGATATGCCAATTGAAGTATCATAGAGTTTGTTCTCAGCTTCCTCTGACCTAAGGTATTGAAAAAGGAGAGAGGCATCAAGTTAATACTTGCCCCCAAGTCACTAAGAGCGTAGACCATCTCACTATCGCTAATTTGAATCGAGAGAGTGAAACTCCCAGGGTCTCTGAGCTTTTGAGGCATTTTTTGCATCACCACAGAACTACACTCCTCAATGAGTGTTACTATCTCAACATCTGTAGCTTAACTTTGTTAATGACCACATCCTTCAAGTACTTAGCGTACTTAGGCATTCTCCACAAAATATCTAAAAGAGGAAGGTTAATATAAAGCTCTCTAAACGTGTCAAAGAACTTTTTGAAGCATGCATCCTCCTTTGCCTTTATATGATTATGTTGAAAAGGTAGTGGTGGTCTTTCCTTCACCTATTTAGCAACTTTTGCTTTTGAGTAATCAGACTTTCTAGAATTTTGAGCAACTTTTTTGAATATCTATAGTGGACTCAACTCTGTATCTACCTCCTTAGTTTTCTTTGGTGGTTCTCTATTTAGCTCTTTACCACTCTTAAAAGTGATTTCCATTACTGGTTTAGGATTTTTAGTATCACTTGGGAAACCATCTTGAGGCCTGGTATTTTGTGCCTGTGCAAACTGACCAATTTGAAACTCTAATCTCCTTGTAGCTACTTCCTGACTCTTTATATATGCTACCAATTATGCTTGAGTAGCCATAAATTGCTTCAACATCTCTTCCACATTTCTAGTCTGAGTTGTGGCTAGACTACTCTGAACTTTCTGCTGCTAATACTGCAGCTAATTGTTCCATGAGGTATTTAGTGGCTGAGCCTACCACTTTTGATTATATGTGTTTCCATAATTTAGCCTTTAAACATTACCCACAAATATCACAAACTCAGGATTTGTAGCATACATAGCCACTAAACGCCCACTGTTGCCACAAACCTCATACCAACCTGCAATTTGTTGAATTACATTGACTTTGGTTGCAGGCTATGTAAACGCCAACTTTAAATTACTTATCTAATTTTGTAGAGCATCAATCTGTGCGGATATAGTAGTAAATTGGTCCATGTCTAACACACCTGTAACCTTCTTTGTAGCATTTCTTGGGTTAGAATGCCACTTCAGATTCCCTTGAGCAATCTAGTTCAACAAAGTATAGAGCTCATCATAAGTCAACTCCAAAGCTTAACCACCTGTAGCTGAATCTAGCAAATATTTTGTGCTATGGTCAAGTGCCTTAATAAAAGTGTGAGCTAATACCTTATTGGACTACTGATGATGCAGACAGTCCCGAAAAAGAGCCTTGAAGCACTCCCACGCATGATGTAAATTCTCATTTGGCTTCTGTTTAAAGCATATAATATCATTGCGCAATCTTGCAGTCTTTCCAGATGGAAATAATTGGATGAGAAATTTTTGATCAACGTTCAACTATTTCTTCACTTCCCCCAACAGTGAAAAGGAAAATAGTGTCAGCCTAACATAATCTGTTGACACACCCGTAGGGATGAATGAGTACTAATTTCTAGAAATTTCTGCAGATGGACTTGTGGATCTTCATGTGAAAGCCCGATAAATTGTCCACTATTGATCAATAACTGCAGCATGTTCTGTTTCAGCTCAAAATTACTTCCAACAACCAGTTACTAAAAAGGGGAGGCCAAATTTATCAAAAGTGGGATTGAACTGTCCTATAGGTTGATTGATCTTCAGCCATGAAAGCAGAATTATCTTATTCCTCTTGAAATTGAGGGATACGAGGGAGAAAGATTGATTCTCTCCTTCGTTGATAAAAGTGTTGCTCACATTTGGGGCTTGGTTCAACCAATTCCCTATACCATACTAGTTTACTACTCTGCAAACTTGTTTTCTATAAAATTAATCCCAAGACAAAGAGTAAAGTACCAAAGAAATCTAAAAAGTAAAAATAAAAATAAAATAGTTGCCAAATTACAAGTCCCTGACAACGGTGCCAAAAACTTATTGTACCCAAGCGCACACGCAAGTGTACGTAGTCTCACCAAGCAATAAACTGGCCTTATACAAAGCCAAATATCGACCCCGCAGAGATTTGTTTTAACAACTATTCAATTCTAGTTTGCCTATTGAGATTAACCTAGTGTAAAAGTAATCAAGAGAGTTTTGAAAGTTATAAACTAATTGCAAAGTAAACAGTGCTAAAAAAGAAAGACTTTGGACAATCAATGGATGAATGCCCAGGGTTAAAGAACTATGAACAATTATACTATGCTATTGAACTTTATTCGTTAGAGTACTTATCTTGGTTGTTGATTCACGAGGTTGATTTTATGATCATGGTGTCTCGATCCTCTAATCATCTATCTAACTTAGCCCCACAACCATATCATTGAGCGGGGATGTGAGAACTAAGCTAAACGCATTTATATTTAATCTCGTAGTGAATCAAGTAAGGCTTATAGGTATATCTCTATCCTAGTCTCTAATTCAAATTTCCTATTTTATAAGAGAATAAGAACCGTGCTCTACCTATCCCCACGTTTTACCTTCTAATTCCCCCTCTCGAGATCACAAAGTCGATAATTGATATATTCTAAGGGTCGTGAATCCTTAAAATAGTGATAAAAAGGATAAATAAACAACCAAATATGATGATAAATCCAAACAAACTCAATACAAAGTGAAAGTAAACATGTTCTTGGCCTTAACCCCGGAAAGGGGGCGTTTAGCCACTAATCGACATAACCATTATCCAATTCAATGAATACATTGTTAAATCTATAAAGCTCAAGTAAAGAATAATAAAACCTAATTTCATTTTAAGAAGCCTCCACAAAATCCAAATATGTCCCAAAAGTAATTACAAAGTGTTTAAAGTGTTCTATTTATAGTGGAAGGCATTTAGCCGTGTGGGAATAGAGGGGGAGTCACGGGCTTTAGACCCCCGGAATTATTGAGGTGACGCCTGCCCTTTTCCACCACTATAAAGGGGGATCCATCTGCCTTATACCCTCGGAGTAAAGGGGCATCACCCCTATATCATCTGTTCCTCTAGAAAGTACCTTTTGATGTTTAACTCGGCCTTGCACATTTGTCGTCATCCCAAATCTTTTGGTGTTATCTCCACTTGAATTTAAGCTTGTTAATTATAAATATATCAAAATAATCAGCTCATAAATCACCCCACATCATTAAACACCCTATTTTAGAGCTCAACTCAACAAACAATGCAAAATGATGAACTAGAATCTCGAGCTAAGACTAGGCTTGCCCACGTTGATCTTTGGCTTATTGAATTGACTCTTGGCTTGACTCAATTACACTTTTCACATTACAAAAAAGTTATTACCCTTATAAATATACAATAATAACATTAGGAACTCATTTTACACATTATAATCCATTGAGATAGATTAGAACAACACCTAGCTCAAGCTAGTAACACTAGTTTTCTCGTCTAGACTCTAAATGATCAATTTGAACTCAAACTTGTTTGAAAACACCTTTAAACATTTTAATAACATAATTAAACACTTTTATTCTTATTTATATCATTGTTAACAAATAAAGCACACGAATTTTCCTCAAAACAAGGAAAAATAAGCTAGGATAACAATACTAAAGTGCATAAATACACCAAACATCACTAGGGGTGAATCAGGAAACACTTAGACTAAGGATATTCCCCTTATCAATTATATGTAAAGCTTATTTATGGTTTAGGGTACTTCTAAAAAGATTTATCACTACATGTAATAAGTTTCACAAGCAATTCTTGAACAGGTTATTTCCTCTATCCAAGATTTTGTAGCTCAAGGACGAGATTTATAATTTTAGAAAGCTATAGTCAGAGACTACACTCGTAAATAAAGTAGTGTAGACTCTGGTAGAAGGTAAATGTACTAGAAATATAGGGGTCAGATTCCAAAGCTTATGAGTTTGAATTGGAGGAGAAAGCAAATTATTTGGATCATCAGTTGGTGGGTTTCCGAGCCCAAGGACAAGGGAACCAAGGTTAGAACTACTATGATAGATAAAGAGACCATAGTAAAGAGTGAGATGGTAACTGGAGGAAGAAGTATGCCCATAGAGAGAAGGAAGATAGGTACATTCCACCTGGATGAAGAGATATAAAATCTATAATGGAAGAGATGTTGGCTAACCTAGTGAAGGGTTAGCAAAATCAAGAGATCAACCTTAAGAAGATTAAGGTTGGCATTTCAGGATTGGACCAGAGGGTCGAGTCACATGCCACTACTACCAAGTAGTTGGAGCACCAGTTCAAGCAAATCTCAGTAACTCTAAACCAGAGGTAGCCAAGTACCCTTATGAGCAACACGATGCAAAATCTAAAAAATAATGGTCATGTACTCGTTATTACCATGAGGAGTGGTGTCACTACTATAGATCCCCCATGACCTGCTATAGAAGTTGTTGCTGATGAGACACCTGTTGTTGAGTATGACAAGGTAACCGGTGATAAAAGTAAAGCTGCTAAAGACAAAGGTAAGGGTCTAGTCATTGAGCCAGAAATCATATAGATTTCGAGACTACCCCCACTTTTTCTTTAGAGATTGAAGCAAAAGAAAGAGGAATGTAAGTTCAAGTAGTTCATTAATATGCTAAAAGAATTGAGCTTAAACATACCTCTTCTTGAGGCATTGGAGAAGATGCCTGTATATGCTAGGTTCATGAAATAACTGGTCATAAGAAAGAAAGGAGCGACATTTGAGGAGGTTGATGGTATGCTGTAACACCTTGCATTTTTAGGCTAGACTTTGAACGATCGTTCCTACGTGTGTAAACTTCAATAAAATTATTTTTAAGTGAATAAATGTGTCATGATAATTATCCTAGTGTGTGAGGTGCTTTCGAGGTAAAAAATGTTCATAAGAATCATTTAGAACAAAGTTGAGCTAAGAGCCCTTGATTCGGCCAAATCTTCGTATTTGATTCTACAAGGGTATACTTTGAATGGGTATAACTTTTGATATATGTATAATTTTTCATCTCATGACCCTCCAAATTGTAGATAATTGACCTATCTTTCCAACGATACCATGTTTTTCTTAATCCGATACTTGAGTGAAAAGTTATGGCATTTTTCGTGTGAGGCTGTAAGGGTTAGTGATTTGGACGTGACACATTACTTTATCAATGTGATATGTGATGCGAAGAATTTCTTTTCCAATGCTACAAGGGATGTGATACAGAGCTTATTCCCCCTCTATTTTAGTTTCTTAAGGGTCTAGGGGCACTTTGGTCACTTACCCTCACCCAAATCCATCCATAACACATAATTAAAGTCCCCAAAGAGCATTAATTGCCCCTTTACTCATAATTTCTCTCCAAGAAAGCATCCTTCTCTCAAGAACAAATCCTAACCTCCATCCAATAACTTCACATTCAAGTTACATTCTCTTCAAGATAAACAAGAATCTAAGTTCTCTTGTTTAAGAATTCCAAGAAAAGTTTTCAAGATCATCTCTAAGGGTTTCAAAGTCTAGCTTTCTATATCAAATCAAGCCTATTAAGGTGTGTGGGGTAATGAACAGCAGTATCTATTCACCCTTGTGTCCAAATTGCATGATTTTAAGATCTTATTAAATTATTTTAAAGTAGGGTTCATACCCAAGTTTCTATATTCTTAAAATATATGATTATCATGAAATTTAAAGCTTTTAGTATATCAAGAGGTGCTTATGTTTATGTTTTTAACTTATGAGATTTATATTATGAATGAGATGGAACTATCTTGGCTTATTATTATTGAAGTATTTTAAGATTGTTATTGACCATGAAGTTTTGTTATGAATTGACATGAGTTTCAAGCCTTAAGTTTAAGTATTGAGATTTAAAAAAGATTATGGTTTTATGCATTCTATGACAAGCTTATATCAAGATTTAAAGCAAGAATTAATCTTTTGATCCTCAGCTAAGAGATGGAATCCACATTTATTCATTTTGATTACAGTTTAAAATAAAGAAAAGCATGACTGGTTTTCATTATAAACCCTTATGCTATTTTAAGGTGGATTTTCTCAAGAGAGAGCATATAAGTAATATGGGAGTAGTATTTTGCATCGAGTTGGATATGATTCCAAGGTCGCATATCCTAGAACTATGTGACATCTTAGGTTTTAAGCCTATAATGGGTTCAGTATAGTGATCACTCTAGTTAGATTCTATTCTGATAAAAAGGGTAGAACAACTCTCCCAACGTGGGTAAGATACGTTGGACTCCATGATAGCTCACATGGTTTATTTCAGTTAGAAGAACCTCTCTAATAAAGAATTAAAGAAAAGTTTTTCTTAACTAAATGTTATGGCTCACAAAGTTTATCATTATGATTTACTACTTATGTTTATGATTTTACATCTTTTCCTTATTCAAGCCCAAGGTGAGTTATTTACACTTAGCATGCATTATTTGAAAGTGTATGAGTACATGGAGTTATTGATTTTACTTATGCATTCACCCCCACATGCTTGGTACATTCCAAAAGTATTGATCCATATATATGTCTATGTGCTACGTTATCTCATAATGTAGGTACAAGTTGTAGCGCGCATATTATAATCAGACAGTTTCCATCTCTCAGTAGCAGGTGAAGATGTTCTTTTGATTTGAAGACTCGATTCAGCCTTAGTATGAGTAGTATCTTGTTTTCTTTATTCAGTCGTATTGATTCAGGATAGCTGGGGGTCATGTCACGGCTACCTATAGCCAATATTAGTAGAGGCTTCATAGAAAATCAGTAGAGTGATGTATTTTACTTTAGTTTTGTTTTGTATAACTAGAGTTATAATAATTTAAATAGTTTTGTTTTAAAGATGTTTAGCTAAAGATTTTCTTCCACTTATTACTTCAAGTTCTATACATTTTATTCATTTGCTCACGAGATATGCTAGTGCAAGGGTTAGCTTGGGATCACTTGTGGTCCTAAGTTCCATGTGACGTCTAGAGGGTAGTCTCAAGTGTTACATATGCACCATTGCAGTGCACTTATGACTACGTCTTTGACGCAAAAAGGGTGATCCCAATACATTTGCTAACCATACACTATTGGGTCATCCCGATTTACCAGAGCCTTGTGTGATTTAGTGGCTAGCATTAATTTGATGTTGCTGGCTGTATTCAAGCAATTGGGCTTGAACCCTCCAAAACCAACTATGATGTGACTGCTGATGGTTGACTGCATAGTAAAAAAGCCTTGGGAATCTCTTTTGATGTGATCATGAGGGTGGATAACTTTATCTTTTTGACTGACTTTGTCATCCTGGACTGTGAAGTTAACACAGAGATGCCCATTATATTAGGAAAACAGTTTAAGCCACAAGAGAAGCTATGGTTGATATGGATAAATGTGATCTAAAATTAAGAGTCAACGATAAAGAGGTTACATTCAATATTCAAAAGTTAATAAAACAGCCAATTGGCATGAGGGTAGTATCGGTGATTGATTGTATTGATGACTCTGGAGGATATTCCTATGGGTATCTTGATGAATTCTGGGTAGTTAAGATACCCGTGTCGTGCCATGATGTTAAATCAAGTGCTGCATGAGAGACAACCCATGGACTTGTTAGTGAAGTCAGAGTAACCAACACAGTCGTGTTGTACCGCGATGTTAAATCAAGCGTTGAATGGGAGGAACCCACTATTGTTAGTGTTTATGTTTTTGTTGTTTTTTTTTTCTAGGTTCTTAGCTCTTGGACTTACCTGGAATATAGTAAAAATTGCTACATCCATCTATTTCCAGGTAAGTGGACTGTGTAATCAACGCATCATGGTCATATGGTAAGCTAAGTAATAAGCTAAAAAGTTGAAATTTTGAGAAAAACATGTGTGTAAGGTTGCGGACTTTGGTATCTAATTTTACTTTTGGAGCCTCAAACATAGGTTATGGGATCATAAATAGCTGGAAAAATATTGAAACACCAAGTCTGTATAGCAAGAAAGTGGGCCGAAATTTTTGGCCCGGCACATGCATTCAGCACCTGCTGGCAGCTAGTGGCACCTGCGCCAAAAGCCTGACCACAGGTACAGGCCGCAGGTAGCTTCTGTGGATAGGGTATTTATGGGTTCAATTTTTAATTTAAATTTTGGGCCCACCAACACTTATATATGACCTAAAACAGCCCCCACCTATATTTAAACAACCTTAATCTCATTCTAATCCTCAAAACTTCACTTTTCTCTTTGAATTCAAACTTTCCTCTTAAAAACAAACAAACCCACACTTATGTAAAGGCTAATTTGATACTTATTTGAGATATTAACTTGTTCCAACACGCTAAAAACAAGTTTCAACTTTGGTTTGCTTGACTTCTTCATTATTCACTTCCGGTTCTTCGTATAAGAGGTAACTTTTTTGGCTCCTAATGGTTATATATTCATCTATCTATTGTTTAAACAAGTTGATATATGTATTCCATTTCAAAATATATATAATCTATCATGATTGTATGTAGGAGCCTTGAAGTAGCCTAAAACCATAATGTTGGGCCTTGTTTTGAAGTAAAATCTACAGTTAGGCCCCAACCGGAAGTTGAACTTGAATGAATAAAAGCAATACCACTAGTTGAGCATGTTTGTTTGCTTTGAAAGCTGTGATTTATGATAGGCATATGCACATGGGACTTGTTGGTATTTCAAATTGATTATAGGGTTGTGGAAATTGAGGAAAAATTTGAACTTTACAAATTTTGAGTTTTTCTTTAACTTGTGTTATCCCTTACTTTTGTTGTAAACTAACAACTGGTTTTTCAGGTACATATTGCTCCTAAGGCTATGAAGAAGATAAAGGTCAACACTTTAAGGAGATGGGTAGAGTCTCTTGAGCCTAGTTGTTCAGTGGAGAAATACCTAAGGTAGCAATGTAGAGACGTTGCATTTGACGTGACACACAAAGTCTGATAGGATAGATCGCCAGGCTGCTCAATCAACTGCAGCCTGACCGAGGATAAAGTCAACCAAGATGTCACCACCACTCACTTCTCCACCTGATGAAGATGATAATGATGAGAAGGATATAGAGTTTGAGTCTACTCCACAGGTTACTGCTTAGGAGCCCCAGTCTAAGGAGAGGTCCCAGGATTCATCTGAGAAGGAAGAATAGGAGGAGCCATTAGTGGTGTCCCAGTCTGAGGAGAATACCGCTACACATGTACAATTGACAGATGTACCCCAGTCTGAGGAGGGTCTAGAGAATTCTACCCATGATAAGTCAGTACAGTAGGGGCAGAGTCTCGCTCCTATACATGCCTCAGATGCACCTCCCGAGGAGGGACATTAGAGGTAATATGTGTAAGGGATGCAGTAGATTTATACTATTAACAATCATATCTGGGAGGCAGGCAGGCCAACGAGGTGCATTTATGAAGAGCTCAGAATTGACCTGTTGGGGTTAGATTGAGTACCGCAGTTGCGGGTGGAATTTGATAGATATCAGCTAGAGCGGATGACTAGGCCACCCAGTCCTTACATCCTGACTATGGTATAGGAATTTTATGTATCCTATAGAGCTGTCGTAGTCCTTCCCAGGCACCGATATCCAGGACTGGTGAGATTTTCCAGGAAGCCACAGCTTGAGCACACACTAGTTAGAGGGGTCAGAGTTGACATTTTGATAGAGACTATCTATAGAGTTATCTTCTGCCTAGATTACATTACTCATTCATCTACAGTTAAGCGCAGCCACATACTAAAGGTCGCACGTGATTGATATATCATGCGAGAAGATGAGCACCAACAAGAAAAGGTGAGATTTCTTGGTGGATAACCAGTTATATTTCACCTTTGGGTGATGTGACCCCATGGATTGAGGGGCATGCTGTGATCAAGAAGGGCTTATTGACATTTGAGGCCAAGTTTTGGTGGTTGCTGATTAGATACCATTTGATACCTACTGCTTTGGATAATATGTTGACTTGAAAGAGAGCTGCACTGGTTGCTTGTTTGATGGTCGGTTATTCTGTTAATTTTGCTGCTATCCTCAAGTATGAGTTACATCACAGAACCTTGGGGGAGTTGACTAATTTGCCATTCCATTGTATAATTTAGAGGCTGTGTAATGAGACTGGTATGACCAAGATACCACGTGTAGATGAGAGGGTACTTGCGATGGCGACTGCCCAGACTAGGACTATGAAGGATCTGGCACGTCCAAGATCTTCTAGAAGATCAAGAGGGTAGAAAATAGTACCACAGGTCCAGATTGATAGCCATCAATTTCCGCCGAGCCAGATGAGACACATCAGGGTGATGTGGGTATTAGTATTAATATGGTGATAGGGGAGAAAAGAAGGCTCTTGATTCCATTACACAAGGTGAGGGGACACCAACTACTTTTTCTCCAGCCCCAGCTTTGACCATAGAGCCGTTGGGTATACCTTCAGAGCCTAATCACCCATTCACTATATCTTCTGCTTCAGGTATGATCACTATATCTATCGAGTTTTTGTAGAGCTTAGTTGAAATCCAGAGGGTTACAGATGCTAGAGTGAGGGTTGTTGAGACTGAGATGACTAACCTCTATGAGAAGATAAGATTAGGGGTTAGGACTAGATTTGAGCAGGCACAGGCCCAATTGGAGGTTGCACTAAGTGATACATTATTTGAGCTACGTGTCATATTCTAGACATGGCTTGATAAGTTTAAGAGATAGGTTATAACCCATTTCACAGAGACAGATGTGCCAAATCTAGCCCAGATGAGAGAAGAGTTTGATATATTATGAGCAGAGGTACGCTCTTTCATAAAGAGTCGTGTTGAAGATTCTCCCTCAGTTATACCCTAGTTGGTCAAGATATCACCTCCATGTGCGTCGAGATAGTTTGAGTTCTTCACGGAGGGTGATAAGGAGTTCCCAGTAGTTGGGGCCAAGTGAGTTCACATAGATTACCTGCAGGACCCTGATTTACATATGACCAGGTGGTTAAAAAGTCTAGGAATGATTCGGTGGAGTCTGTATTCATCAATGAAAGAGGTGTGCAACTATAGTAGCAGGTCCATTATCAGTAGTGCACCACCACCACCGTCTCCACCAGTTGATATGCCCCCATCTAGGGATGCTCATAATTCTGGCACCTAGTGCATCTAGGTATGTTCTCACTTCCCTCTGATTTACTTTATTTTAGCGCATTGAGGACAATTCACAGTTTTTTTGGGGGATGGGCATACCATGTCGCCGTGGGTTTTTATTGTCGTGCTGCTTTTTTTGTCGGCTACAATATGGTTGTAGAATCGGTATGTCTAGGATTATTTTATATTGTGTTTTTTTTTCTATAATTAGAAGATCTTTAAGTATTTAGGGAAGTAGTCATGATTTGACTAATTTTTTATTCCCTTCCAAAAAGATATTTTAAAACTGTGTGAATGTATATATGTGTGAACATTGTGGATCTTGTTATGACATTAGGATTAGGGACATGATAATCACTTGCTAACAATTACATGAATTGGATAGGTAGTAGTTGGTAATATTGACTCTGTAATCTGTGTATGTGAGATACTACCTAGTTCTTTTTGTGTGTTAAATTCAGAACTTGCATGGTTAGTCTTGCCTAGGTTGAAAGATAGACGGTTAGGAAAGGATCATAGGTTATTTTTTATGTTAGTCAACTTTTAGTATAAATGACCTTCCCTGTGTGAATTGTATCCCTTGATCCCTGTTTTGAGCCTTATAGGCCTATCTTTCTTGTTTTACCAGCCACCTTCCCATTTGTGCTATAATGAACCTTTTTTGGCACTGGTCCTCCTTGGATACTATACACCTTAACTTAGGCATTTTGCTTAAGTTGAGGGTGTCTATCATAGGGGTGCATAGTGTAAAATGGGTATGAATAATGGTAAAATAAGAGAAAAATTTAGTAGGCTGGGTGTGGTAGAAAGGGAAAAATAAAAAGAAAAAGAAAAGAAAAATTGTGAAAATAAAAAGAAAAAGGAAGAATAAAAGACCACACCCAACCTGAATGTGCAATAAACAATAAAAAGAAGGAAATAAGGGTATGATAAAAAAAAAATGAAAATTGGCTAGTAAGCAAGACCCCAATGTTAGTGTAGTGCCAAGGAGGCTTAGTCATTTGATATGTCCATATGTACCATACTAGCCCCCAAGCCTATATTGCAAGCTGAGAAAAGTCCTATAGTGATCCTAACTTGACCATATGAATGCTAAGGTAAAGAAAATAAGGTCAAGCCTATGGTATTTGACATGCATTGATTGGAACTTTTCTTTTGAATGTGAGTGTATCTTGACCATCCCTGCATTAACATACCTCATTTCATATGAGTGAGTGGGACATTCTTGTTGTGAGGGTAGTTGAGTCATATTGCTAGATATTTGCTTGTTTCAAGTAGTGTAACTTGTGTATATGAGTGGTTGTCTCTTGCTAATGTAATTTCCATACCATGATCCCATTGTGTCTCATTGTTGTGTTTCGTGTTCATACACAGTTTGTTTTGAAAAGTGAGATTGGAGTGGGTCTTATGTTCTGAGCATTAAGTGTTGATTGATTGCCTTGAATAGCTTAGATTCTCTTAGTTAAGCGTCATTTTTGTTTTTGTTGTGTTTTGTTACATGAGGACATGCAAACGTTCTATGTTGAAGGTATTGCTGTGCTATAGAAATATACACTTTTGATGCTTAAAACAAGGAAAATATGCAGGTTTATGAGGTTATTTTGTTAGATATGATATTTTTTGGGTATGTTTAGTAGGAAATCATGTTTTTGATGATAAGTTCATGAAAATGGTGAAAAAGGTGTTTTTGGCTTTTTTGGAGCAATTATGGATGTTTGGGATACTTTTTGGCTTGATCATGATTAGAGCATGCTCGAGAATTGAAGAAGAGCTAAAAAGATGACTCCGATACTTACTAAGTCAGCATATGGACCACAAGTAGGAGCTATAAACCATAGAAAGGCAAAGCAAGTGCCAGAAGTTCAAAATCCCGAGAGTTGAACTTGTGGGATTTTTTTATCAGCAACCTTAGCCTTATATCTACACCCAATGTCTGGACTACAGGTACCACCTACGCCCAGGGACAGAGCGCAGGTACAGACAACATATGTCCTATGACCCTATTTTTCTCCTATTTTGTTTGGGCTTTGGTTCTAGGGTTTCCTCATATACTATAAATACCCCTTATGTGTTTTTAGTAGGAGTTACACACTTTTGATAGTCACAAACATATTTTGATTCCATGATTCAATTTTAATCTTAGGATTCTCTTCTATTGACTTTGGTTCATTAATTCAGTTACGGTTGTGGGTTTTACTACTTCTTATCATCGTAATTTTATCTATGCTTTCGATAATGAATGTTATTGATTTGTTCACAATCATGAGTGACTAAAACCCATAGCTAGTGTTATGGAAACCCTGGTGGATTGACGAAGTAGGGGAAGTTCTTTTGTTGTTCAGATTCGATACCCATATATGCATTACTTTATCTTCGTTATGATAGTTTTCTTAATGGGTGCGCATGTTAGGATACCGCCTAGATATTGCTTCTTACTCCAAAAGAGAAGTAGTGACTAGGAAAAGATAAAGACAATAGTAATTTAGAGTTTAACTGTCGATACACGCTTCTTGGTTCTATCTTAGTAAAATGGTTAGATTTCATCTAATAACTAGAGACTCAAAAGGTAATAGTTAACTAGAACCAAGATAAAGGTTAGTAAGGTGACATCCTGAGACTCAAAAGGAAAAGGGTAAAATCGTTCTTCTTGTCCAAAAGACTGCAGGAGGTACATAACTTATCGATTCTGTATACAAAGTATTGGGTTAGTTCAACAAAGCACGATAAGCCTACGACTGACTACAATCAGAGTTAGTATAGTTACTTGCTCGATATTGCTACAAAAAACCACCCCATTTACTTTTCTTATTCTGCCTGTGGACTACAACTGCTGAGATCCACAATTCCATGTGTTCCCTTTGAATTTGACCCCAACCTCTATTGGGTTATTATATTTTGATAGAGATCGAATCATCATCTGAGAGGAGGTGTTGTTTGGACATCATCATTTCTCATTCCAATTCCCACACCCATGCATTTAAATAGTTCAATTTCTTGAAAATATAGCATAAAAAATAATTCAAAACCATGTGATTCAATTCGTGCAATAACTATTCCAAACGCCTCAACCCGCATTCAAAATCCACAATTAAACCATATGGATAATAATTTAAATACATGATTTTACATAAAATCAAGACCAAACCCATCGACAGGTACCTAAAGTTGCAATGATCTTACACTTTGGCACCTCAAGTAGATAGTGTTCATTTTAAACACCTAAAATAGGCATCAAATGTGTCACTTTGGCACTTTTTACCCATGTTTTAAAACATCTCTTGAGCGTGTAAACACACGCTTTCTGGTGGATTTAAAGCACCAATTAAAAAAGCACACATCATTTTCTATGCCATATCATAATAACTAAATCTAAAAGGGGGGAAAGGGAAAAAATGGGTCATTTACCGATTTCTCAATTTTGAACCTGATGAAAATCGAGGTGAATTTTCTTTGACTTCTCTTTCATTTTACTTCTATTTTACATAGATACTAAGTAATTACTATCTACTAATAGTGTATTTTGCAGGTATCTTGCTCGCAAACAAGCTTTGATGCTTTTTTTATTTCTGTTGGGTTTAAAATTGAATATGAAGTATGGTTTTCTTGACGAAATTAAAGATATTGGAGGTCTAATGAACATTTCTTTTATTTTCTTCATATTTCTTGACGCATGTGTGCCTGTTGATAACAATATAAGTATTTGAATAGTCCTTGTATTTAGGGATTTTTTGGGGATCTTAGTTAAGGTTTTTAGGATTTTTTTTTTTGGGAAATTCAATAATATATTTTTTATTTTGAATTTTGCGGGATTTTAGTTATAAAGTGTGGATTCTTTTAAGGATTTGACTAATTTAGGGTTATTTTGGTAATTTTAAAGTTAAGCAATTTTGGGGTATTTCTATGCTTTTCAAAATATTTAGGGGTTTATAAGGGAATATTATGGATGACTTTATTTTGACTTGTTTTCATCATGGGGGGACTATTGTAGCCGACCCTAATCCTACATATAAAAATGAATTTGATGTCTTTGCTGTTGCTATTAACAAAGATTACTTCAGTATTGTTGAGTTTCTTTCCTACACCAATGATCTTGGGTACACAAAGGTGAAGGGATTTTACTGTCAACACATAGATGGTGGTGATTTAGTTCAAATTACTAGTCATAGACAGTTGTTAGAATTTATGAAAGACTTAAAATATGGTGATAAAGTTAATGTGTTTGTTTAATATGTCATTGATGATGATCAAGAAGTTGTGTCAACCCCTGTTTGTCTTTAAGAAGGGCCATAGTGGAAAACCCTTTTTAAAAATGGTATAGGTTGTGATGGTAATGAGGATAGCGGGCTTAATCCAGATCTGGATAGAAATGAAACAGATCTACATAGTAAGGAATCAGGTGGAGGTAAAATCCCTGATGAGGATAGTTTAAACATTGATGAAGAGTTGAGAGCCTTTAGGGCTGAAAGTAGAAGCAAAATAAATCCTAGAATAAAGTCAAAAGCACCTGAAGAAATTCTAATTAGTGAAGCTATTATTGACAAAGGTTTTTAGGACATTTGCAGAAATAAAAAAGATAGATATTTGGGTAGATTAGGAGGTGATGAAGAGTCATTGATATTACAGACTCTGACAGTGTTGATAGCACTGATTTGTTTGATAAGGATGCTATTGTGGGTGTTGATTTACCATTTAGAAGAAGTAGTAGTAAAATTAGGTATGATAGTGAGTATGGTTTTGCTATTCTTGAAGTTGGTATGATTTTTAATGGTCCTAAGGAATTCAGAAAAGCTTTGGGAAGGTATGTAGTAGAAAACAAAGTTCATATTGTTTTAAAACCTAATGAAGCTTATAGAGTGAGGGCTAAATGTAAATTCAAGAAAAAATGCAGTTGGTTGTGTTATGGTGTAGTTGACAGAGATTCAGGTAATTTATTGATAAAAAATTATAATACAGTGCATAAGTGTACTACAAAAAATAAGAACAAGATGTGTACAACTAAGTATGTTGCCAACAGATTCAAGGAGGAAATAATTAAACAACCATCTTTGAGGATTTGGAAAATACAAGAATTGTCCAGGGAGAAATTGGGATTGTGTGTTGGTAGAACTATCAGTTATAAGGCAAAGTTACAGTTTCTAAGGGAGTCTTTAGGGTATTAGAACATGGAGTTTGCTAGATTATATGATTATGCTGAGATGATAAAACAGACTAGTCCAAGTAGTTTTGTTTGACTAAGAATGGACAGTGAAACTATCGCAGGTAAAAATCTGTTTGTATATTTCTATGTTTGTTTTAATGCATTAAAGAAAGGGTGGATAAAAGGATGTATAAGAATTATAGGGTTTTATGGATGTTTCTTAAAGGGTTCTTGTAAGGGTGAGATTCTTGTAGCCGTTGGAAAGAATGGAAACAATCAGATGTTTCCCATAGCCTTGGTAGTTTCGGACAAGGAAACTAAGCATAGTTGGACTTTTTTTTATCAAATATTTAAAAGAAGACCTGCATTTGGGTACTGGAGCAGGTCTCATTGTGATGGCTGATATGAAGAAGGTAAACTATTTTCTTAACTATAAATTATATGATATACTTCATTTTTTCCAGTTACTTTAGTTGTTTTTTTGTAGGGTTTTCATGCAGCTATTTGTTGTTACCAAATAATGAGGTTAGAAGGTATTCTAGACACCTCTGGTCCAACTGGAGTCAAGTGTGGAAGGGAGAAGAAAGGAAAAAATACTTTTGGAGATGTTCCAAGGTACATTTTGAAGTGAAGTTCCAAAAGGAACTTGATTACATTAGCCAACTTGGTATGCCAGGTAAGAATATTAATGGTGATTTGTTTCATTATCCTAGGGAGTCATGGGTTATGGCATTCTTTAGAAAAGATTGTAAGTTTGATGCTGTTGAAAATAACATGTGTGAGACCTTTAATTCATGGATATTGGACAGTAGACACATATCTATTACTACCATGTTGGAGGAAATTAGGAGAAAAATAATGACTAGAACAGTGGACATGATTTTGTTTGCCAAACAGTGGACATTATTATGTTTGCCAACACTTGGATATATGATATTTCACCTATGGCTAGAATTATATTGGAGGAGAATAAGGATAGGAGTAGGGCTTGCAAGATAATTTGGAATGCTGATGTTGGATTTGATATAGGAGAAGGGGAGTATAGGCATACAGTGAACTTGACTAGTAGGACTTGTAGTTGTAGAACTTGGCAGTTGAGAGGCATTCCTTGCCAACATGCTATTTGTGCATTGTATCATATTGAAGAGGATCCTGAACCTTATTGGAGCATTGGTATAAAAAGAAAACTTTCATGAAGGCTTATAGGCACTTTATCCAACCAATCTTCAATATGAAGATGTGGCCTGAAATAAATAATCCAAAGATTGAGCCTCCTGGACCTAAGAAAATGCCTGGTAGGCCTACAAAAATTAGAAAAAGGGTAAATATGAACCAAAAATGAAATATGGAAAGTTTTCCAAACAAGGGGTGAAAGTAACATGTTCCAAGTGCCATCAACAAGGCCATAACATAAGATATTACAAGGTAAAACAATCACATTACATTTAATTTTAAAAGTTGATTTTCATGTTGCATTTCCATATATTGGCTATTATGTTTGAATTTTTAGGTTCCTGGTCCAAATTCACAAGGAAGTATCCATCTTGTAATATCAAGACAACCTACAAAAACATCCACACAAAAATCATTACAATCTAGTTCAAGTTAACATGTACCAACATATTCAAGCCAAGCTGCATCTTCAGCAACAGATTGTGTTGATACAAGCAAAGTTAGGAGCTTCAAGAAAGCTGCAGGAACAAATTTTTGTGGTAATACAACAATCCCTATTACATAAGGAATCAAGAGTCAGATACCTCCTAAAAGAACTAAAAATGTTTGACAGAAGAGAGAAAGAGTTGCAGGTACAGAAGATGCTGGAGAAGGTGGATCAAAAAGGACTAAGAATGTTGGATTTGGGATCTACATAAGTGCAAAGGGAAGCCAAATACTGAATGTAAGTTTATTCAACTTTGTTTCTTTGAAAAAAAGTAAATGGATAAGTAAATATACTAAAAATGTTGTTCCTTTTTTTCTCAAAAAAACAACTAGGGACATCAAGATAAAGGATCCTACAAACCAATGCAACTTACAAGGATGCAAGTTATACAGGAGTAGATCTTGGTTATAAGCTTAGAGGCTTGAGATAAAAAACAGAGATGCTGTCACCATAAATCAGTTGCAGTAAATGGCAAACAAAAAGAAGAAGTAGTAGCCAAGAGGAAGCTTCTCATGTTGATTATGTGTGCATTTTTTTTTGTAATTTGGAGTACCAAACAAACAATTAGTTTTAGTTGTTCCTTTGAATTTGATAGTAATGAATAGTAGTAAAAATTAATTGGTTAGATTTTGAAGTCTTTTAATACAAATTATGCAAACTTTTAGCTCAATATGGAGATATTTTTTGGATGTTACTTTGATCTCAAATTAGAGCATATTTATGAAGCTGACTATTATGTAGGTTTGGGCTCAATTTGAAGCATATTTATGAAGTAGTATTGATATTAGTTTGAGCTCAATGTGAACCATGTATAAGAAAATGATTTTCATGCAACTTTGTTCGGTTGCTTGTCTACTTTGACAACAAATTTTGTTGTACCAGAAGCAATTACACCATGAAAAGTTCAGCAATTAACTTTGCTGCTAAGAATATTTAAGGCCAAGCAAAAATAAACTTTTCATTTCATTAAAAGGAAGGAATGTTACATGGCCAAGATTATACCAAAACTGCACCTAAAAAACAGGAAAATACACATCAAAACAGTACAGCTAAACCATCAAGCAAAACCAACAATTTTGGTACATCACACCAGTAGCAATTACACCAGGAAAAGTTCAGCAATTACGCTTGAATATAAAAACAAGACCACAATTACAAAATAATTACAAGTGAAAAAAATCTACTACATGAATTTTGTTGAGTCCAAGAAGTCTTCAATAGAGCTTCATGACCACCCTTACAGTATCAAAAGTCTATATCGTAAAAAAACATGGAAGACGAACTCGACATTGTCAAGCTCAGATGGAAAATAAGAAAAAAAAATAAAGAAGAAACGATATACAAATAATTTGAAGAATTTGGATAGAGAAAAAAAGATTAAAAAAATAAGAAGATTTAGGAATTTAGGGTTAAATTTGAGGAAGAAGATGAATATATAAGACAATGGGGGAAATAATGGGTAGGGGCCCAAATTAGATGCCACATCAGAAAAAATGAGGGTTCAACGTGCCTTGACTGCGTGAATTACACGCGAGCTGCCAACAGGGCAAAAAGTGCCAAAGTGACATGTTCAACCCTTAAAATTTTCTTGGGTCTTGAGTTTGAGAATGAAATTAGGGGTTTTGGTCTTCGAAAACTGAAGAGAAAAAACTTACTTATGTTTAAGGGTCATACATGGGTAAAAGGACCCAAAATCCCCTCATCCCAAGTGTATAAAACAAAGACTGCATAATTCTAAAGCATCAGCATGGCACAACCTTATCGTAGAGGCTAACCTTTGTGCCACACTGCTTATTGTAGAGATTATCCTCCGTGACAAGGTGATACCATGGAGGCGCACTACCTCCGTGCCATACTAATATCGTGGAGGGTAACCTCTACGGCAAGCTAAAAATGCAGAGGCTTACTGCCTTAAAATTCTAAAATGACCCCATACCCTTTCAAAAATTCCAAAACTCACTCGAGGCCGTCTATTAACATCCCTAAACACAATCTAAGTCAAAACTTGATGCTTCAAATATAAGAGGGTCAAAAAAATGACAAAATTTAGGGGTTTTTAAATTACCCCTTCCCCTTAGGATCATTCATCCATGAATGATGGGTTAGGGCACTTTTCGCACGAGGATAGAAAGATTATATTAGAATCAAATAACAAACTTGAAAGGTAACAAGAGGATAAAGAAACTCATACCTTGGGAACCTTTGTCCGACACATGGAACAAGAATGAGTACTTAGCCTTTATATCCTTTTCATCTTCCCAAGTAGCTTCTTCCACCTTTTGGTTACTCTGAAGGACCTTTACCGAAGCCATATCCTTTGTTCTTAATCTATGAACTTGTCTATCCAAAATCTCCACCATGACTTCCTCGTAGGACACAAAATCCAAAACACAAACACTTGCAATAGGCATAACTAAGGAAGGATTATCCACACACTTCTTCAACATTGATACATGAAATACGGGGTGAATAAAACCCAAACTTGTAGGCAATTCTAAATCATAAGCAATATTGCTCACTCTCCTCAAAATTAAGTATGGGCCAACATAGCGGGCACTAAGCTTCCTCTTCTTTCCAAACCTTAACACTCTCTCCATAGAAGATATCTTTAAGAACACCCAAATGCCAACTTCAAACTCTAACTCTCTATGCCTCATATCTGCATATTTTGGAGACTTTGAGCAGTAATAAGCCGATCTATAATCACCTTGACCTTCTCCATGGCCTGATGAACCAAGTCAGGGACAAATAATTTAGTCTCCCCAACTTCGAACCACCTAATAGGAGAACGACATCTCCTACCGTACAAATCCTCAAACGGAGCCATATGAATACTAGAATGATAGATGTTATTATAAGCGAACTTAATGAAAGGCAAATGATACCCCCAACTACCACCAAAGTCAATCACACAAGCCCTTAGCATATCTTCCAAAGTCTAAATAGTCCTCTCCGCTTGTCCATCCGTCTGAGGGTGGAAGTAGTGTTAAGGTTTACCTTAGTCCCCAAACTTCTCTAAAATGCACGCCAAAAGTAAGAAGAGAACTATGTACCTTGATCTGAAATAATAGAATTGGGCGTACCATGCAACTTGACAATCTTCTAAATGAACAACTTCGCATAATCCTCTCCTGAGTAGTTAGTCCTTACTGACAAAAAATGAGTATACTTAGTTATCCTATCCACAATGACCCAAATCGAACAAAATTGACTATGAGACCATGGAAGACCTTTAACAAAGTCCATATTGACCAGCTCCTATTTCCACACAGATAACACAATCTCTTGAGACAATCAAACAGGCCCTAAGTGCTCCACCTCCACTTGCTGACAAACTATGCACTTAGCTACAAAGTTGGCCACCTCTCTCTTTATGTTATTCCACTAATAAATCTCTTTTAAATCATGATACATCTTCGATGAACTAGGATGAACTGTGTACCTCAACTCATGAGCCTTAACTAAGATCCTTTCCCATAGCCCATCAATATCAGGAATACATAATCTACCTTGGTACCTCAAGATACTATCTCCTCTAATCTCAAAAGCCATAACTTTTTTCTGACCCATATCATCCTTAATATGCATCAATATAGGATGAAACACCTTCTTATCCTTCACCTTAGTACTAAGAGATGACTTCACCACCTCTTGAACAATCACATCTCCATCCTCAGAATCTACGAGGCAAACTCTAAGATTAGCCAAGCGGTAAATATCCCTTGCCAACCCTGGATTCTCCTCATCCACATAAGATAAGCTTCCCATAGATAACCTGCTAAAAGCATCAAAAACAGCATTAGCTTTATCTGGATGATAATGAAGACTCATACCATAGTCCTTAAGAAACTCAAGCCATCTTCTTTGCTTGAGATTCAATTCCTTTTGAGTGAACACGTACTGTAAGCACTTATGATTTGAACAGATATACACATAAACCCCATAATAATAATGACGTCAATTTTTTAAGAAAATATCCACAACCAATAATTCCAAATTGTGCATCGGGTAATTCTTCTCATGAACTTTGAGCTGCCTAGAAGCATAGGACACAACCTTACCATCTACATCAACATACACCCCAGTCCCATACGAGATGCATCACAATAGACACAAAACCATCAGTACCATCGGTTAGGGTCAAGACCAGATCAGAAATTAACTTATCCTTCAACTTCTCAAAACTACCCTCGCAAGTATCAGACCACAAAAACTTTACCTTTTTCTAAGTTAAATTAGTCAACAGGGCAACAATAAAAAAGAAACTCACCATAAACCTCCTATGATACCCGGTTAAACCCAAGAAGCTCTGAATGTCTATTGGAGTCATGGGTCTAGGCCACTTCTTAACCGCTTCACTTTTTGTGGATTCACCATGATCCACCCACTATAAATAACATGATTTTGAAAGGTCAAAACACTTAACCAGAACTCACATATAGAATATTTAGCTTATAATTATTGATCCTTGAGATTCTATAATACTATGCAGAGGTAATTGGCATAATCCTCCTCACTTTGAGAATACACCAAAATATCATCATTAAACACATTCACAAATAAATCTAAAAACTGTTTGAACACCAGGTTCATAAGGCCCATAAATGTCGGCCGAGCATTTTTTAATCCAAAAGACATGACTAAAAACTCGTAATTAACATACCGGGTATGAAAGGTAGTCTTAGGGATATCCACCTCCTTAATCTTCAACTGATAATAACCTGACCGAAGATCTATCTTAGAAAACACTTAGCACCCCAAAGATGGTCAAACAGGTCATCAATCTTAGGAAGAGGATACTTATTCATCATTACTACCTTATTCAACTAAAGATAGTCTATACACATTAGAAAGGACCTATCTTTCATATGCACGAATAGTACTGAAGCACCCCACAGGGAAACACTAGGATGGATAAAACCCTTATCAAGAAGATTTTTTAACTGCTCCTTAAGTTTTTTTAACTCAGTTGGAGCCATTCTATAATGAGAAATAGATATAGGATGGGTATCTGGGAGAAGATCAATCCCAAAGTCTATTTACTTATCGGGAGAAATACCAAGGAGATTGTTAGGGAACACTTTGGGAAACACATTGACTACTGGGATAGATTAAGGAGAGGACCCTTAGAATTAGAATCCTTAACCTGAACTAGATGTTAGAAACACCGCTTGGAAATTAATTTTTGTGCTCTATGATAAGAAATAAACCTTTCCTTAGGTACTAGGGAACTTCCTTCCCACTCAATCACCGGTTCATTTGGGAATTGGAAACTGACCTTTCGAGTCCAACAATAAAGAGAATAATAGCACAAATGAAGCTAATTTATCCCTGAGATAACATTAAAGTCTAACATATCCAGCTCTATTAAATACACCAAAGTCTCCCTATCAAATATTGATGCCACACAACCCCTATAGATTTTCCTAGTAACCACAAAATCACCCATCATAGTAGAAATAGAAAAGGGATCAGAAATGCATTCAGGGCTAAAACTAAAACAAATCGCCAAATAAGAGGTCACATAAGAAAGGATAGACCTCAAATCAAGTAAATGGTACACATCACGAGAGAAAAATTATAATGTACCCATGAAAACATTAGAAGATACATCAGATTCCCAATGGGTGGCAGGAGCATACAGACGATTCTAGCCTGTGTAGGTGCCAGAAGTAGCACCCTTTGGTGCAGGAGCTGGAGAAGTAGAAACTGAACCCTTGATTAGTCCAGAAGTAACCTTAGTTGGACATTGTCGCTCCAGATGCCAAGACTGACCACAATTAAAGCACTTTTTATCTCTCCTCATCACAAACTCCATGGTCTATTTGTCCATAAAATCTTCAAGGAGGATAGAACATGGCTGAATGAGCTCCAGCAACTTTAGACTGGGCACCTAGTTCCCAAAACCCACTATCATCCTAAAGGCATTGCTCACCAGATGACTTAGGATATGGACCACTAGCTATAGAATTAGAACAAAAATTTCCCCAAGCCTTTCTCTTGATCCAATGCCTACCATCTCTACCACTATTTTGCTAACCTCTACCCTATTCTGAGTAACTGGATTTCTTGTTTTGCCTTTTTTCCATTTCTACTTGTTTCTTCTTCTCATCCATAACCTGTTCCATATACTACTACAGGACTGGAGATATCCATATCACTATTCAACAAGGTATCCTTGCACTCTAACACCAAGTCCCAAAACAAATTCGATGCAAACTTTCTCATCTTAGCCATCATAGCAGACACAAACTCTGGAGCATAGTGAGACAGCTGATAGAATTTCAAAGTATATTCCTTCACAAATATTCTCCCCTATTTCAAAGCCATGCACTTCTTTACCTTTTCCTTCCCTAACTCCTGATGAATGAATCAATTAAGGAAAATACTAGAAAACTCATCCCATAATACCGGCTCAGCCTTATCACCCCTTGACTACTCCCATCCTTATACCACTGATATGCCATATCCTTCAGCTGGTATATATCAAACTTCACACCCTCAGAGTCAGAAGCATACATCACTCTGAATATTTTTTCCATCTCATCAATGAACCCTTGATAATCCTTTTCATCTATAGATCCAGTGAAAATCGGAGGACTCAAACTTAAGAACTGGTCAACTCTAGTGACCATATAAGAAAGAGTGACAGAATCCATACACTCAAACTGGTATGACTGTGAGGCCACTAACTGAGTAAGCAACTGAATCAACTGGCGCAACTCTATATTAGAAATATCATACTGAGGAGCTTGAGGAGGACTAGTGAGGATCAGAGGAAATCTGTAAGAGAAATCTAGAGCAGGGATCCTAGACTAGGTCTATACCTCATAGGTAGAATGAGTTTCATCCATGTTGTCCTCTAGCAGGATAGACGTGTTTCCACAAGCATCAAATCTTTGGGGAGGTATGATCCATGAAAAAATAAAAATTAGAGAAGATTTTAAGACCTTAGTATCTATAGCCCAAAGTAGAACACAAGAAAGGGAAACATTCCTAAATGTCTTGTAGCCTCCTCCTTATAAGTGTGGTATGCTACACACCCAAAAAAAGGACTTTACTCTGCATGGCTTTATGGACACCACCGAATCAGGTCCTGACCTTGAGGGATATTTTAAGTTTGGCGAGGACTGAAGACCACCCCTTTTGCCTAGTCAAACAGAACATAACACATATATAACAACGAAAGTAATCCATATAGATATAAGTAAGATAAGATAAACCACAACACAGTCTAAGAATTCAACAAACATCCCAATCCACAGTAATTGCAAAGCCTCTAAGAAATAAACATCAATCTATGTTAGGACATGGCCTCGAAGATAGCCAAAAGAAACTAAAGGATAAACTAGAACATAAAGTAGACCAAAAAGAAACAGGCCTTTTGAAATAAAGAGGCTCGCCACTTTAGACTAACTCACGTATAATATCACAATCACCTATCACTACACAGGAAATGTAGAAGTGTATCCGTTCCCTACATTGCATGGGAATTTAGCATCTATAAATGGTTAGTGAGGTGAGCGTTAGCATATAACTCATGGATAGGGGTAAAATAATACCATGATCAAATTAGGCCAAGATTATTCAAAACCATATGCACACATTCATATACTTATATAGATAAGATGCTGGGATAAAGAACAAGGTTTAGCATGAGAGTAAAACATTAACCTAGACTGTGTAGATTGATCATTATAAAAACACCCATAGGCTATATGGGTCCAACCCCCTTAAGGGATAGGTCCCAATATATGTTAGCCCACAAACTAAAAATATCATAGATGGCTGGGGAATCCATGACCTTACGCCATCCATGATACATATATATATAGTTTGTGACATAAGCATACAGTCATTAAGACCAACCCTCACACCGGCAAACATGAGTTTTTAGTATTGGTCCTTCGAGAGCTCCACCTTCACGGCTAGTTACATAACCTCCTTTAAGCCTAGTTAAAATATTTACACATTCTAATTTATTACACAATGAGTCATCAGTTAAGGCATTTATATCATGATATCATCCTACCAAACAAACATGTTTGCAAGCCAATGTCATTATGCAAAACCAAATTATTTAGCGAACTGGGACTATAACCCATCATCCAATAGGACTTCAACCCATTTAGCCAACTGGGACTCTAACCCATCAGCCAATAGGATTCTGAATCATTTAGCCAACTGGACTCTAACCCTTCAGCTAATACGACTTTAAAATATTTAGCCATTTAGGACTCAACCAGCTTAGCCAACTACACTCTAAAGTTCTAATTTTAAAATCAATACATGGACACCAAGTTTATTCAAAATCCAGTTTACGTTCCATTAACCTTTTATGCAATGCATGGATTTAAAAGTGAAGAAATTTATGCATATATCCATGTCTCAAATAGAATTTCACAAATTTGGTTGAGGTTAAAGCCAATTCCAAACTATTGAACCATCAAGTGTGAGGAAACCCATGTTCCTCATTCTAATTCCCATACCCATGCATTTAAATAGTTCAAATTCATGAAAATATAGCATAAACAATCAATTTAAAACCATGGGAATTCAATTCATGCTATAATCATTCCAAATACCTCAACCCATATTCAAAATCCATAATTAAACCACATGGCTAACAATTTAAATTCATGATTTTACATAAAATAAATTTAGGAAAGAGATACAATCCTTATACACATAAGAATTTGAAAGCAATTTGGAGCTTGAAACCCAAAAGATGAATGCACAATTAAACCCTTAAACTTTTCTTGGGTTTTGAGTTTAAGAATGAAATTGGTGGTTTTGGTCTTTGAAAACTGAAGGGAGTAAACTTATTTTATGTTTAAGGGTCGTACATAGGTGAAAGGATCAAAATCCCCTTATCCCAAGTGAATAAAACAAAGATTGTATGGTGTTAAAGCATCAGTATAGCACAACCTTATCATAGAGGCTAACCTTCACACCATATTGCTTATCACGGAGATTATCCTTCATGACATAGCAATATCATAAAGGTGCACTTCTTCCATTGCACGCTAGTATCTCAGAGGGTAACCTCTATGGCGCGCTAAAAATGCAGAGGCTTACTGCCTCAAAAATTCCAAAATAACCCCGATACCCCTCTAAATATTCTAAAACTCACCTGAGAACCATTATTAACATCCCTAAACATAATTTAAGTCAAAAGTCAATGTTTCAAATATGGGAGGGTAAAAAATAAAATGATAGAAAATTTAGAGGTGTTACACACCGACACCAAATGTCAACAGTAATCCATTACCTAATCACAAGAGTACTATGGTTAACATGATTAAAATAGATGATGAATGGGAAACTAGTAAGACTATCACTAAAGTTGATATCGAAAAGCCCAAGAAGATGGAAGGAGCAGAGAATATATAAAGATTCATGGTTGCTTCAAGTATCAATGACCCTTATTTATGGTAGTGATAGCCTTAACTCTGGCATACACACTAACACTGCCAAGAAAAGAGTTTATTGTACAGATTATCATCATCTGTGCGATGACTCAGTCTAAATGGTGCTATATTCTTAAGAATTTTGACAATAAAAAGGAACCACAAAAAAGGCCAATCACTGAAAGGAGGCTAAAGAATTCTAGTGGTGTATGCAAGCAAAGAAATATTAGATTGTGAAGCATCTAGAATAAAATTTGGCCAAGATTTCTATGTGGGAACTTTTAATGAGTTCTCAATAACACCTACACACCTTGTTGAAAGTCCTACATAAAACATATATGCCTGTCAGCATAACTTTTGAAAATTTGGCTATAATAATAAGGAAAGGTATGAGAAGTCACCACATATCATTCAGTGAGAAAGAATTGCTAATGCATAATAAAGCCTTGCACATTACCATCAACTATCATGACCATGTGATTAATTAGGTACTGATATATGATGGAGATGGTTTTAGCATTTTTCCTATTTCCACACTGATTTAATTAGGTTAAAAATTGGGAAAGGTCCATCAAAGTTAAGTTAATGTGCAAGCTTTTTATGGAGGATAAAGAGACACTCTAGGTGAAGATGACTATATATCTAGATGGGATCTACTAAGTTCCAAACAAAATTTCATATTATGGATATCAGCCCTAGTTATAATTATCTCCTTGGGAGGCTATAGATCCACCACGAAAGAGCAATTTTTTTGCCTCTCCATCAGTTATTAAAATTTATTTGGGAGGAAAACGAGGTGGTTATTCAAGGCGAAAGGATCCACTTAAGCCACCCCAACTATTATGTACCTATGATTGAAGATATTCTAATGGGAAGTAACTTTAATATGGTGGAAATCGTTAATGCTTCTAAGAAAGATCTAACACCCCAAATGCCTATGCCGTCTATGTATAAGGTGATGGTGACTGTTATGATAAGAAGTGGGATAGACACTGGTTGGGAACTAGGAAAGAATTTTAAAGGTATAGTTGAGCCAATTGTGATCTCAAAAGGGCATTCAAGTATGGACTTAGGTACACGCCAACAAATGAAGATGTGAATGAGAAAGGGACAAATATGGGTCTTCCCAAGCTGTTTCCACTCTAATAAAAGTCATTCCCTGTATGTGAGATATCGATAAATGATGGTCTAGGGGATGGGGTCGGAAATCTGTTCGAAGGCTGCAATGCTATACAAAAGGATTTCTCATAGGCTAGTGGAGTGAGGAAGATTGTACCTAGAGAGACTTTACAGAATTAAACCTCCACTCCACTTATGATGCATTGCTAACTATGGTAGATAAAAGGGCAATTTTTAGCTCTTTTTAAAATTGGTGATGATATGGAATAGGTCCTGCGATCCACCTTTTATGTCTCAAATTTTCTTTTTTGCATTTAAATATTTTTAAAAAGGAACGTGCCCGTGCTTGTGTGGATCATGATCAATAGTTTGTAAATATTTCCTATTTTCAATGAAAAGACCTCCTTTTATTGAGGAAAATATTTTAAATTATGTTATTCTTACTTTTCTATTTTTGAATTATCTTGTTATTTTCTGACCTGGTTTGTTTGTTTATTTCAGTAATAATAATTTAAACCTATCAATGTCATGTCATGTCAGGAGATAAATAAATAAAACTAGGAAAATAACGATGAATTGAAAAGTTATGATGAGGAATTATTAATAAAAGAAATGGAAGAATTTGAATATCATGGAAAGCCTAACCTGGATGAAACCCAAGTAGTCAATCTAAGAGGTCATGATGAAGTAAAGAGGACAAGCATCAGTGTTCACCTGAGAAAGGTACTGAAAAGAGAACTCATTTTCTTATTATAGGAGTACATCGACATATTTTCTTGGTCCTATGATGATATGCCTGAATTAAGTACCAACATTATGTCGCATTAGCTACCAATCAATCCATAGTTTGATCTACCAATGCAAAAAATATAAAAATTCAAGTCAGACTTGAGTTTGAAGATTAAAGATGAAGTGAGCAAGTCTATTCTAAGGTTGTGGAGGTCATAAAATACCCAACATGGCAAGCCAATATTATTTCGGTGCCAAAAAAATAATGACAGGATCAAAATTTGTATTGACTACAGAGACTTGGAATAGAGAATATCGCACATTCTCATTGATAATTGTGCAAAGAATGGAATGCATTCCTTCATGGATTGTTTTTTCGGGTATCATCAAATCTTAATGGATGAGGAAGACATTAAAAAAATGACTTTCATCATACCCTGTGGTATTTATCATTTTTGGATAATTCTGTTAGGTCTAAAAAATGTTGGTACAACATACATAAAGGCTATGACTGATGATTTTTCATGATATGATACAAAAAGAAATTGAGGTATATGTGGATAATGTAATCATTGAATTCTGCAAGAGTTTAAATTATCTAACATGTTTAAATTATCTAACATATCTGAGAAATTTCTTCAAGTATTGACAAAGAATAACTTGAAGTTGAATCTTGCTAAGTGTGCTTTTAGTATGCCAACCAAAAAATTATTAGGGTCTATAGTTAGTAGAAGGCGTATTTAACTTGACCCTTACAAGATCAAAACAATTCAAGACTTACAACCATCGAAGACCAAGAAAGAAGTCACAAGTTTTCTGAGTTGTTTGAATTACATTAGTAGGTTTATTATCCAATCGATAATCACATGCAAGCCAATTCTCAAGATGTTGAAGAAATATTTATTGAATGAGCGAATAGAAGAATGCCAAAAGACTTTTGACAAGATCAAAGAATTTTGACACATGCTTTTTGATGTATCCTCAGGAAACATGATGAGATTGGTAGAGAAGAAAAAGTAATTTACTACTTCAGTAAAAAGTTTACTACATATGTGGCTCGCTATGCTCTGGTAGAAAGGATGTGTAGTGCTTTAACCTGGGTAACATAGAAGTTGAGGCATTATCTATCTTTATATGTAACATATCTCATTTCCAGAATAGAACCCGTGAAGTATATATTCCAGAAATCCATGTCTACAGGAAAGTTAGCAAGTGGAAAATATTTCTGAATGAGTTCAACATCGTGTATGTGACACAAAAAGCAATAAAAGGGCAAGCCCTAGTGAATCATTTAGCCGAGAATCCAATTGACAATGAATAGGATCCACTCATTTAGGAGAAGATAGTGTTAAGATATACCCTAGGTGAAGAATTTTTTTTTATGGAGTAGTCAACTTTAAAGGTTCAGGAATTGGAGCATTTCTTTTATAAGAAACATGCTAACACTACTCGATAATGGACAAATTATGATTCCTGTTTACCAACAACATGGACAAATATGAAGCATGCATAGTCAATATCAAATTAGCATTTGACATGGGTATTCGAGAATTGTTAGTTATTGGAGACTCAGACTTGTTGATTCACCAAGTGTGGGGAGAATGGGCAGTGAAGATTTCTAAAATTACCCATTATGTAGAACTGTTGTAGGATTTGTGTAAAAGATTCAAAAAATTTGACAGCAGGCATACCTTGAGAATACAAAATGAGTTTGCTGATGCTTTTGTCACTATATTCTATATGAAAACACCTAAGTCAAAGTTACATTGATCATTTAGAAGTAAGTTTGGGAGAACAATCTGCGTATATGCACATGTTGAAGTTGAAGTTGATGGAAAGCCATAGTACTTTGACATCAAGAGGCATTTGGAATCTAGAGCATATTCTGATGACGCCAGCGACAACCAAAAAAATAAGACAATCTGACGTTTGGAAAAGAATTCTTTCTCAAGTGTGGAAATCCTTTTTAGAAGGACCCAAAGTTAGGATTTCTGAGATGTGTCGATGTCATTAAATCCACAAAGTTACTCAAAAAAGTATATGCTAGAATCTGCGGTTCCCATATAAATAGGTTTGTTCTTTCTAGAAATATCCTGATAACTGGTTATTCTTTTATGACAGTGGAAAGTGACTATAGCAAGTATATACAGATGTGTCCAAAGTGTCAAATACACGGAGATTTGATTCGGATGCCTCCATATGAGCTTTATACAATGAGTTAACCTTATCTTTTCATAGCTTCGGGTATGTATGTTATTCAAAAAAATAACGACTAATGTCAAATGAACATAGGTTCTTCATGGTTGCTATTTATTACATCAAATAGGTAGAAGTTACCTCGTCTAAAGTCGTGACCATGAAAGTAGTTGTAGATTTTCAAGAATCACTTGATTTATTGATTTGGACTATCAAAATCAATCATTACGAACAATGGAGCTAACTTAAATAGTCATTTGATGAATGAGATTTATGAACAATTAACTATTGTTCATTACAACTCAAACCATGTATCGCCCACATATGAATGGAGCTGTGGAAGAAGCCAATAAAAACATCATAAAGATCTTGGTAAAAATGGTAGAGAATAATAGATCCTAGCATTAGATATTGCCTTAAGCTCTATCAGGTTACCATACAACAGTCAGAACCTCAACTGGGGAAACTTCTTATCTATTAGTTTACAAAAATGAAGCCATGATACCTTCTGAAGTCGAGATGCCTTCTTTGAGGATTATTCAAGAAGCCATACTAAGCAATGAGGAATGGATCCATGCTCGTCATGAAAAATTCATGTTGATCAATGAAAAAAGAATGGTTTTTGTATGTCGTGGCCAGTTATACCTACAATGAATGATCCGTTCCTTCAACAAGAATATGAGAGCCTCAATGTTTGGAATTGGGAAATCAGTTCTCAAATGCATATTCCCTCATCAAGAAAAGTACAAAAGCAAGTTTTCTCCAAACTAGAAAGTGCCATATGAAGTTTGAAATATTCTATTCAAAAGAGCTTGATCTTGTCCGAGATGGATGATCAAGAGTGGGCCAAACCAATCAACTCTACTACAGTAAAGAGATACTATGTTTCCTTTGTTTGTAATTGCACTTTTACGAATGTAATCTTTTTATGATTAGCGATTAGTTAGAATCATTTTTTTTTTATGTATGAAATACATTTGACCTAAATTCTTAAGAATAAGATACATAGGTGACCTACAGTTGCTTCGATTAAACACTTAGGGAATTTATTTTTTCCTTTTATGTCTGTTAGGATAGTCTTAAACTATGTTTGACCTAATTCTTGCTTCATTGGGATATGTAGGTACCCCAACGATTCGATCATAGCACCCAAGGAAATGGAAACTATGGAAGAATTTTTGAAAAGACAAAGATTCGATTTGTTTCTAGAGATCCTTCATTGGATGTCAAACATAGCCAAGCTTCAATTGGAAAATGGTCACTAAGCTATCACATGACATGACTAGTAGAGATTTTCTAAAATCTTTTACATGATTTTCTTGAAATTAAGTTTTTCAGAAAGCCAAAACTATTTTTGAAAATCCATACACCTTTCTACTTGTCTAGTTTTGCATTACATCTATTTTAATAGGGAGTATGGGCAAAAGACCAAACATGATGGAGCATCCCAAGGAGGGTGAGAAGCAAACCAAATATCGAAGAAGGTCAACACGGAGTAGTTTCACCCAAAACTAATAATTTTTCTATGGATGCACGGATCAATGCACAAAAATGGAAACCATACCAAAACATGTAATGCTTAAGAACGATATTTTTAGGTGGAACCAAAGATGGGTTCAACTGCTTATTTAGTATTAAGGTCCTCATCGACTTACCTATCTCATCTCAATAGAGTATGAATGACAAACAAAAGCATCTTAACCTCTTTATGAATACTTTATTCAAAAAATTTTATAAAAATTAGTCGTTAATAGAAGCTGCTTTGTCTACTAATTATTTACTTTGAGTGCAGGTACATTCAAAAGAATTGGCACAACAATAGAGTGTTCAAAAGAATCACCCAATAAGGAGAAAAGAATATATGTCTTCCTCAAGATCTTCCATGAGACAAAACAAACATATAATATTTTCAAACGATATTCGAGTTGTCTACATGAAGGAGATTTCACTCATTTGCTTACATTCGGTGAATTTTTTATTTATATACTCCCTCAATAAGAGAAGAATAATAGTAGATTAAGTCTCTTGGATTATTATGTTGAGTATTTATTTTACTACTATCGCCAATGAGAGAGGCATTGTGTCTACTAATAGTCTACCTTGAGTACATATACATGCAGAGAGCAAACATGCTGACAAACAAACTCAGGTAAAGATTCACTTTAAAATATTGAGAGGGACACTTTATTCCTTCACACACCATTGCATTTCATTTTCGTTCCATTATATTCCATTGCATTTTATTGCATTCCAATACATTCCATTGCACTTCATCACATTCACCATATCCCACAGCATTTCATTGTATCCCGTTAGATTTTATCGCACTTTATCACATTCCACCATATCCCATTATATTAATTGCATATCATTATGTCCCATTACATTCTATTGCACTTCATCGCATTCCACCACATCCTATTATATTCTATTTCATCCCATTATATTTCATTACATTTCGTTGCACTCTGTTACATTCCGTTGTACTTCATTGAATTTCTCTACATCCCATTGCATTTTATTTCATTCCTTGTCGAGATGGCCCATTTCATGCCATTGTTAAGAGGGTCATTTCATTCCATGCCTAGAGGGATATTCATTCCGTTATCGAGGGTCATTTTATTTTATGCTGAGAGGTCTATTTTATTCAATTGCCAAGGGGGGTATTTTATTCCATTATTGAGGGTCCATATCAAGAGGATCATTTCATTCCATTCCAAGAGGGTCATTTCATTCCATTCCTAGAGTGCATTTCATTCTATTGATGAGAGTTTCATTCCTGTTGAGAGGGCCATTTCATTCAATTAATGAAAAGCCATGTCAAGAGGGCCATTTCATTTCATATCGAGAGTCCCATCATACAATTTAGATAAGTTTTCATAACTGCTCATATGAAAGATGATAAGGTTGGGTTTTGAAAGATGCTTTAGATCACATTTATCCATTGACCATACAAAGATAACACAATCTGGGGATATCTAAGGATTTTATATTTGTTGACCATGCAAAAGGAGATGTAGACCGATGTCGAGGATATTTCAACATTTTATGTATCAACATTTGAATGCATTACCATATCAAGATGAAAAAGCACGTAATCCAAAGAAACTTTTTTAGGTCACTAACTGAAGGTGGATGACATAATAGATTTCCCAGAAATTGACAATTAGAAGGTCATATATAAGCCACAATATTTGAGATAGGATTATGGTCAAGATTTCCTGTGAGTTGATGGTCTATGGTTCATTCATAAGTTGCAAACAACATCCTAACCGGATAGAATACTAGATTATCCAAAAATTGACAATTCGAAGGTTATCCATGAGCCTAGCTAAATCATTACCGGTTGATGTACAAGATTCTCAAAATTGGCAGTCTGAGGGTTCTCTATAAGGTGCAACACATCTAAGATTAATTATGTGCAGGACTAGCCAAAGACTGACAATTTGAGGGATGTCCATAAGCCGTATTGCATCCAAGGTTGGATAATGTGCAAGATTATCTAAAAAGCTGGAGGTTTAAGGGATATCTATAAGACATCTCTTATCTAAAGTTGGATGATTTGTAGGATCACCCAGAAGACCATCAACTCAAAGGATGTTGTAAGTCATCTTATATCCAACATCGGATAATATGCAAGATTACCCCAAGATTGAAAAATTGATGGATATCTATGAGTTATATCGATATGAAATATGCGCAAGACTTACCCAACAATCGCATACAAAGGATCATTGTTGATAGACAAAGAGGTTATCATTCTATATACAAGAAGTATTATAGGTGACCAAGAGGGTTTCCACATCAACATAAGATTTCACGATTGTAGGGACCGATCTACATGAAGTGTCATCGGTACCCAAGACGACCGCCCCACTTTCAAGAAATTTTTTCTTATCAAAAGGGCTATTTTACCTAACAACCAAGAGGGTTATTGTGTATTTTATTGAAAAATTGTTTCCCTCCAAATATGTATATGATAGGACAACTTTACTATTTGGATAACAACTCACACAGAAATATGGTAAAAAACTATATAACCCTTCATGAATTATGTTTATTACTAATAATTTTTGCTTAAGATATTATCAAGAGCGAGAGGATGAAAATCTAAAACATAATCCATAGATGCAGAAGACTCCAAGAAAGAATGCAGCACAACATGAAACTTTCTCTTAGCAGCATATCAGGACGTAGTCCAGAGAGGGACGTCATAAAGGACGATTGACACCACTATCAAGCAACACCCCTATCAGAAGGCATATGGGTATTTCAAAAAATTCTAGTTTCAGTTTCACTTCTGAGATCTTTCTAAACTCATCCTAGAGGTAACCTTTTTTTTCTTCAAACCTGTGTGACAACACACTCATCGTTTTGAAAATTGTTCAGGTAAATTCTTGCCTATGGATGTGAAGGATCTTATATTCATGGTTAAGAGGTTACATGTCTCTTTTACATAGCTCAAGTAAATTGTCCCTCATTTCGAGTCAAAGATCGCCTAAAATAAAAGACTACCTTTTTTACTAATTGAGTCGAACTACAAGCAGTCTGATTCCTTGAATCTTAGGAATATGTAGGATGGTTTTTCTATTGAAAACTCAACTAAACCCCAAACCTTCTAGTTCCGCGGATTTTCAACCACTTTAAAATCCAACACCATGATAGCTTATGAATTCTTTGAAAATTGTGTTCTCAAATCAAGTGTTATGAACTACAAGTGGCCTTAATTCTCATGCAACCTGAGATATGTAGGAAACTTGATACTAGGATCTGACCATAATTCCTTGAAATTCGTATGGAAATCAACGGCCTCTAAGAGATGAGTTTTTGATCGGATAAAAATTAGGATCGTCAATTCTCTTTGTCCAGGGTTTCTTGATTGATCCTATCAAAAGGGAGGGACAATTGTTAGTACCCAATTTTTTCCCTCTTTGATCCGAATTAATTGAGCTTCTTCAATTTCAAAAAAAATTGAAATAATTGTCTTGATAGAATTAAAGTATTTTCAAAGTCAAATTCAGGATAATTTTGTCAATTCCCAAGTAAATTATATATTTTCATAACAATTTAAGTTTGGTACACCGTCAGTGTATTTTTTTAACAATATCACGTAAGTTTTACCTATTATGGAAGTTCATTCATTTCTCAATAAAAATATAAAAATGAATGACCTGCTACAACAGGTAAAAGTCACATGATTGTGTAAAAAAAATACACCAACGGTGCACCAAACTTAAACTCTTTTCATAATTTATATGGAATCTATATTATTTTATTTGAGTAAATATCTTTTGAGAAGCAATTTTATTGAAAACGATATTTAATTTGATTTTATTTTAAAACCAACTAAAGTGAGAATTTAGTTGATGTTATTTTCAACTATATCAAGAATGGTGTCAAAATTATTATTTTAACTTTTATTAAATTAAGAAGATAAAATTAGTTAGGATTTAATTTATCTTCATTTTTATATTTTAACTATAAATATTTGGCCTAATAAAAGATTTGTCTAATCTAATTGGACTTTTTAGTCCAATTTTTGCACCGATTCGGCAAAAAACCCTAGGCCCAATCCAAATCATGACCCAACCCACCAATACACAATATGCTCCCTCATCTTCTTCTCCTATTTTTCAGAATAAACAATGGCTTCAACAATGTCAACATCAACAACATTCAGCCCGATACCGACCTGAATGAAACCCTAGCCCCAAATTCTCTTCCCTCATTCGTTACTCCCTTCCCCTTTTAATAACTCACAGTTATCATGTGGTTAATAAGAAACATTCTAAAAGCAGCCCAAGTGACTCAAATTGAGCAATTCAAGGGATGGGAGGTATGATTTTGTACCAAATGAAACTCACAACCTTATCATAACTTCTAAATTTGAACTTTTTTCCCCTTAGAAATCCCCAAAACGCTCCTGATTTTCCCTCTCCCACATTGGTTGAAGCCCAAAAATCAACTCCCGGCATTTCTCTATATATACTCTCACTCTTTAGAGCTGAAATCAAGTCTTGAAGGTGGAAAATCTCTAAGCAAAAAAGTTTTGGAATTTTTCAAAAAATATTGTCCAACAAAGTTTTTCGGTTAATGTAAATTCTTATAAGATTCTTTTGAGACTAGAATTTTGATTAGTAATTGTAACGGTGTTGCATTGACGGAGTGACAATTTCGACGAAGGCTCGTAGGTTGGTTTTCTTCTGCAAAAAAGGTAAACATCTCTCCTATCTTCTTTTAGCTATTGTTAATCATCCTTCTTCTCCATGCCATAACTTAGGATATTTTTTTTTGCATTTTTAGTGTAATATAGTCATAGTAATGTGGGGATTATGTGTTGTAGATGGCTATGAAGGCCATAGGTTTTGTGTGATGAAAGTGAGTTTGTTGTTTTGATAATTTATCTGTTTGAGTTTCATTTGGTTTTATTAAACCTTTTTTAAAACTCATGGTTTCAATATTGAATTTTTAGTTCTTAGCCTTTTCGAGAAGTAGATGGTATATTTGTTGGATTTGTTGCATCCTTCTTCTTATTATGTGTCACGACCAAAAAATCAAGGGTCATGATGACACTTCTCGTGACCAACCTTGACAAGTAAGCCTATCACCCAAACTAATATAAAATGAAAGATAATACCAAAATCCAAGGCATGACTCTCAGAACAGAGTCAAACCATACATATATAGTAAAGTAAGAGATACATAGCCAAAGATCCCATATAATATCCCAAAACCCGGTGTCGCAGTGTAAGAACTACTAAATATATTTTGAATGTCAACGTACACATAGGATATCCAAAAAAAAGGGAATAATCTATGTCTCTTAATACAATAAGAAATAGTTTAAATAAGAAAAGGTAGTAGCCAACTCCGGGTGCATGAATCCACCGTTACCTTGACTAGACTCCAAATAATGACTGAATCAACTACCATGCGGTGCACTCGTACCTGGATTTGAACTGAAAGGGCACAGTAGGGGTGATTATGGTCCACTTGTACTTAGTAGGTATCATAGGCCGACTGAGTAAAGTAGAAAATAAAGCATATAAACAAAATCTATAGGCATGTCACCTATAATAAGAAAATGTCTCAAACGGTAGCCCATACTGTCTCCACTAACAATTCTACTACGTACATACATAACAAATGTACATGAAGAAAGCAGATATATACATGTATAGCAGATAGAAGTAGGGAAAAGGAATACAAATAGGAAGATATCACATCAAGAACAAAAATACAAAACAGAATAAGCACAATATATATATATATATGGGGGGTGCTATGAAGATAAAGATGATACACGAGGTAGTCACACAACCTCCGTAAACACCTACCGAGCTCTTCTCTCAGGTATGACCCATAGGGGGGTCATCAACCCATTTACAACCAATATCCAATACCATATCCAATACTCCTCTTCGACACATACATCGGTAGACAGTTTTTAAAGATGTCACATTTCTATCACAAAAAGCCAGTATTTTCAATATTTTCACTGTGGTACCAATGTTTCATGAATGAGTATGATATGAGGATGTAATTCTCATAACTAACCAAAATGACAATTTACAATAGCCAACCAATATATCAATCATGAGTGCCAAAAATTCACTCATGTCAACCAACCATCCATGATTTAATATAGTCCAGAAATCAACAAGAAAAATATTCAAGGAAAAGGTCATTGATGCCACATAAATCCTAAAATACCGGTTTTTTCCACCAAAAAGAGTACAACCAAACATACATATATCAATATCAGGACAACAAAATCATATAATACCCAACGCGGTCGCACATAGCAAATAATGTCTCCAAACCACTAAATATTATCCACATAGGCCCCCATACGAGCAGATGAATCACCTAAACACATTTTCCATGATACAACCCCATACCCATATCATGTTTTCACATTATTAATAACTACCCAACCCAGTCTGAAGCAAGTTAAATCATATATAGCCTCGAATGCCAAAACTAGAACAAATAAGCCTTATCACTGAGCTTTCACCTCACGCACCGACCCAGAAATTAGCTAAAACACACAAATATAGAATCTATGCATCAAAAAAAAAGCCAACAATGTCCATATTGCCCACATTTAAATCAAGGTCAAAATAGACCTCTGAAATGGATTTTCCAAAAAGAAGGGTTAAAACCAGAAGTTTTGTCCAAAAATATAATTCCCAAGATTAAAGGAACTCATAGGAGAAAACCCAAGTGAAAATGGGGTTTGGATAAAAAAAATGCTAATTTGGGCCTTTCGGGCCAAAATCCCTAAATTCTACTTTTAAATTCGAGTTTAAACAAGATTTAAATGATACAATTGAAGAAAGTAGTTGAAATAGGAGTTTGGAGCTTAGCCAAGTTTAAAATTGAAGAAAATGCCCATAAACTCGATCCCTAAGCTCCAAGACTCAAAAATGGTGAAGAAAACTAAGAAAAGGATTATTTATATACCAAGGTTCCAGGTACCGCTAGAGAGGTCAAGTGGTTGCTTTAGCGGTCACTGCTAAAACGGTCAAGTGTCACTTTAGCAGTACCCATTTAGTATGCCAGTCTGCTAAAGTAGACATGCGCTGCTTTAGCGCCCTCTACTAAAGTGGATGAGGACCACTAAAACACTCGTGCCTAGATGGCAACCGGCTGCTAAAGCGACCAAAGTGGCGCTTTAGTGTCTGCCGCTAAAGCGACCAAACAGGCATTTTAGCAGCTGCTCCAGCTGAGATCTGCACCAGTTATGGAGACCCCAAGTATCCACGAGCCCCTCAAGATTTATCTAAAATATCAAGAACGCAAACAAACTATGCTAACCTATCAAATGCGATGCTCCAGACTCAACGGTGATATCAAAATTTCAAAAAAATGTTCTCAAAAAATTAATCCTCGAGACCTATTTTCACAACTTTCTAAATGGAGGATCAAAATGAGATACAAAAGCTATGAAACCACACCAACTATGTTACTATACTAAAATCGATGTTTCGAATCTCCTAGCATAGCCCATTTTACCATCTAACGCACAGATCAAAAAATGTTGATCGAAGTCAACTAGTAAGCCTTTAAGACCATCAAAAATTACAATCTCACATAAATCACATAGAAATGCATTGAGAATCATGCTAATAATCCCCATACCCTAAAATACCACAAAGCAACCATAGGGAGGGGTAAAATGGTCAAATCTAAAAAAAATAATTATTTCATAAAAATCACCAAAAATAGGTCATTACATCATCCACCACTAAGAATCTAGTTTGTCCTCTAACTAAAGGAAATAGAAATACCTAAATCAGTGAAAATTTGGGGATAACTATTATGCATATCAGACTCAACCTCTATAGTGGACTTATTTATAGGTAAATGTCTCATTGGACCTTAACCCCATGAATAACCCTGGAACCCAACCGTCTGACATCCCTAGCTAGAATGTAGACAGGATCCTCAACGAAGGACAACCACTCATCAAACTAAACAGAATCCCAATGAATGACATAAAACTCGTATGGAATCTAATGTCGAAGTATAGAAACATAAAAAACTGGATGAACACTAATAAATGTAGGGGTAATGCTAACTCATAAGCTACATACCCAATAGTCCAAAGAATCTTAAAAGGCCTAATATACATGGGGCTAAGCTTGCTCCTCTTCCCAAACCTCATAACGCCCTTTATGGGCAATACACGAAGGAAGACACAATCACTAGTACTGAATCTCAAGGCAAGAAGTTTACGATCCACATATCACTTTTGCCTACTCTGATCCACTCAAAGTCTATCCTGAATAACCCAAACTCTATCAAATGACTCACAAAGAAAGTCCTTGCCTCAAGGCCTAATCTCAGAAACCTCTGGCCAACCAATTGAAGAGTGAGAACGCCTACCATACAAAGCTTCGAAAGGAGCCATCTCAATATTAGAATGGAAGTTATTATTACAGGCAAACTCCGCTAAAGTTAGATGCTTCTCTCGCTGACATCCAAAGTCTATCACACATGCATAGAGCAAATCATCCAAAAGCTAAATAGTCTGCTTTGATTGACCATCGGTCTGGGGGAAATATTGTACTAAGACTAACTCGAGTACCCAACTTCTCCTAAAAAGTTTTCTAAAAGTGAGATGTGAACACTGAACCTCGATCTAAGATGATAGACATCAACACACCATGAAGATGAACTATATCATGAATATAGATACGGGCTAACCTCACAGCACTAAAGAAAACCTGAACTGGAATAAAATGAGCAAATTTGGTCAGTAGATCTATGAAGACCCAAACACTATAAAAACCGCGAGAAGTATGAGACAACCCAATCACAAAGACCATAATGATCCATTCTCATTTTTACTCAAAAATGGGTAACCACTGAAGTAAACCACCAGGTCTCAAATGCTCGGCCTTCACCTGCTGACAACACAAGCAATGAGCTATAAAATCTACTACATCCTTTCTCATACCACCCACCAGTAATGATGTCTTAAATCACGATACATCTTAGTCACTCTCAAATAAAAAATTAGAACAATGAGCCTCCTTTAAAATTAACCTAATCTAATCGCCCACTCTCAGCACATAAACTCGGCCTCTAATCCTTAAAACACTAACTGGATCAAGTGAAGCTTCCTTATCCTCACTACTTAATACCTTATCCCAAATCACTCTCAACCCAATATCATCAAATTGATGAGCCTGAATCTTCTCCATCAAAGAAGACCTAGCCTCCACGAATGCCAAAACGTACCCAGGTGTTGAAATATCAAGCCTAACTATCTGGTTAGCCAAAGACTAAACCTCTAATGCCAAAGTCCTCTCCTGGGTCAAAAGATATGCCAAGCTACCCATACTAGTCAAATTTTGGCTCAAGGAATTCGAAACCATGTTAGCCTTGCCCAAATAGTAGAGAATAGTCAAGTCATAGTCCTAAAGAAACTCAAGCCAATCGCGCTACCTCATATTAAGGTCTCGCTAGGTGAAGAAATGCTGAAGGCTATGATGGTCCGAGAAAATCTCACAATAGACTCCATATAAGTAGTTCCCCCACTACTTCAAAGCAAAAACAACTGCACATAACTCCAAATCATGGGTAGGATAATTTCTCTCATAGGTCTTTAATTGGTAAGAAGAATAAGCAATCACCTTACAATCCTGCATCAACACAACACCTACCCCAATACCAAAAGCATCACAAAAGATGGTAAAACCCACGCCTTTCTTGGGCAAAGTCAAAATAGGAGTTAAAGTTAATAAATCCTTGAGCTTTTAAAATTTCACCTCATAAGCATCAAACCACTGGAAATAAATCATCTTCTGAGTCATCTTAGTTAAAAAAGCTACAATAGATGAAATCCCTCAATAAAACATCGATAATAGCTCACTAAACCAACAAAGCTCCAAATCTTGGTAGGAGAAGCAATCCTAGACCAATCACAAACCATTATAATCTTGGCTGGATTGACTATAATACCATCCTTGGTCACCACGTGACCCAAGAAAGAAATGGACTCCAACCAAAACTCACACTTAGAGAACTTAGTATGAAAATTTCTCATCTCTTAATCTCTGAAGCATAATCCATATATGCTCCTTAAGATCGACCTCACTCCTGGAATAGACCAAGATATCATCTATAAATACAATGACAAAAAAGTGAGATACAATTAAAACCTGATTCATCAACTCCACAAACGTCATTGGAGAACTGGTCAACCCAAAGGACATGACCAAGAACTCATAATGACCATACCGAGTCTGAAAGGTAGTCTTTGGAATATCTGAAGCTCTAATCCTCAATGGTGATACCCAAATCTCAAATCAATCTTCGTAAACACTGATGCACCTTGAAGTTGATCAAATAAATCATCAATACAAGGAAAAGGATACTTATTATTAATCATCACCTTTATTTAACTATCGATAATCAATGCACATGTGCATAAACCCTTTATTTTTCTTTATAAATAACATAGAGGCACCCCAAGGTGATACACTAGTTCGAATAAACCCTTGCAACTAATCCTTTAATTACTTTATCTCTGTTGGAGCCATCATATAAAGTGGGATATAAATGGGCCTAGTTCCCAACTCAACATCAATACCAAAGTCAATATTACGATTCGAAGGCATACTAGGAAATTTCATAGGGAACAAAATCCATGAACTCATAGACAGTACAAACAAAATCCAAGGAAGGACTTGGAGAAGCTCTAGTATCACAAATATGAGTCAAATAAGACAATCATCCTCCCCAACCAAATGATGAACTTGAAGGAAATATATAATCCTCGTAGGACACAAATAAAGCACACATTTCTAAGCTATACTTGACACATACGGCGAAGCTAAGGTCACGATCTTAGCATAATAGTCTAGGAAAGCATGATAAGGAGCTAACCAATCCATACCAAAGAAGACATCAAAATCTACCTTATCTAATACAATCAAATCTACATAAGTCTCACACCAAGAAAAAGTTACAACACAAGATCGATGCACCCAATCCACTACTAAAGAGTCATCTACAGGGATAAGATAGATACATGGATAGGCATGGAAAGACGCTCACTAATAGAATAAAAACCAAAGCAAAATATGCAGACATATAGGATAAAGTCAACCCCAGATCAAATAACATAGATGCAGATTTGAATTAAACAGGGATGATACCTGTGATTACTGCAACAAAGGCCTCTTCCTCTGACCTGGTAGGTGTAGCATAGCATTAACCACATCTACTATATGACTGGGTAGTCCCGCAATTACTACTACATGCACCTCTACCTCTACCTCACACACCCCTAGTAGAACCTCTAACTCACACAGTCATATGGGAGTAGCTCTGAAAACTCAATGAGGACAGTTTTTGGCCACATGGAAAGACTCATTACACACAAAGCAAACCCTACAAACCAACTAAATAGAAGGAGGTACGGCTGAGATAGGATGACTTCCTAAAGCTACTAAACCATAAGACCCAGTACTTAACTCTATAAGACTACCTGCACTGGTTTACTATTATACCCATAAAAGCCTTACGAATCTCTACCTTAAGAAACATGACCTCTAAACTTTCCCTGATGGCACATCTTCTTAGTGCCTCACTAAGACACTCGAAGAATAGACAGTCATCTTATCATAATCTACAATACTCTAAAATTATGCCCCATACACTACCATCTAAGTCATAGATAGCTGAAGAAAAGCATCCAACCCCTTCACAAACTTTTGAATCTTCTTTAACTTGGTGGCTATACTGGCATAAGAATATTTAGACAAGGCATAAAAATGTGACTCATACTCCAAGATGATCATGGAGTCATACTCCAGGAAATCAAACTCATCTCTCATTTGATCCCTTAAAATAAAGGGCATAAATCTATCCAAAAAGGCTTCTGTAATTTGATCCCAAGAGGTCAGCAACTAAGAAGTGACCTTCACCAATCTCTGGTTGTATCTCTCAACTTATAAGTCATATAAGAAACTCCATACGACTCAATCAAACCAAGGTTATGAAAATTCTCACGACAATCTATCAAGAACTCATAGGAATTCTCGCTTACAACATCTTTGAACCTAGGAGGACCCAAATAAGTGAAACTTTCAAACCTCTTCTGATCCTCAGAAGACATAATTGTACTCATAATAAGAGAAGGCATAGTAAATCTGGCTAGCTGAACCCATCTGAGGAGGTATCATAGAAGAAGGTTGAACTTCAGATCTTGAAATACCATACAAGAACTAAAAGAGAAACCATAATCGAAGTCTGTGGAGTACCATAAGTAGATGATGGTACAGTAGAAAGATCCATACTCAAAACTATCAGAACACTATAAGTAGACTCTGGCATAAATGGAGGTACAACACTCAGAACTATAGGAACACAAAGTGCACTCATAGGATCACCCTCCAAATAGGCCAACAACTAATTCAACAACCACTTCAATACTAGGACATAAGAACTTTGAGGGATTAGAGTAATCCCTATAACTCCAACATATTCAACTTGAGGCTCAGGGGAGAGTCTTCTAGTGGTATCTTTAGATAAGGAAGATCCTCGTAACCTTCCTTCACGTCGAGCCTGACCATGACTCATAACTGACACCTCTAGACTAGGATCTCTCCTCATATAATAGATCTATATCTCTAGAATCACTTGATCTAGTCCTCACTATCTATGCAGAAAAGAGTGAAATATGACTTAGATCACCAGGGATAAAAGATCCACACAATGAGGAACAAAATAATGGAAGTTTTCTAAAGACATATAGCCTTTCGAAGATAGATACAGACATATATATATCAATTCACGAGGCTCTATTAGACACCCCATTTATACATTTTTGAGACCAATGAACCTCTCTGCTCTAACACTAATTTTTCATGACCCAAAAACCAAGAGTTGTGATGGAACTTATCGCGGTAAACCTTAACAAATAAGATTATTGCCCAAACTGATATGAAATGAAAAATAATACCAAAATCCAATCCAAGACTCTTAGAATAAAGTCAAACCATACATATATAACAAAGATAAAGATACACAACCAAAGATACCATATAATATTCCAAAACCTGGTGTCATAGTGTAAGAACTACTAAATATATTTTGAATGTCAAAATACTCATAAGATATCCAAAAGTAGGGACCAAACTCTGTCTCTAAATATAATAAGACATAGTCTAGATAAGAAAAGGTAGTAGTCAACTCTGGATGGATGAATCCACCGATGCCTCAAAGAGACTATAAGTACCACCTGAATTAACTACCGTGCACACTCATACCTAGATCTGCACTAAAAGGGCGTGGTAGGGCTGAGAATGGTACACTTGTACTCAATAGGTATCATAGGTTGACTGATTAAAGTAGAAAATAAAGCATATAAACACAAACTATGGGCATGTCATATGCAAATAGAAAATATCCCAAATGATATCCCACACTATCTCCACTAATAGTTCTATTATGTAAATACATAACAAATACAAGTACAAGAAGAAAACCTAGATATACTTATATAGAAGGTACAAGTAGGGAAAATGAATACAAATAGGCAGATATCACATAAAGAATAGAAATACAACATAGAATACACACAATATATATGAGGTATAATGACGATAATAAAAATAATGCACGAGGTCATCGCACAACCTCCATATACACCTACCGAGCTTTGCTCCTAGGTAGTACCCATGGGGGGTTTTCAACCCATATAAAATCAATATTCAATACCAATATCCTTAAATCCCCTCCAGCACATACATAGGTAGAGGGTTTCTAAGGATATCACATTTTCTGTCAAAAAAGTCTAGTATTTCCATGATGGTACACTTATTTAATGAATGAGTATGATATGAGGATGTCATGCTCACAATAAACCAGTATGATATGAGGATGTCATGCTCACAATAAACCCAACTAAGAGTTTCCAATATCTAACCAATATATAAACCATATGAGCTAGAAATCCACTAAAGTAAACCAACCATCCATGATTAAATATAGTTCATAAACCATCAAGAGAAATATTTAAGAAAAAGGTCATTGATACTACGAAAATCATAAAATATAGTATTTTTCCACCAAAAAGAGTACAACCAAACATATATATGTCAATATCATGCCGATAAAATCATATAAGAACTTACACGATTGCACATAGAAAATAATGTCCCAAAACCACTAAATATGATCCACATAGGCCCTCACAGGGCACATGAATCACCTAAACACATTTTCCATGATAAAACCCCAGACCCATATCATGCTTTTACATTATTTTTAACTACCCAACTCAAACTAAAGAAAGTTAAGCCATAACCTATCTTGAATATCAAAATCAGAACAAATAAGCCTTTAATATTGAGCTTTCACATCACAAATGGACCCAAAAATCATTTAAAACACACAAATATAGAATCTATGTGTCAAAATAAACACAACGATATACAAATAATTCACTTTTGATTTGGGGTTAAAACAGACCACCGAAATTAGTTTTCAAAAAAAAGGGTAATAGCAAAAGTTTTGTCCAAAAACACATTTCCTAAGATTAAAGGAAAAAATTAGAGAAATCTCAAGTGAAAATGGGGTGAAATTTGGGTTTGAATAAGAAAAATGCTAATTTGGGCCTTCTAGGTCAAAATCTCCAAATTCCACCTTTCAATCCAAATCTTAACAAGACTTAAATGATACAATCGAAGAAAAGTAGTTGAAATAGGAGTTTGGAGCTTATACAAGCTTAAAAATGGGGAAAATGCCTAAAACCTCGATCCCCAAGCTGTAAGTCTCAAAAATGGTGAAGAAAACTTACAAAAGAATTACTATATACCCAGGTGCTAGCTGCCGCTAAATAGGTCACTTGACAACTTTAACGGTACCCGCTTAGAATGCCAGTCCACTAAAGCAGATAAGGGTTGCTTTAGTGGCCCCGCACTAAAGCGAACAAGGTCCGTTAAAATGGCTTTTTAGATGGTAGTTGGCCACTAAAGCGGCTGCACCAGCTGTGGAGACTTGAAAATTTTCAAGTCTCCACGGATCCCTTTGGATTCATCTAGAATTCTAAGAATGCAAATGAACTATATTACTCTATCAAATTCAATGATCCAGACTCAATGGAGGTATCAAATTTTTAAAAAATGTCATTTTTATAGAATTGACCCCCGAGACTTATTTGCAGAACTATCCAAATGAAGGGTCAAAATGAGATAGAAAAGTCATGAAACTATGTCTACCATGTTACCAATCTAAAATTAACATTTTGGATCTTCTAACACAGCCCATTTTACCATCCAATGAACAGATCAAGGATGTTGATCGAAGTCAACTAGTAAGCCTTTAAGATTATCAAAAATTACAATCTCATACAAATCAACCAAAATGCATTGAAAATCATGTTAATCATCTCCATACCCCATAAATACCACAAAGCAACCACAGGAGGGGTAAAATAGTTAAATCACACAAAAACAATTATTTTGCAACAATCACCAAAAATCAGGTCATTACTTTATGCTAAAATGAATCTCATGTTAGGAGAAAATATGCTCATGAGGTCCTAAAGATCATGTTAAATCTATGTTCTCCTATTGTGTTTTCAAGTTCCAAATACTTGAGTTTTCTATTTTTTGTTTTTCTTTCATAATCGAATAGTAGTAGAAGTTTATTTGACCTGACTAGTTTTCACCTTGAATAACATATTAGTTAGTTGATGTGGATATGCATTTCTATCTATAAAAAATACTATGTTCAATTTTGTTCTCTTAGAAATTGTCTTACTGCCTTGCTTATTTTGTGTAGCAACCATACTTGGTTAAATGTTCCTTCTTTATAAGTATTATCTACCAACTTTTGGACCATTTCTTTTAGTCTTAAGCTTGATTTGTCATTTTATTTCTCCCAACGTGCAAAAATCATACCATCTTTCCCAGTTTTTTCTTGACTTTAGGTGTCAAGTAAAAGAAAAAGGTTTGATTCACATACCTCCTTAGTTCATAATACCAAGAGAGAACTAATGGAACCTTGGGGTGGGAGGCTAAAACAATGTGTGTTATGTATTGATTTTTGGGTGTTGATGTTCAAATGCACAAATTATCCTTTAAAACAGATTTAGTTACAAATTTGAAATTACCTTCAATTCTTTGTTCATCTCAAACATTGTTTTTATTTACCGCTTTCTATCATAGACCATGGTAGTTTCTTCCCATTTTTATATGTCACTTTGTTCGAAAACGTATTAATTTCCTCTATATATTATTTGTTTGTGAATTTGTTTTGGAGTTCAAATGGATTCTTTCCCATTTTGCATTTGATAATGGGACAAGAGGCCCACCTCATCAAGTCGGCCTCAAACCTGGTAGTTTATTACCATTTTTATCTGTCATTTTGTTCGAACACGTCTTAATTTTCTTTATTTTTCTTTTAAATGTGAATCTATTTTGAAGTTCAAATAGACTCTTTCCCTTTTTGCATTAGATAATTGACATGACCCGACCTGGGGCCTTGTCGTAGTGGGCATCCTAATTTCGGTTAGAGACCACCCCCATTAACCAACCTAACCTCCATCCACCTACCCTGATTTGGCTGGATTTTGAACATATAACAAAATAGCGTAACTATTCAGACTACAAACTTTGGGATAGGTATATTTTCTAGACCGACCCAATCGAGTCCAACTTTCCTATACCCTCTGTCCAACCATACCAATCCAAACCAAACTATAGATCTAACTATAACCAAATAAGTTCCATTAATAATTAAATATAAAGTCCCAAAATAAAAGAGGATGGAAGAACCAAAAATATCATCAATCGTCATCAGCCCCAATACCGATACCAATGCAAAGGCTGACACCAATACCGATCCTGTCGATTCCAACCCATAGCAGTACCACAAAAGCCTCTAACCAAATAAGTTCCATTAATAATTAAATATAAAGTCCCAAAATAAAAGAGGATGGAAGAACCAAAAATATCATCAATCGTCATCAGCCCCAATACCGATACCAATGCAAAGGCTGACACCAATACCGATCCTGTCGATTCCAACCCATAGCAGTACCACAAAAGCCTCTAACCAAAAGAATGCAAATATCCGGTTGGGACATGCCCCCAACCATAGGCAAAACCAATATCCATAAATAATCTAAAGTGTGAAATGACATCCACAAAATAGATCCTTTTGAATAGATGGAAGCTCACCATTTCACTCTAAAGCTACCCCCCTAATGTCTAAATGCTAAGCAGGAGGAGTAGAATGGTTGGTTCCTGCATCGTGTAGGTATACAGCGCACAAAGATGAGTTAGTAGGTGAATGCTAGCATGAACTTAGGATAAAGATAAAATAATGTCATTTATAAACCAAGTAAAAACCATCCATATGCACACAACCATATATATATATATATATATATATATATATATATATATATAACCATGTCAGGAAATGGGGTCAGGCTTAGCATGTCACTAAAACCTTTACCTGGGTTTTGTAGCTCTGTCTTCCTAAACTACCCACGAGCTATGTGGGTTCATCTTCCCCTACTGAAAGGGCCCCAGTGCGTAAAGCCGCATGACTAGGGAAGGAAACCTAGGATGAGTAATACATCCCCCAAAATATAACGTGTGACATCATGCACACAGTCATTAGGACCAAACCTCACTTTGACAAATATGAGTTTCCAGTTTCAATTCCTCTGGGACCTCTACCTTCCATGACTTTGCTATACACCCCATTTCTTTAAGCCCAATTAAAACCATTTTTCAAACAAACTATTATTACATTATTTTTAACCAAGGCTATTAGTAGTGGTATTATCATACTGATTATAACTTGCAAGTATTGTCCTTAGCCAATCCTTTGGGGATTCCTATGTACCCCACATGATTTCTAATTAAACTAAAACCATGGAAACCAAGGCCTTTTCAAACCATTTAAACCATTCATATCATTTAGGATTCCATTATTAGGTTTAAACCATGCATAAATTCCATTGAAAAACCAATTTTATAGTGAAAGCATTGCTATGGGCATTTTATCTAACACTTTGGTGGCATAGTATTTCAAAAACCAAAGTTCATTGCCAAAGAACCATTCCCATGCAATCAATTATCCAAAAACACCATTAATGCATATAAAAGCGTAACTAAAAACATAGGAAAACCATAACCAAGTATTTATAACCAAAACCCCCAAATCTTATTTGAAAACCCAAAATCTTAGAACATTCAAATCATGAAAACATTGTATAAAACCATGCCTTTAGTTAGAACTAACAATGAGGGAAGAGAACATGCCTTAAACCAAGATGATGATGGAGAGAAATCACCAAGACAAGCCCCAATTTACTCCTTAAGATGAAACCCCAGCTTTTTTCCCCAAGAACTCTAGACAGGATTTAAGTGTGTTTTCCAAGTGTTTAAGGGTAGAATAATAGGGAAAATAACCTCCCAATGTCAATATAAGTCGTGGGACCTTATTAGGATAAGTGGAGAAATATCCAGATTACCCTCACTTAAGCTACGTTAAATTCCCATTATGGGGTATGACTGACCCTTATGAGTCGTACCCATCCTTTCTGAGTGGTATCCACCTCTTGTACCTTAGGCTTTCCCCCTCGGACCCAACATTGTCCAAGGTACGACATATCTAAACCTAAGTCGTATTCAATTGTACGAAAAGTACCCATATACCATACCCCTGGCAGAATAGAATCCCGGATGTTTGAACACTGACCACCATACGAGTCCTGGGTACGACTCGTACCCTAGCTTTCAGCTCATGTGAGCCACTAGTACTCAAATCCAACCTTAAGTTACCAAGACTAAGGTTAAGTGAAGTAACCAAATAACTTGTACCCAACTATACAACTTGTACCACCCAAATCATACCCATTACAGTAATTATATCCATCCTACCAACCAACATTGGTCAGTATACGACTGGACCATACCACCCGTACCCAAGTGTACGAATTATTCCCCTAAGTCATATCTTACCCAAAAACCAAAAATCAAGTAAATTTTCTAATGTCCAAAAACCAGGGTGTTTTAGTCTCTCCCACTAAGAATATTTGTCCCCGAATGATGAACAAGGTAGGGGTAATCACACACACGAGTCCATTTGCATTATCAAATATATTTCCAATCTTTAACAAATTTTGAGAAAAAAAAGGCAAAGATATTAATATTTCTTTAACGAACTTAGAAAATAAAGATGTGTTGAAGACATATACCTTCCACACGAGTCCAAGAAGCAAAAAATAGATGTAGATACTTGGACACCATGTCCTCCTCCACTACCCATATAGCTTCTTCCAACTTATGGTTCCACTACAGAACCTTAATCAAAGCCACATCCTTTGTTCGCAACCGATGAACCTACCTAACCAATATCTTAATTGGGACCTCTTCATAAGACAGAGAATCTAAGATATCGAACCATTCCAAAGGAACAATCAAAGAAAGATCATTGAGACACTTCCTCAACATGGAGACATGAAATACTGGATGAATAGAGCTCAAATTAGAAGGAAACTCCAATTCATAATCAACCTATCCAACCCTCCGTAAAACCACATAAGGAACAATATACTAGGGACTGAGATTCTCCTTTTTTCCAAACCGCATTACTCCCTTCATGGGACATACCTTGAGGAATACCTTATCCCAACCTCAATCTCCAAGCCTGTATGTGTTACATCAGCGTAGGACTTTTGGTGACTTTGGGAAACCTTAAGCCTACCCAAATCACCTTCACCTTTTCCATAGCCTGATATACCGAACATATCTGCCTCACCAAGCTCAAACCAACCAATAGGAGATCTACACCTCCTACTATATAATGCCTCAAAAAGGGATATACCAATACTAGAATGATAGCTATTGTTGTAAGAAAACTCTACCAAAGGTAGATGCTTAACCCAACTGCCACCATAATCAACCACACATGCTCGAAGCATATCCTCCAATGTTTAAATAGTCCTTTCAGCTTGCCCATTCATCTGAGGATAAAAAGTAGTACTCAAACTCACCTGTACCCATTTCTTTCTAAAAAGACCACCAAAAATGAGATGAAAACTATGTAACACGATCAGAGATAATAGAAATAGGTACCCCATGCATCTTCATAATCTCCTAAAGATATAACTTCGCATAATCTTCTGCCGAAAAGGTAGTCCTTACTGGCAAGAAGTGAGCAGACTTTGTTATTCTATCCACGATGACCCAAATTGAATCATATTAATTCTGAGATTGAGGAGGACCAGTAACGAAATCCATATTAATTAACTCCCATTTCTATTTTGGTAAAACAATCTCTTGATATAACCCACCAGGTCTCATATGCTCAACTTTAACTTGTTGACACACCAAGCACTTGACCACAAAATTAGCCACGTCCCTTTTCATACCATTCCACCAATACATCTCCTTGAGATCATGATACATATTTGTCAAGTCGGGATGTACAACATAGCGTGATTCATACATCTCAGCCAAGATCCTTTGTCGCAACCCATCAACATCAGGAATGCACAGCCTCCCTTGGTACCGTAAAACACCATCGCCATAGATCTTAAACATCATTACCTTATGCATACCCACATTACTCTTGATTTTCATCAAGATAGTATCTAGCACTTGCTTCTCCTTAATCTCTACACCAAGAGATGACTAAACCACTTCCTGTACCATTACCCCAACATCCTCGGAGTCCAAAAGATGAACTCCAAGATTTTCCAAGTGGTGAATATCTTTCACCAATTCCAGTTTTCCTTCCTCTACATGAGCCAAACTCCCTATGGATAACCTACTAAGAGCATTATCAACCACGTTGTCCTTACCTGGGTGATAATGAAGACTCATGTCATAGTCATTGAGAAGCTCCATCAATCTCATTTGCCTGAGATTTAGCTCCTTCTATGTGAACATATAATATAGACTCTTATGATCAGAAGAGATATCTATGTGCACTCCATACAGATAATGCTGCCAGATTTTTAAAGCAAAAACCACCACTGACAACTCTAAATCATGAGTAGGATGATTTCTCTCATTTACCTTCAACGGCCTAGAAGCATAGGCAATCACCTTCCCATGTTGCATCAAAACACAACCAAGTACCACTTTAGATGTATCACAATAAAACACAAACTCCTCACTGCCCTCAGGCAATGTCAAGACCGCAGCCAAAGTTAGCTTATCTCTCAACATCTCAAAACTCCCCTCACAAACATCCAACCAACTTCATATTTTTTTGAGTCTACTTAGTAAAGGGAGCAGCTATTGTTGAAAAGCTCTCCATAAATAATCGATAATACCCAGCCAAACCCAAGAAGCACTAAATGTCGATTGGAGTCGTAGGTCTAGGCCACCTTTTAACCACAACCACCTTTTGCGTATCTACCATGATATGACCAAGAAAAGTCACAGTGTTCAACTAAAACCTATACTTGGAGAACTTGGCATACAATTGTTGTTCCTTTAAGGTCTGTAATACCATACGAAGGAGATTAGCATGATCCACCTCACTTTTGGAATAAATCAGAATGTCATCAATAAACACAATGATAAAGAGATCCAAGAACTGCCTAAAAATCCTGTTTATCAAGTCCATACATGTCGTCAGGGCATTAGTCAAACCAAATGACATTACCAATAATTCTAAGTGCCTATATCGAGTATGAAAAGCCGTCTTCGGGATATCCTCCTCCATAATCTTAAGTTGATGATACCCAAACCTAAGATCTATCTTAGAAAAGAACTTGGCACCTTGCAATTGACCAAATAAGTCTTCTATCCTTGGAAGAGGATACTTACTCTTGATCATTATCTTATTTAATAGTCAATAGACAATTCACATCCGAAGGGAACCATTCTTCTTGTGCAAGAACAACACCGATGCACCCCATGAGGATACACTAGGATGAATAAACCCCTTATCTAAAAGATCCTTAAGCTGCTCCTTGAGTTTTCTTAACTCAGTCAGAACCATTCTATAAGAAGGAATAGATATTGGATGAGTATCCGAAGCCAAATCAATACCAAACTCTATTTCTCAATCCAGAAAAACACCAGGAAGATCATCTGAAAAGACCTCAGGATACTCATTTACCATTGGAACTGACTGTAACGAAGGACGTTCTGAGTAAGAATCTTTAACCCAGACCAAATAATAAAGACAGCCTTTATAGATTAACCTCTTATATCTAAGATAAGAAATAAATCTCCCCCTAGGAGATAGGGAACCACCCTTCCACTCTATAACTGGTTCACCAGGGAACCTAAAGATAACCTTACGGGTACGACAATCCATGATACATAATAGGAGTGTAACCAATCCATCCCCAGAAAAACATCAAAATCCACCATATCACATTTAAATAAATCCACCAAAGTTCACCTACCACCAACAGATACCACACCCTCTTGTAGGCTCTTTTTGTAATAACTAAGTCACCTACCAGGGTAGAAATAGAAAAAGGATCTGAAATAACCTCAGGATCAAAACTAATACATACAACTACAAATGAGGTCACATAAGAATGAGTAGACCCTGAATCAAGTAGATAATACACATCACAAGAAAAGAGTGGTAACGTACCAGTAATGACATCAGGTGATGCCTTAGATTCTTGCTGAGATGTAAGAGCATACAACCTATTTTGGCTAGTTTCAATACCAGAAGTAGGAGTAGACACCAAAGCCGGACAACTAGGCATAGGAGCAAAAGATAAAGCAATTGGAGCTTTGACCTCTCTTGAAGCTCTCTTACCAAATAGATAATTTTTTAGTATATGGCTTGGATGGACATATTTAAAATACTTGTCCCTTTCTTTGTCATAATAACCCCGATGAAGACGATCACAGAAATGACAAAGAGGGCATGAAAAAGCTGACTGACCCCTACTCTCCTGAGATTGGGCACCCTTTGCTCAAAAATTATCACTAGCTTACTGACGCCTATCACCCTACTACCTTGGGTAAGGAGCACTAGAAGTAGGGAAGGAACAAGAACTTCCCACTTCGTTTTTGGTCATTTACCTCCATCCCGACCACCTTGCGACTAAGCACATCCCTAGTTAGAAAACCTACTCTTTCTATCCTGCCTTGATTTTAACTCCACTTATCTTTTTATCTCCTCCTCCACCTGCTACATATGGATAAATAACCTCAAAATATTCATATCCTTGATTAGTAAAGTTGTATTACTTTCTAAGATCAAATCCTGAGATAGCTAAGACGCGAACTTTCTCATCCTTACTTTTATGTCAGCTACCAAATTAGGAGCATACCTTGACATGTGATGAACTTTCAAGGCATATTATTTGACAAATATTCTCCCTGGCTTAAGATTCACAAAATCCTCTATCTTTGCTTTTCTCAACTTTTAAGGAAAGAAATTATCCAGAAAAGTACCATAAAAGGCATCCCATAAGGACAACTCCTCCACATTACCTCTATCCTTATCTCACTCTTCGTACCATTGGTACTCAACAACCTTGAGCTGATAAGCTACAAAGTTTACACCTTCCACATTTGTGCCCTGCATCACACTGAAAATCTTCTCTATTTCATCCAAGAAACCCTGAGGATCCTCCTTCACCTTCACACCAGTAAAATAAGGAGGATTCAGTTTCATAAACTTGCCAACTCTTGTGGCCTCAGTAGACTACCCACTAGACGTATCCTGTTTAGCCTGAGTAGCAACCAACTGAGTAATAGTATGAATAGACTGGCAAAATTCTGCATTAGTCACCTCACTCTAATAAGGAATAGTAGAAATGAGAGGAACTCTAAAACAATCAGGGATAGGACCCTGAGATCAAAGATGAACTCCAGACGTAGGATGTACCCCATCAACATAGTCCTTAGATGGGACTAAAGAGTTTCCTTGTATTCTAGATCATTGAGGCATGATCTAAGAAGTGAACAACCAAGGATTAGAGAAGAATTCAAGGACTTAGACTCCAAGCTTGAAAATAGAATACCAAGAAAAGGAAATATTCCTAAATACCTTGTAGCCTCTCTCTTATGAGTGTAGTGCGCTACACACCCTTAAAAGAGACTCTACCAGATATGGCTTTATGGACTCCCAATTAACCATAAACCTAGGATATGATACCAACTTCACATGACCCAACCTGGGGCATTGTCGTAGTGGGTGTCCCAAGTCCAACTGGGACCGGAGACCATCTTTATTATCCAATCCAACCTCCAGCCGCCTATTTGGAGTTGGCTAAACTTCAAAAATACAATAAGACAATGTAACTATCCAAACTATAGACTCTAGATAGATCTATTTTTGAGACCAAACCAACCAATATGATTGTCCCCTACCCTCCGTCCAGCCATACCGAGACAAACCAAACCACAGATCCAACCATAACAAAATAAGTTCCATTAATAACTAAATAGATAGACCTAAAATAAAAGAGGATGGAACAACCAACAATACCATCAATCGATATCAGCCTCAATACCAATATCAATGTTAAGGCTGATACTAATACTGATCCCGCCCATTTTGACCCACAGCAGTACCACAAAAGCCTCTAACCACAAGAATGCAAATATCTGATTGGGACATGCCCCCAACCATAGCCAAAACCAATATCCATAAATAATCTAAAATATGAAATGACATCCATGAAATGGAACCTTTAGAATAGATAAAAGTTCATCACTTCACTCTAAAGCTGACCCCTAAATATCTAAATACTAAGCAAGAGGAGTAAAAGGGTCGGTTCCTGTATCGTGTGGGGATACAGCGCCCAAAGGTGGGTTAGCAGGTGAACGCTAGCATGAACTTGGGATAAGGATAAAATAATGTCATTTATAAAACCAAGTAAAAACCATCCATATGCACATAACTACACATATACATAACCATGCTGGGAAAGGAGACCGGGTTTAGCACGTCATTAAAACCTTTACCTGGGCTGTATAGCTTTGCCTTCCTAAACCACCAACAGGCTATATGGGTTCGGCTCCCCTATTGAAAGGACCCCAGTGTGTGAAGCCGTAATACTGGGGAAGAAAACCTGGGATGACTAATACATCCCCTAAAATGTAAAGTTTGACATCATGCACAGATCACTAGGACCAAACCTTACATTGCCAAATATGAGTTTCCAATTTTGATCCCCTGGGACCTTTACCTTCTGTGGTTTAGCTACACACACCCCTCCTTTAAGCCCAATTAAAACCATTTTCCAACCAAATAATTATTCCATTATTGTTCACCAAGGATATTAGTAGTGGAATCGTCATACCAAGACAATCCTTAGGGGATTCCCATGTACCCTACATGATTTTCAATTAAACCAAAACTATGGCCACCAAGGCCTTTTCAATCCATTCAAAACCATTTAAACCATCCATATCATTTAGGGTTCCATTACCAGGTTTAGACTATGCATAAGTTCTATCGAAAAACTAATATTATAGTGAAAGCATTATTATAGGTATTTTATCAAACACTTTGAGGGCATAGTATTTCCAAAACCAAAGTCCATTACCAAATACTAATTCTCATGCAACCAATTATCCAAAACCACCATTAATGCATATAAAAGCATAACTAAAAACATTGAAAAACCATAACCAAGCATTTATAACCAAAACCCCCAAATCTTATTTGGAAACCCAAAATCATAAAACATTCAAATCATGAAAACATTGTATAAATCCATGCCTTTAGTTCGAACTAACAATAAGGGAAGAGAACATGTCTTAAACCAAGATGATGATGGAGAGAAATCACTAAGACAAGCCCCAATTTACTCCGTAAGATAAAACCCTAGCTTTTTTTTGCCCAAGAACTCTAGAAAGGATTTAAGAGTATTTTCCAAGTGAAGTAACCAAACAACCCATACCTAACTATACGACTCATACCACCCAAATCTTACCCATTTCATGAACTACATCCATCCCACCAACCAATACTGGTCAGCATACGATTGGACCATACCACTCTACCTAAGTGTACGATTGATTTCCCTTAGTCGTATCTTGCCCAGAAACTAAAAATCAAGAAAATTTTCTAAGGTCCAGAAACTAAGGTGTTTCAATAATGGGCCAATGAGACTCACTACCTCACGCCAGCCTTAAAATCCAAAGAGCTAGTATACATGGCATACAGGTGCAAGAAAATAGAAGAAGAAATAGGTCCAGGCCCATTAATATGATGCTATCAGATTTTTTTCATCTATGTTTTATGGGCCTTGAAGCACAAGTTGTAATTTAATACAAGTGGCAAGTTGTCATTTAATATAGGTGGCATAGATTTGGGGACTTAAAGCTTTGAGAAATAGTTTAGGAAAAGTTGTGGGAAAAAAGCTTAAATTATTATATTAGGAAAGGTGTAGGTGGGCCAAAAGCCAAATTAGACTAGAATAGAGTTCATTTGAGATATTTAGGCTCAAAAGCGTAGGCATTTAGTTTTTCCTTACCCTTTTCCATGTTTTACTTGCTACGAACTCTTTTTCTAAAACTTAGTTAAATTCCCCGTTTAGTCATCAAAAATCTTATTTTTGCATATAATTTTTAATAAACTTTTCTTTAGTCACTTTATTTTCTAAATAAAAGAAAAATTTATTTACAAAGTTAGTCAAAACTTGTTTTAAAATAGCTCAAACAATCGCGTGTTAGAAAAAATTTTAGATGCTTTAAACCTTTTTCAAAGTTTAATAAAAACCTCTTATCCAAAAATTTTAGAATAATCTAAATTTTTTTTCTGTTTTAGGACTTAGAATTTTACTTTAAAGTTTTCAAATATATTAAGTGACGGCTCTGTTTTCAAAATCAAGTTTGAATTTTTTTTCAAAGTTTTGAATTCAAACAAATTAATAAGTCATTTTTTCTGCAAAACACCTTATGAATAAATAGTCTAGTTCATCTTCGGTCTTGTAGTTAGCTTGATTCACTTTTTCAAGTTGTAGCTCTTGATTATCAACAAAGTATTCTTAACTTATATTCATCTTGATTAAATGAAAAGTTTCTCTCTCATTTTTACTCATAACATCTCCTATTTAGTGGAATCAAAAATTTGGTAAGGGTTATCTCCAAGTAATAATTTAATTCTTTTTTTCATTAGTTGGCCAACACTAAATAGAATTTTATCAATATCAGGCACTTAAACATTTGAATTTTTTTTTGTTCTTGATTTTGTTTTAATTGCAACACTCAATTTTTCTTTTCCAGGAATATAGTTATACCATTTTTTATTTCGACTTTCTTATTTTTCATAGATATAAGCTCTTTAAAAAGATTATTTTCATATATAATGTAGTTTGCAAACATTGTCAATCATTGTCGAATCACAAGGTCAATACTAAGGTCATGGGATCTCGACCTCTAATCTTCTATCTAAATTTGACACCTAACTACATCGTTAAGTGGAGATAGATGAACCAATTCAAATGCAATAAATTATTTTTCCATACTTTACCCAAGTAGAACAAACTACTATGCATGTCTCTGACCTAGCCATAAATCCATCGACAAATGGAATGCATCCTCCTTCCTTTAATTCATGTTCTATTTCTAGTTTTATTTCTTGGCCTCCCTAGCAATTATCTGTAATACTTTTAGTAGCTAAATAATACATTGTTAGAACAAGATCAAGAGAAAATAATGTAATGATGGATTCCGCAATAATGATCTTATATAAAGTCGGTGACATTCATGCTAAGCCATAACCCTAGAGAGTGGTCTTAACTAATCAAAAACTTATTACAAAGATTTATTCTAAAGAAATGATGATAAATAAAGAATTAAAGAAGTATCCCTAACTTTGTGCCTCCATAATAATTTTGCTTTGATGAATATCCTCCTAAATTATGTTAAAAATAACCTAAAGGGTGTTTATAGTATTTAAAGTACCTTAGAGACCTCTTCAAGCCAGACTGGAAAACTGGGGCAAAATTTTTCTTGTACTACCTCAGCTTGCAATGCCCTAGAGCTTGGGTCATGAGCTCCCTCTGCGTATCTTGTGAGTCTTCTCTATAGGTTGTAAACTTTTAAGAGAGTGTATATTTTACTACAATTAACTCCGAAACTTGCTCCGCGATCTTTTGTCTTTGATTTGGTCTAATCATTGCTATCATTTATGCTTATTTTTAGTCTCATTCATCTTCTTTCGTATAATCTACACAAAACACATTTTATATGTGATAAATCATAATATCAAGCATAAATCATTAGCATTAGCTGACATTATTTTCAAAACAAAGCTTAGATATGGGTAAATGATAGTGAAAAAGAGTATATCTCAGACTCGCATCAGTCTCGATATTAATTTTTTCATGCACCAGTGTCTAGTCTTGTACGAGATGTCATGTGTACTTGTGACATATTTTGACCAATCAAATATAGTCATGTTACTTAAATATGATTTCTCAAGAAGATTTCGTCCTTATCACAACTCCTATATTCAACAACTTAGAAATGATACCAAGATTCTAAAAAGAAGTCAGAGGGAGATCATGGATCGTATTCCTCACAATTTAGAAAAAATACCAGAATTCTAACAAGAAGACAGAGAGACATCGTTGATCAAATACCATAAATGTATCTACAAGAATTCAAGAGTATTTCTCTTCAAGTTTTAGAGGTTTAGTTGAAAAGCCATTGAAATCAAGCACAAGTTGTAGAAACGTAAATTTGACCCTTCCAAATATCAAATCTACACATTTACCCCAACCTTACCATGCACCCCACCTCACTTGATAACCCCTCCACTAAAAAACAAAATAACAAAATTTACAATAAAATAACCACCTCACCCAACAAACTTTGTACACCTCACCCCTCATCCCTACCCTACATACCCTCCCAGACCCATCCCCACATTATATTTTTTACCTCACCAAGAATAATTCATGCACACCCCATTGTACATTCTCACTCTACATAAATACTCTTACACTACATATATATAGAGTCTCTTTTATTTCCATAGATTCACACACACAACTATTTAAATCATATATACACATAAAAATGTAAAGACGAGAAAAAAGGGGATACATACACTCATAGATAAATCTCAAAAAAGGAAATAAACTAGAGAAATTTGGGAAAGGGAAATAAACCAGAGAAAGGAAAAGAAAATAGTCAAAGGGAAGAGAAACATATACACAAATCATTGAGAAAAAAAGAGTAGAAGATAAGCAAGAGATAAGAAGAAAATAGGTGATGGAGGGGGAGATTGAAACACCCCAAATTTTGGTCCTTGAAAATTTCTTGACCTATGAGCTTAATGCCCAGACTACAACTCTCCCTATGAGTTATAAGGTGTAAATTATAGGTCGTAAAACCCTAATAATAGCTTGACTAGTATGGATTGACCAAGTTTTTATTATGAATATGATTGGATTCTAAGAGTCATAGAGACTCTGTATGAGACATATAGTCCCATCCGTAGCAAAACCAGTAGGATGCCTAGATGTTTTGGTCTTGCCACGATTATGTTTTGGTCTTGCCACGATTTGACCTACTAAGTCATAGTGTCTAATTATGAGTCGTATAGTAGAACTCATAACTAGAAAAGTATGGGTGCCTATGGGTAGTGTTTCAGACTATGACTGGATGTCGCGAGTCATAACGTGATGCTACGAGTCGTAAGGTCACTCATAATGATTGGGGGGGAAATTTTCTGTGTTTTTATTAAGGGAACTTTGGACATTTGTCCTTTTCTCGAAATATGACGCATGATTTTAAAACCTTATTGGCACCCTATTCCCATCTATAACACAGCAAAATAACTTCTCTCTTCTCACAAATTCTCTCAAGCAACATCATTAGGGTTTTCTTAAGGTTGATTGTTTAGAGCTTCTAAGGACAAATTTTCTCCAAAAATTGTGATTCTTTCTAGCATGTATCTCTTTCCCAAAAATCTATTTTGTTAATGCATATATTTTAAATTGGTATTCATGTGGTTTTGATGTTGGTTATGGAACTTGGTTTAAGGGTTTTGAATGATTATTGTTTATGTGATGTTTCATGTTTACATATGCATTTGTATCCTTTAAATGGGGGTTTTGAAACTAATTAAATGCATAAGTATGTGGATTAGAAAGAGGAACATGGGTTTTCCTAAATTTAATGAGTTAATGGGTTGGAATTGGTGGGCTTTAGTCGTCAGCTCCCCTGTCAGGTAACCAACTTCCTTGACCTTCTAGTACTAGATAAGCATCAGCCCCTATACATGGTTATACGACTTTGTAGAGACCTATGTTTTTGGTAAATAGACACCTGAGACTGCACCAGAAAGAAACATGTACATGAGGAAACCACCAGATATTATAGATAAACCTACTAAAGAAAAAGTTGAGTATATAATAGTTGATCGCCCCATGGGCTAGCCTATACACCCACTGCATAAGTGAAATACTACTTAGTCAAGTAGAAAGGCCAACTTGAGAGTGAGGCAAGCCTGGAAGGGGCAGACTCAGGATCCAAATACCAAGTCAGAGACTACTAGACATCTCACAGAGTGACTCTCAATGAGGATGTTGAGACTATTCAAAAAATAACCATAATCCAATCTTGTGAAATTGGTTTTGAAAATAGGTTTATGCATATTGAAAGTAATTTTGAAACCTCGCATGGTATAAAATAGTAATGGAACATGAATTGGCTTTGAAAAATGGCCTTGATGTCTATGAATTAAATCCTAAACTAAAAACTTTAGAGTCCTATTAGCCAAGGGGTTAGAGTCCCGCTTGCCTAGATAATTTGGTTCCTACTTGGGATTTTAGATTCCTATTGGCTAGTTAGGTTAGAGTACCACTTGGCTACTTAGTTTGGTTCCTACATGGAACTTTGGAGTCGTATTGGCTAATTGTGTTAAAGTCCCATTGGCAAGTTGGTTGATTTGTTAAAGTGATATATGCTTACAAGCTATAGTTGGTATGATGATACCACTTGAAAATACCTTGATGAGTGACTCTTTGCTTGATGATTTAAAGTATGTAAATACTTTAATTAGGCTTAATAGGGGTTGTGTAGCAAAATCGTAAAAGTAAAGGTCCTGAGGGACCAATACTGGAAACCATAATTGGCGGCATGGGGGTTTAAATAATTGGGTGGATTGAGTCCCCCATGTTAAATGAATAAGGTCTTAAGACACCTTGATATATATATTGGGAGGTTTGAGTCACCTATAGTGCATATGACATATGATTACTCTCTGGTTCGTACGGTTACACGCTTTGGGGCCCTTTTAGATAAGGTAGAGCTGGACCCATATAGCCCATGTATGCCTTTTTATGATGGTTGAGATACACAATCCAGGTTAGTCTATTTAAATTTCATGCTTAGCCTTGTTCCCTATCCCAATATTTGATATATATATATATATATATATATATATATATATATATGTGTGTGTGTGTGTGTGTGTGTGTATGTGTGTGTATTTATATGCATATGATTGTATGCACTGGATTTTAATTCATTGGAATTATTAATTATGGAATAATTTTACCCCTTATCCCTAAGTTACATGCTAGTTCTCACCTTTAACCATCCTAGGACCTACATTGTTTTATAATGTATGATCTAAATACCCTTCTCTGACCTCTGTGCATCGTTAGATGGATCAGTTTAGTTCGTCGGTCATTTGCAGTGAAGTGGTGAGCTTTCATTCTCTAGAACAATTGATCATTCCATCAGTTTCCTTCCATAAATTAGAATTAAAGACTTTAAATTAATATTTTCATTATTATTATCAAGGTCGGGGGCATGCCCCATTATAGGTTGTTATCTAGTATAGAGGCTTTGTGGATTACTGTAGATTGGGTATTAGTTGTTAAAATTATTAGACTTTGAGTTACAGTTTGTTCTATCTTATTATATATTCAGAATTCAGCTATTGGCTAGTGTATTATGTTTTGTTTAACTAGGCAAAATGGGAGGGTCTCCCATCCTTGATGGACTTGAGATACCCATCAAGGCTAGGCCCTGGTTTGTGTTGTGAAAAAGTTGGTATCAGAGCCTAGGTTTATGGTTAATTTGGTGGCCATAAAGTTGTGTCAATTAGAGTCTCCTTTGTAGGTGTGTAGCATTCCATACTTATAAAGGAGACATTTACGAATATCTCTCTTTCTTATTATTCTAATTTTGGGCTATAGAGTCTAAGGTCTTGAAACTCCTATAATTCCCATTTGTTCGCATTTCAGATCATGCCTCCCTAAAGATCTGATGCTCATGGAAACTCTTTTCTCCTATCTAAGGATAATATGGATGGATCTCGTCCTATTTATAGAGTTCAGACCTGATCTAGGTTCGCTGCTTCGAATTGCCCTCGTAGAGTCCCATCAATCCCCTCTGATCCTTTTCTTATGGGTGACAATCCTAGTTATTCACCTCAAGAAGATATTTCAAATGTTAAGTTTTATCGTTCTATTCATCTGTTGATTGAGTTTGTGATACCTTAATCACATCAGGTGGGTTCTGCTGGTACTACTGAGAGTTTATTTTAGGTTACTTAAGTTGGTTAGTTCATGAGGCTCAATCCTCAGACCTTTACTGGTTCTAGGGTTGAGGAGGATCTTTAATGGTTCATTGATAAGAAGGAAAAGATTTTTCAAGTGATGTATGCTTCGAAATCATAAGGTGTAGAGTTTGTCTCATATCAGTTAAAGAATATGGCATATCAGTGGTATGAGGAGTGGGAGCAGTTGAGAGATGATGATGTTGTGGTAGCCTTGTAGGATGAATTTTCTATTACCTTCCTGGATCATTTCTTTTCTTAGAAATTGAGAGAAGCGAAGGCTGGGGAGTTTGTGAATTTGAGGAAAGGTAAGATAATTCTGAAGGAAAAAGCCTTAAAATTTTACTAGCAGTCCCATTATGCTCCTAATTTAGTGTCTAGCATAAAGGTAGGGATGAGAAAATTTGCTTTTGGGTTGTCTCATGACTTAGTGTTGGAATGCAAGGTCGCCTTATTAAATAATGACAAATAAAGGATAAGAAGAAAAACTAGAAAGACATTGGGGAGAGGCAAAGCAAGAAATTTAGGTATTCAGAGCAGGGTGGAGGCCAGCAAAAGAGTGAAAGAGATGGGAGACAGTGGTCTAAGAAGAAGAAGACTTGAGGAAATTCTAGTTCTTATTCAATGGGTAGTGCTTTATATCCTAAGCCATTCAGTGATCATTGATTTTAGACTTACAATGGGTATAGGGCACAGGGTGCCCAATCTCAAGCAAGTAGAGCTCAATTGGCCCTATCTTATTCCCCTTGTCATTTTTATGGGAAGGTGCACCATGGGATATGTGATAAAAGAAGGAATAAGTGCTTTAAGTGTGGTCAACTTGGTCACCTGCAGCGGGATTGTCCTTCAGTTAGAGTCGCTACTAGGGTTAAAAAGGTTCTGATTACTACGTCATCAGCTTCTACACCAAAGGTTGCTACTTCTGGCTCCAGCACTAGTCGAAATTATTTTTATTCTCTTGTAAGCCATCAGGAATTTGAGGCTTCTCCTGATATCGTTACTAGTACATTGTAACTCTTTTTCTGTAATGTGTATTATCTACTTGATCTGGGGTCTACTTTTTCTTATATGACCCTATATGTGGCTGTTCACTTTGATTTTAGTCCTGAGTCCATTTTGGACCCTTTTTTGTATCTACCCTAGTGGGCAATTCTGTTGTGTCTAAAAGAATTTATAGGGGGCTATGGTATCTATCTATGGTAGGGAGACCTTGGTAGACTTGATAAAAGTGGATATGGTCGACTTTGATATTATCCTAGGGATGGATTGGCTCCATTCGTGTTAAACCTCTCTAGATTGTTGGACCCAAACGGTCAATTTCTAATTTCTAAATGAGCCAATTATAGAATGGGAAAGAGGTTCCCTAGTGCCTAAGGGAAGGTTCATTTCATATCTTAGAGCCTGGAGGTTGATCTCCAAAAGGAATCTATACTATCTAGTGCATGTTAGAGATTCTAGTTCTGAGGGTCCTTCATTGTAATCTGTCCCTATGGTCTGTGAATTTCTCAAAGTTCTTCCTGATGATCTTCTAAGTATTTCTCTCGATAGGGAAATAGACTTTAGGATTGATCTTCTTTTGAATGCCCACCCTATCTCTATCCCTTTATATAGAATAGAGCCACCTGAGTTAAAGAAACTTAAAAAGCAGTTGAAAGATCTTCTTGATAAGGGTTTATCCACAGTAGTGTGTCTCCATAGGGTGCTCTAGTTCTATTCATTCGAAAGAAGGATGGTTCCCTTTAGATGTGCATAGATTGCAGCCAGTTGAATAAGGTGACCATAAAGAACAAGTAACCTCTTGCTAGGGTTGATGACCTATTTGACCAACTTTAGGGAGCTAAGTATTTTTCTATGATTGATCTTCTATCAATTTATCATCAGCTGAATATTAGGGAGGTAGATGTACCTAAGACTGATTTTCTTACTCGGTATAGCCATGAGTTCTTGGTCATGTCATTTGTTTTGACTAATTACCCAATTATATTTATGGATCTTATGAATTGGATTCTCCATCAATTTTTGGACTTATTTATCACTGTGTATATAAATAATATCTTGTTTTATTCTAAGAGAGAGGCAGATTACGCCAATCAACTCCGTATAGTATTGCAGACTCTTAAAGATCATTGTAGACTCTTAAAGATCAATGCTTATATGCTAAATTCTCTAAGTGTGAGTTCTAGCTGAATGCAATGACTTATCTGGTCATGTTATTTCTAGTAAGGGGATCATGGTGGATCTCCAGAAAGTTGAAGTGGTTAAGAAGTGTCCTAGACCCAAGTTCTTATGGTCTGATGCTTGAAAGGGTAGCTTTGAGAAGTTGAAGGATAAGTTGAATTTATCTCCAATTTTGACCCTACTCGAGGGTACTGATGGCTTTGTTGTTTATTGTGATGTGTCCCATGTAGGACTAGGATATGTGTCGATGCAGTATATCAAGGTGGTTGTGTATGCTTCTAGGCAGTTGAAGATGCATGAGAAGAATTATCTAACTAATAATTTAGAGTTACTAGCTATGGTTTTTGCCCTAAAGATTTAGCATCATTATTTGTATGGGATTCATGTTGACATTTTCTCAGACCATAGGAGTTTGATGTATGTGTTTACCCAGAAAGAGTTGAATCTCAGGCAGAGTAGATGGCTTGATTTGCTCAAGGACTATGACATAAATCTTTATTGTCATCCAGGTAAAGCTATTGTAGTTGTTGATGCTCTTAGTATGTTATCTATGAAGAGCTTGTCTTATGTTGATGAGAAAAAGTGAGGGTTGCTGAAGGATATTCACCAATTGGCTAATCTTAGAGTTTATCTTTTGGACTCTGAGGATATTGGTGTGAGTGTTCAAGAGGTGACGAAGTCCTCTATGAGTTTCAAGGTGAAGAAGAAGTGGGTTTTAGATCTTATTTTGATGATAATCAAGGATGATGTGGGTTATCAAAAGGTGGTGTCTTTTGAGATTGGTGGTGATGGTATCTTGAGGTACCAAGTTAGATTATGTATTCCCAATGTTGATGGACTACGAGAGAGGATTTTGGTTGAGGCTTATGAGTTGAGGTACATTATTCTTCCAAGTTCAACGAAGGTGTACCATGATTTGAAAGATATCTATTGGTGGAATAGCAAGAAATGGGATATGAAAAACTTTATGGCCAAGTACATAGTTGTCAGCAAGTGTAGGTGGAGCACTTGAGGCTTGGTGGGTTGTTTCAAGAAATTAAGTTCTCTGTATGGAAGTGAGAGGTGATTAATATGGATTTTATTATTAGTCTTCTGTAGTCTCGGAATCAGTTTGATTTGATTTAGGTCATTATCGGTAAGATAACTAAGTCCACTCACTTCTTGCCAATGAAGACTAATTATTTGGCAGAGGATTATGCTAAGCTTTTCTTTCAGGAAATGTCAAGTTGCATGGTGCTCTAATGTCCATCATATCTAATCGAGGTACTAAGTTCTTGTCTTATTTTTTGTGTTCTTTTTAGAGAGGTTTGGGAACTAAGGTGAGTCTTAGCACCACTTTTTTCCCTCAAGCATATTGACAAGCGGAGAGAACCATTGAGACATTGGAGGAGATGCTAAGGTCCTGTGTGATCACCTTTGGTGGTGGTTGGGTTGATCATTTGCCTCTCATAGAGTTTGCATATAATAATATCTTTCACTCTAGTATTAGGATAGCTTCTTTCGAGGCTTTGTATGGTAGGAGGTGTAGGTCCCGTATTAGGTGGTTTGAAGTCGGTGAGAATAGGTTGTGTGGTTCTAACTTGGTTCACCAAGCTATGAAAAAGGTGAAGATTATTTAAAATAAGATTAAAACTGCCCAAAGTCGCCAAAAGTCCTATGCAGATGTAAGGCGTAGGGAGTTAGAGTGATGTTGGTGATTAGGTTCTCTTGAAGTGTCTCCAAAGTAGTGAGTGATGTTGTTTAGGAAGAAGGGGAAGCTCAGTCCCAAGTATATTGTCCCTTACTTAGTCTTGAAGAGAATGGACAATGTTGCTTATGAATTGGAAATGCCTCTAAGTTTGAGTTCTATTCTCCAGTCTTCCATGTTTTGATGTTGAGGAAGTGTATGGGTGATCCTTCCTTGATTGTTTCTTCAGAGAGTGTTGGTGTTTTTGATTCCTTATCTTATGATGAAGACCCAGTTAAAATTTTGAATAAGTAAGTACATCATTCGAGGAATAAGGATGTAGTTTCAATAAAGGTTTTATGGAGGAACCATAAGGTCGAAGAAGCTACCTGGGAGGTCGGGGAGGACATAAAATCCAAATATCCATTCTTATTCCCTGTTCTGAATACTTGTGCTTAAGGTATGTGTTTTTTCTTAACATTTTTACTTTTTGTCATTGTTAAAGGTAAGTGTGATTGTGCATTGTGTTAAATCATTCTAATAGGTTCCTTAGCTCATATTTTTGTGATGAGTGATCCTAGGGAAGGGAGAATAAAACACCCTAGATTTTGATTCTTGAAAATTTCTTGACCTATGAGCTTACTGCCCAGACTACGACTCTCCCTATGAGTCATAAGGTGTCATTACAGTTCATAGGACCATAATCGTAGCCAGACCAGTGTGGATTGTCCAAGTTTCTATTATGATTATGATTGGATCCTAACGAGTTAAAAAGACACTATACGAAATGTATAGTCCTATCCGTAGCCAAACCAGTATGATACCCAAATATTTTTGTCTTGCATACAATTTGACCTAAGAAGTCATAGTGTCTGAGTAGGAGTCGTATGGTCAACTCATAACCAGAACCGTATGGGTACCTATGGGTACTATCCAGACTATGACTGAATGTCATGAGTCGTAAGGTGACACTACTAATCGTAAGGTCACCTGTAATGACTTGGCAATAATTTTTTAGTGTTTTCATTAAGGGTACTTTAGACATTTCCCTTTTTCCCCAATGTGACCCATAACTTTAAAACCTTATTGGGACCCTATTCCTATCCATAACACACCAAAATAACTTTTTTCTCATAAATTATCTCAAGCAAGCATATTTGGGTTTTCTTAAGGTTGATTGTTTAGAGCTTCCAAGGGATAATTCCCTCCAAAATTTGTAATTCTTTCAACCATATATCTCTCTCCCAAAAATCTATTTTTAAGGCATGTGTTTTAATTTGGTATTCATGTGGTTTTGATGTTAGTTAAGAACTTGGGTTGAGGGTTTTGAATGATTGTTGTTTATGTGATGTTTCATGTTTGCATATGCATTGTGTATTCTTTAAATGGGGTTTTTGAAACTAATTAAATGCATGGGTGTGTGGATTGGGAAGAGGAACATAGCTTTTTCCAAATTTGATGAGTTAATGGCTTAGAATTGGAATTAACCTCAACCCAACCTTGTGAAATTGCTTTTGAAAATGTGTTTATGCATATTAAAAGTACTTTTGAAACCTTGCATAGTATAAAATAGTAATGGAACATGAATTGGCTTTTAAAAAAGGCCTTGATGGCCATGAATTAGATTCTGAACTGAAAATTTCAGAATCCTATTGGAAGAGGGGTTAGAGTCCTGCTTGGCTAGATGATTTAGTACCTACTTGGGACTTTAGATTTCTATTGGCTAGTTGGGTTAGAGTCTGACTTGGCTACTTAGTTTGGTTCCTACATAGAACTTTGGAGTCTTATTAGCTAATTGGGTTAGAGTCCCACTAGCAAGTTAGTTGATTTGACAAAGTGACATGTGCTTGCAAACAATAGTCGGTATAAAGATACCACTTGACAGAGCCTTAATGAATGAATCCTTTCTTGCTGATTGGAAGTGCCTAAATATTTTAATTGGGCTTAATAGGGGTTGTGCAGAAAAACCATAAAAGTGGAGGTCCCGAGGGACCAATACTCGAAATCGTGATTGCTGGCGCGGGGGTCTAAATAATCGGGAGGTTCGAATCCCCCATGTTAAATAACTTGGTGCTTAAGTCACCTTGATATATATGTCGGTAGGTTTGAGTTCCCTATAGTGCATATGACATATAATTATTCTCTGGCTTGTGTGGCTACACGCACTGGGGCCCGTTCTACTGGGGTAGAGTTAGACCCATATATCCTATGGATACCTTCTTATGATGATTGAACTACGCAATCCAGGTTATCGGGTTTAAAGTGTATGCTAAGCCTTGTTTTATATCCTAACATTTTATATATATATGTGTGTGTGTGTGTATGTGTGTGTGTGCATATGATTATGTGCACTGGATTTTGATTGATTTGAATTGTTGACCATGTCATTATCTAACCCCTTATCCCTGAGTTACATGCTATTACTCACCCATTAATCATCCTAGGGCCTATATTATTTCATAATGTAAGATCCAAAGACCCTTCTTTTACCCCTGTGTGGCGTTAGGTGGATCGTCTCAGTTCATTGGTAATTTTCAGTGAAGTGGTGAGCTTTTATTCTCTAGAAGACTTGATAATTCCATTGTTTTCCTTCCATAAATTAGAATTAAAAACTTCACATTAACATTGTCAGTGTCATTTTCAGGGTCAGGAGGCATGTCTCAATATAGGTTGTTATCTGGTTTAGGGGCTTTGTGGATTATTGTGGACTTGGTATTGGTTGTTGACATTCTTATACTTTGAGTTACTGTTTTCTCTATCTTGTTATATGTTTGGAATTCATCCATTAACTAGTGTATTATGATCTGTTTAACTAGGAAAAAGGTGGTGGACTTCGATCCTTGGTGGACTTGAGATACCCATCATGATCAGGCCCTAGTTTGGGTTGTGACAAATCTAAAGGGAGACAAATTAAAAAGGGTGTTAGGTAAAAGATAAAACACTAGAAAAGAGAGAGATACAGAAAATGTGTGAGAGAAAATATGTGTGAGAGAGAGACAGAAAACAAGTGGAGGCTAACTGTTCGGGGGAGTTCTTGCCAAAAAATGCCACAAATGGCCAAAATTTGATCTATTCTCTATTTTCTGTCACCTTCTGAGCTCGTTGGAGATCTGGAAAGATGAAAAAACCAACCCCCAGTTCTAATCTACTCCAAAGTCCATCAGAAAACACGTAAATCCAGTGAACCCATACCCAAACTCCATTAACAACCCCAAACCAACCTTCTAGAGTTGATTTTGATGAAGTACTATTGAAAAACAACCAAAAATACAAATAGGTCAATTAGGTTTATTCTAAATTCTTTTGTGTTGATCTATTTTTCGATTTTGGAGACGACTTTAGATTAGATCGAGGTTTGCCAAGTTTTGGGGATAGCTCAAAGTTCTGTATTGATAAAGCTCCTCCATTATATTGAAATCTTCAACTTGAGGTCTAATTATCAACTCCATTTCTTTTTATTATTATTAGTTTAATGTGGTTGATGGTGTGATTTGGTGATATTTTTTTAGTATCTTTGAAAATTTTGATTTTCGTGCTTTGAATGTTTGATTTCATCTTACACCTAATTAATCATGTGATTGGGAGTGAAATTGGGATGAGAATTGAAAATTGATAAAAGTGAATCTGAATCTTTTTTGATTCGTTGATGGTTGATTAATTCGGAATAGGCGTCAACTTATTAAACTTAATAGTGTCATGTTTAGGTAGAGAATTGATAGGAAAATCCTACGTTTTTGGGTAGGCGAACCCTAGGATTCTATATTATCGAATGTTTGGATGTTTGTTTTGAATGATTTCTTTTCTATTTTTAGTGCATTTTTATCAAATGTATTTATTCACCGGGGAATACGCCGAGGTCACATGTATATATTTATCGGGGAATGCCCTACAAAATTCATTATTCAAATAATCATTCGTGGTCAAGGCTCGAGATATTAGGTAAAGCATAGTTTAGGGTAGTTAGATTAGTTTAGGCTTTCATTTCAGCACTTCTTTTTATTTTGGTCTGTATTAATCGGACTAGACACTATTTTTTGGAATTTTGATTGTTTGGTTGTTTGTTTTCTTATTTGTGTGTTTTGTTGGTTTAAGCATTTTATAGTGTCATATTAACCGATATAACTCATTGAAGCGACCGTAGTCGAACCACAGTACCGAGGTCTTCCTAAGACCTTTCCCTCAGTCAACTGAATTCCTTAACCGAAATCTGTATTCATGGATCAATTTTAACAGTCAAACTATTTTTTAAAAACAATTTCCAAAGGTGACTTGGGACACCAGATTTATGTCAGTGGCGACTCGGAGTTTAATTGTAAAAATTCCTTTCAAAATAAATTTTTATTTTTATTCACTTTAATAATAAAAACCCTTTCGAACTTAAAAATAATCTTTTTTCGTAAAAAGGGGGTGTGACAGCTCTGGTGACTCCGCTAGGGATTTTTAGAATTCGAGATTCATGTAGAGTTGTATAGGCTTAGTTTGACACTATAGGTGTATAGGCTTCATGTTTGTGTGATAGTTTGTGTTATTATTTCACCGTTATTGAATGCGTATGTGCTATACGTTTGAAGTTTTCTCTTATGTGTTACCATTTTATATCTATCATTATTTGCATTACGATGATGATCAAACACCTACGCCCGTTGATGCGACCAATACGATGTGCAGTTCTTCTCAATCGACACAATCTGGAAATCTTCAAGATGACGGAACCAATTTCTTATTGGAATGTCATTCAAGGACAAGAATGAACTATCTAACACTTTGCTTATTTCTTGTGTGAAAAAAGATTTCAGAATAAAGAAGGTGATTAATTCGAGCAGTGTCTTTTGCTTCAAATATGCTAATTCGAACTGTAAGTGGTGGTTGAGAATGGTGAAGTATGCAAGTTCTGACAGATTCGTCATTCATAAACATGAAAAGCATCACACATGTGGTTCGGAGCACATCTCGGGCCAAAATTCTCACGCCGCAGCAAAGGTCCTCGGTGAATATTTTAGAAGTATTTTCCCCGATGGCAAAGGCCCTTCAACAAGGCTTATGGCCAATCAACTCCTTACGGATTTGGGTGTCTTGGTCAGTTATTGGAAGGTATATATGGCCATGGGGATTGCCAAAGACCTGGTTTGGGGGACACTCGAGCATGGGTATGAAGTCTTGGATGCTTACCATTACATGATTGAGTCCACAAATCCCAGAAGTAAGACGGCATTGTATCTGGATGAAAATGGAAGTTCAAGTACTTTTTAGTATCCTATGGTTCTTGGATTCAAGGTTTTCGGCATTTGATAAAAGGCATAGCCGTCGACGGTACCTTCTTGAGGAGCAGGTATAATGGAGTTCTGCTAACGGCGGTGGCGCAGGATGCGAAGAATCACATCTTTCTTGTCACTTTTTGTGTAGCAGACAAAGAATTTGATGCCTCCTATGGATTTTTTTTGAACAACTGTGACACTACGTCGAAGATACCGAAGAGTTGTGTTTTGTATCGGATAGGCATCCAAGTATTCCAAAGATGGGTTTACTTTTCTTCACCTTACTTTGGTTGTTGCATCAGGAATCTCGGAGAGAACATTCGAAACAACTATCATAACGAAAGGGTCGTCACCCTTTTTTATAGAGCAGCTAAAGCATATAGTAGAGAGAAGTTTTTAGACCATTTCAATCAAATAGCAGATGTGAATCCCAAGGTAGCAGAATTTCTTGCACGTGTCAGTTTCGAGAGATGGAGCCGGGCATTCTATCAAGCAAATAGGTACATTCTTGTGAATTTAATGTCTTGTTTGATTTACAATTTTAGTTTGATGTCGTACTAACTGAATCGTTTCTTTAGGTACAATATTATGACATCAAACATAGCTGAATCGGTGAATTCATTGTTTGGTGATGAAAAAGAATTTCCCATCAAGGCTATGTTTGAAAAAATAAGTAAGAAATATAGCGATTTTTTTAATGAAAGGCGTGTGCAGTTCAAGTGCCCAGAAAAAAGAACCCGATTTGTTCTAGAAATCGAAAAAAAATATCAATGAACATCAGTTTGGGGAATAGGATACTCTCTCATAAAATAGCAGATTACAAATTACCTATCACCGGTCATGGTGATGCTGCCACGGTCGATCTTCAAACAAGATCTTGTATGTGAAGAGTTTTTGACTTGGACAAAATACCTTGTCCATATGCTATGGCAGCCCTTCGTGCTCAATACGGCCATAAATATGGACCTGAAGTTTATAAGCACTCCTCTCAATATTATTCGGTGGAAAAATATGAAATGGCATATAGTGGGCATATTACTCCGATGCCTCCTAAAGAATCTTGGGTTGTTCCAGTAAAGCTTATGGGGAGAGTAATACCTCCTTCATATATTGACCCGAGCACTATCAAATCGGGAAGAAAGCCATATAAAAGGAGGCGTGGAGTTGGAGAATCATTTTCATCAAGAAGAAACAAGTGCTCCATATGTAAGTGCGCTGGCCACAAAAGAACTACATGCCCGAATCATAAGCATCCAATTTTTGTTCTCGAAGTATTTTTCTGAAGGCATCGAAATATTTTCCCATGGCTGACTTAACCATGAAATCACCTGTTAAATCTGCGGCACCATCGCACTGCATTCTCACAGGATAACGATCAATGTTGAAGGCTTTGACCAGCTCTTTGGTGGAAGGGCTATTAGCATCTGCATCATCTCTTTTGAAATATTCCTCCTCCCCGTGTTCATCATATTCTGCTCCCAATTGAGATAACACTTGTAAAGCAAGCTCATAGAGTGGTGGATGCAGCCTAGCTGCTTCACTTGTTCCTTTACTTGGACTTGATTCGATTTCTGTTCTTTTGGGAACCATATTATCTAAAATTAACAGGGATATAAATAATATATTATTGTTGATTAATGCATCATTAAAAAAGGATAACAGTAAATCAAACAAGCAAAATAGTAAAATAACAGTTGCAACAGATCATCGATCTGTTGCACCAGGTAGTATATCTGTTGCAGCATATAACCAAACTATTGCAGCGGATGAGTAATCTGTTGCAACAATACAAAACATACCACTCATCTTTTAAGATAGATAAATGTTCTGTTCAACAGAACACACAACTGTTATGACATCATCTGTTGCAACATATGAGTGATTTGTTGGAACAGTTAAATAATTTGTAGCAACATCTGAGTAATCTGTTGTGACAATACAAAACGTATCACTTATTTGTTGAGAAAGATGAATGGTTTGTTCAACAGGTCACACATTTGTTGCAACACATGAATGATCTGTTGGAACAGTTATCAACGGTCAATATTATTTAAATTTCTTCCAATATGGCATCGTTTATTACGGCAGATGAATGATCAATTGGAAAAATCAAGTCTTGGACTTTTTCTGTAGGATGAGTTGATAGAATTTTATCCAACAGGAGGTTCATCTGTTGCATCAGATCATTAAGCCGATGGTTCTTCCATTGCACCAGATGGTTAATTAGTTGCATCAAACTTTTTATCCGAAGCTTAATTTGTTGCAACATATAGTAAACTGTTGCATCAGATTATTAATCTGTTGCATCAGAATTATAATCTGATAGTTCCTCTGGTGTATCAGATGGTTGATCTGTTGCATCATATGATAAATCTATTGTATCAGATGGTTAATATGTTACACCAGATGAATAATCTGTCGGAGGAAACAGTAACACGATTTTATTAAATAAAAAACAGCAATTTCACTATTTTTACCAAGAATAGGAACAGAATAAATCAAATCAAATTGTCCCTTTATTTTTATAAACACAAAAAATAAAAATCAAACTTCAAAAAAATGCAACAAACAACAAAATATCATAATTCACTTCAAAAAGAGAAGAGAAGAGAAGAAATGCCAGAAATTAGGATTTTATTCAGATCGAATTTTAAATTAGTGCAACAAATATTGAAATTGTTAACCAATACTATAAGATAATTTGGCTCAAGTTCCTCGTTTTCTTCAAAACTAAAAAGGCCATAAATTTTTACCTGTGAAAGAAGAAAAGGACCGATGAAAAATTCGAAGCTGTTATGGCTGGAGAGCAAGGTTGTCACATCGATTGAAGTCGAAAAGAAACTGGAATCCCAACTATTTGTAATTAGATATTGAAGTCATCGAGGATTGAAATAAGAAATTTGCAGAACAGTTGGTTGGGAGAGAGTTGAGAGGAGCTGTCGAGAGAGGGATGAGAGACAGGTTGATTGAATTGAAGAGGGGAACTCGAAGCCCAACTATTTGTCGTCGGTGGTTGAAGGGAGAAATTTTGTAGAACTGTTGGTTGGGAGAGAGTTGACAGAAGCTGTCAAGAGAGAAGAGGGAGTGGTTGATTTAGATTGAAGGGGGTGTGGGTTGGGTTGATTTGTATTTTTGAAAAGATTAAAAAGTTTTAAAAATATTATGTTTGACCCTATCTGTTGGTCAATGTCACAAATCCTTCATTCAAGACTTAAAAGGCACCTATTCTTCAATTTTCTCAAGCCACTCATATTTGAATATATGGCATGCAATTTCCTGCATTATATATACACACCACACGGACGCATGCACAGAGGACACTCCTGATATATACCCACATAACACAAAAAGAAAGAAGGGAGATATGGAGAGACAAATTAATAAAAAAAATATTAGTTGTCATTAATTCTAATGATTTGAGTTGAGTTCGGGTTCGTTAGAGTTTTCCGACGCTGGCTTATAATAAGACAAAATTATTATAAAAAATACTTGTGAATAAAATTTAAATGAGTCTCATATAATAACATCAAATTAATTTAAAACATAAAGAATTAATTTATCATTTTATGTATAATTTATTTTTTTAGTAAATATTATTAATTTATTAATACTTAAATGACTTATAATACTTAATTAGAGATGATATAGTAAAACTACGATTGAAGCAGCTGAAGAACGTTATACAAAGCATCAAGAGTTAATTATTATTTTATTTTTAATTTATTTTTTTAAAATTTATCATTTTATTTATATTTTTATTAAATATTATTAATTTTTAGTACTTAAATGACTTATAATAATTAATTAGGGATGAAATAGTAAAATTACGATTGAAGTAGGTGAAGTAGGCTGTTGTTCGATATGTTTTAATTTATTATTTTATTTCTATTTTTTAATTAAATATTATTAATTTTTAATACTTAAATGATTTATAATAATTAATTAGAAATGAAATAGAAAAATTACAATTGAATAAGCAGTTGAAGCAGACAGCACAAGCAGACATGTTGAACAGCTATCTGCTTATCCCTTTATTATTAAGAGTAATGTGGCCAATAAATTGTACTGGATATTATTGGTATCGAGTTCTCTGAGCTTATGTGAAACCTATTTAACTTATCTTTTCAATTCAATATGTATCTTCTTTATATTTACCATTAAAATATTATTAAAAAATTTAAACACGCTGATAACTATAAACTTAATCACTAAAATTTAAAGATTATATATGATTAGCAATTGACAATGTATTCTCTCATTTTGATAGTTTCATGTGATTTCTTTTAGTAGAATCTTTTCGATCGAAAAATTAGACAAAACTAGCATGTTGCCCTCGGTAGAAGTAGGCGAAAAAACTTAAAGATTTATTTCTTTTCTTTCTCAGGGGTTTCGTTGCCATAATTAATGTTAACAAGTTTTGATTTTCTAGAATTTAATGTTCATTTTCTTACTAGCGAATTTTTGCTCTCGGAGTCTATTTAATTTATTAGAAACTCCTAAACGATTTAATTTCATTATTGACATAAGTTTTATTTACGTGGTTTTACAACCAACACTTATTTATTGTGAAAGTATAATACGATCATCATCACCAACAGCAATAACACACTCATTGTAATTCAATAGGTGAAATCTAAATAGGATTATGAGGGCTGGGGAGTCTGAAAACTTTTTCATTACTTTTAAATCTATTGAGTTAAACTAATCGAATTCAAGCAAGCTAGATGATAGATCACAAACCAAGTTTTCACTTCTACTGATTTGAAGTATAAGAGTGATATATTTGACATCCAAATATGAGGGTATTATATATTTGACTTGAGCTAATTAGACGGAGCAATATGTGTTATGATATATGAGGATTTCATATATATGACTTTTTGAGATTAATCACTGTAATTGGTGCTGCCGTGAGTATTATATATTTTTTCTTAATATTTAAGAGTTGAAAATTAATTAAATATATTTATGATAAAAATTTTCACTATTTTTTTCTAATATTTAAGGGTTTAAAATTAATTAAATATATTTATCGTAAAACTTTTTCTTATTAGAAGTCATTAGAATTAATGACAACTAATATTTTTTCCATTAATTCTAGAATTCTAAATCAACTAAACTTGATTTAAAAAAAATTTGAAAAAATTAGAAATAAATATAAAAGCGTTAAAATAAGAAAAATTTAAGAAGTACCAAATTTTTAAAAATTTTAATTACGTAATAAGAATGTAATTAATGAATTTATAAAGATTTTCCATAAAAACAAGGAAGAGTTTTAAATATAAAAACAAAAATGAAATTAATCAGCAATTAATTCCATTATTTATTATTTCTTGCAAAAATTAAAAGAATTAAATAAACGAATTAACAAGAAAAAAATTCAACGAAAAAACTGACAGTAAGTAAAAGAATTAATAACAACCAAAAAATCAAATAAAATGCTGAAAGTACAACAATTTGATTAATACATATGTATTGATTATGTAATTTGTTGTAAATTAATATACATTTAAAAGTGAATTGAAAGAGATTAATCTACAATCTCGTTATTTAATTCATGTATAACTAATATCCACATAATTTATTTTACCATTTTTCCGTGTAAAATTATACATAAATAATAGTATTTTTTTAAGATTACAAAAATGAAAGTTTTTTCTATTTTTACATATATATCTATCATTAAAAAATTTTAAAATATAATTATCATTCCTAATTCTATGGTATAACTAATTAGCTATTCATCTTAATTTAATGGATTATTTTCAATCACTCAAAATATGTTTATGTTTACATTATTATATTAAAGTTAGAAGAATCTTTGAAAAGTGATTTAAACTTTACACTTCATTTAAAACTTCCGCAATAGATAAAATTATTCAATTTTAAATAATTAAACGTTACACGTGCGGTTAAACTAGTATATATATATATATATATATATATATATATATATATATATAGAGAGAGAGAGAGAGAGAGAGAGTCTAGCATGAGGTTATGCTAAGTGACATCTTTGAAACTAGCATTTTACGATAATTTTTTTTTGTAGATTATTAATTATTTAATATTTATTCCATATTATTTCATGTGAAGAAGAATAGTCTAACATGAGGTTATTGCAAGTTTCATCTTTAGAACTAGCATTTTATAATAAAAATTATTTTTTTGATTATTAATTATTTCATATTTATTCTATATTATTTCATACACACACGCAAGCACACACACACATATATATATATTAGTCTTATTTGGACCGTGCTAAATCCAGGCCCAAACTACATTAATATTTATATTTATAAAGATTTTTTTATTTTTTGATTTTGCTTCTTTTTTTTGTATAATATTATATTAATTAAAAATAATTCAATAATTTCTCAAAATTTTTAGAATATTAAATCACATATTTGTTATAATTGTTTGTTCTATTTTCTTTAGTTCATTTCGTTTCATAAAGAATATTTCTGTTCTTTCTTAGAAACTGCTCAAAACTACAAAATTAAATGATATTTTGGTTCTTTCTACTTATTTTTAGTTTAAAATCACAAAATAAAAAAATATTTGTTACGTTTTAAAATTTCATGTTAAGTCAAAATCAGATAAATAAATTAAAATAAAGGGAGTAAAATTTTTTGTAAGTTAAAGAAAAACTTTTTCAAACAAATGCATGCATTAAAACTCTTCTCTTTTTTATTTTACGAAAATTTTTTGAATTAAAGTCTTTAACAATCTAAATTGAATTTTACCTTATGTTGAATTAGCTTTTTTTATTTTTTTTCTCAATTAAATTTACATTGGCTAACACATGTGTTTTAATAAAAAAGTATAAAAAATATTTGATGCTACAAATTACTGAATTATCATGTCAGTAAAGTTAATTTATAAATAAACATCACATTAAATTAAATAATTATAAATCTTATCCAACATAATACTCTTGTAGATGTTTCTTCAATTGATAAAAGCTTATAAAGTCGTTGAAGCTTCAAATAGGGGTAGAAAGGTAAAATGAAATTTCTTGTGGGGATTTAAAAATTAGGTATTCTCTCTTATTATTATTTTCATATAAAAGAACACTACAAAATTTTGAATAACTCTTAACTTTTGATTTGGTTGGATAAATATATCTTTTGTAATGTCACTATCACCTTTTTTTTTTTTGTATAACTCATCACTTAAAAGCTCATATAATTAACCAAATCATCAAAATGATTGAGAATTTGCAAAGTCATTAAACCTTCATTTAATGAAAAAAAATCAATTGAGGACTACCAAAATTGGAGATTCTCACTTATATCAATATATATATATATATATATATATATATATATATATATATAACAGAGAGTATTAGTTCATCCTATGTGGTATGCCTAAGATTCAAGAAAAGCTATTTATCCTTTTTGTGGTTTTTTTGAACTTTTTTTAAAAAAAATTCTCATTTATGAATGACAAAATACTATTAATCAATTGCAATAAATTCTAATTCTACCGCTTTGACATTTGATTGAATTCCACGTAGGAGTAATGTAATTAACACTAATGATAATTAAATTCCTATTCATTCATCGTGTAGCAATGTTGATGCATTACTTCATTCTGCATAGTGCAAGTGATATATATTCACTTCATTTTAAAAATCTAAAAGAATTAAATATTTTGATTCTTTATTAATTCACTACTACATTACGTTATTTTACATTTTAAAAGAGGATAAAATTCTTCAACTTCCTCACGAATGCTTAACTAATTATACCAGTATAAAAGTCTCATCAATTTTTGCTTGCAAATGCAAATTCCAAAAAATCAAAATAAAAAAAAATAAAAACCTGAATGAAACACATGATCAACCTTTTTTTGAGAGCAAGCAATATATGATGGAGAGATTGAGAGATGGAGGAGGATTCAAAATGTAAATTTAATTTATGGTAAATTTATTTTTCAAAAATTATTAGTTCATACATATTATTTATTATAATTTTAATGAAATTTATGCTTCACGTGAACGTATTAAATTTGATAAAGTGAATACCGTAATGATGGATCCGCCCATGAATGTCATATGCAACATACTAAACAAAAATGAAGTTTGTAGTGGTTGATTGACATCAATTGTTAAGAACCTAAAGAGGTGTGATAAATAAAGACTCAAAGAAGACTCTTCTTGGATCTTGTATATACACAAAATTCAACACAATTTTATAGAATTCTAATTTTAAATTCTCCACACTCTTTCTTCTTCTTCTTCTTGCAGATCTTCCAGCAATTTGGAGATTCTTTGAACTCCAAGAAGTATGTTTTTAAAGTTTTATTTAACGCATATGAAAATGTAACTTTTTGTGATTTGTTGTTATCTATCAATTTTTAAATTGTTGTTGAACAAACATTTCTCCTCTTATGATGAGAATAAAATATCGATTATTACTAATTAAGCTTTCATATGTCATATTCTAGAAAGTTTTTAGTTTCATTTAGTATATAATTTTTTCTATTCTTGATTAATGTAGGAAAAATTCTTGGTTTGTATTATTAACTAAAACTCTGATATTATTATATTTTAATTGAAGAACTTGAAATACCGATGTAAATCAAAGAAAGAAACAAAAAAATTTATATTCTATTATTTCTAAGCGGCAACACAAGTCGAGATCCAAAATTGAATTCTATGTTCTCATCATGATTAGCAAATACGGAGAAGACCCATATGTGACAAAGCCAAACAAGAAAGAAGATCCATATGTGACAACACCAAACAAGAAAGAAGATTCATATATGATAGAGCCAAACAAGAAAGAATTTAATAACTCCTTAAAGAGAAATGGAGAGTAGACAACAATTAAGTGCACTACAAGATATCACGGCATTTTAAGTGCTTCGCGGCTTAAAAAAATGTGATTTGTTACATTCTGTTTTCTTCACTATAAATAAAATACAGTAGAAATAGTTGCTTTTCGCTAAAAAGTAAAGATTAATAGTACATTTTTATTTTGTTTATCTTCTATATACTTATGTTATAAATATCGACAGTTCCTTAGGGGAACAAAAGTTATAAGTTAAATATAGTAATTCATTTGAATATGTAAAGAATTGAAATTAAAAAAACTCTTAAAAATTTAAGAAATGAAAAATTTATACAACTTTCTAAAAATTATAAAATGTACTACTATAAAGAATGAATGAAACGTGCCAAGAAGACTAAGGCAAAAGATGTCAACGAGAAATGATCATCGTACTACTTATGTTTCTCTAGATATTTAAATTGAATCTTTTCAATTATATATGGTTAAGTAACACAAATTATTTTGTTCAGCATAAGGAGGAGGAGGCGGATTATATTACACATTTCAATATTTCATCTTCTTAGTTTAATATTTCAAACTAAAAATAAAGATGGGTTTAATTTTCTAAGAACTAAATAATTAGGTTATTGGGTGATGAAAAGTTAAAGAAAAAAAATATAAAATCCTGTTAATAGTAAAATGAGTTACAAATTAAAATTTAACCTATTTGAATTATCTTTAAGCACTAAATAGGATACTTTAAAATATTTTTAATTTTTGAATAAAAAAAAAAAAAAATTTGTAGAACTAATGAGATTTTTTGTAGAAAATTTATTAGTATAGTAGTAAAGCAAAGTAAGTTATCTTTTAAAAAAAATAGTTAAACAATAGAAACTACAAGAAAAAACTAAATAATAGTTTCTCATTTCATGGCATATGCACCAAGTGCAAATGTCCATATGGCAAGAAAGAAGATGAAATAACTTCATCTTTATCATTCAAAGTGTCACAATTTTAGAGGACTAAAAATTAATTAAAATTACTATAATAATCTTGTGAGGACTACCAAAAATTGGTATTCTCTCTTATATATAATTGTAAAGTAATATATATATATACTAGTTATATGTAGCCCGTGCTAAGTCCGAGCCTAAATTCTAAATGTAAAATTAATATTTTTTTAATTTAAAAAGTTTAATTTATATTATATTATGAATTGTTGATAAATTTTTATTTTTACTAAATTTTTCTAAAATATTATTTATGACAAAAAATATAATATATTCAAGACTAGTCTCCAAATCTCTTTTGTTGTAACTGAATTTTGTATTTTCTTTGTTAACCACTAGCGTACCTGTGTATTATTTGTTCATACAATAAACTTGTTATATACAATAGATGGCTCAAATGCTAACAAACATTTATATAATGAACATAATTCTTTCCTATTTATTTTCCATTTTATTTCTGTTTCATTGAACGTACCTGTGTAGTATCTACAATGGTGTTCTAATTTTTCTGCTTCATATCGGTATTTAAGTACTCTTCCATAACTACATTCACTAGCATCTGCTTCTACTATATATATACATTTTCTATTTTCATCTGGAAATTATAGTTTTGATAATTCTTTACAAAGTAATTTTATTTTCTGAACTTGTTTTTTATCTTCTTCATTATAGTTATATTCTACATCCTTTTTTAATTTTTTCTATAGTGGTTTTAAAGTTTCTGCTAATTTTGGAATATATTCTCTTACTTGGTTTACTAATCCTAAAAATGATTGTAATTTCTTTTTTGTATCTATTTCTTCTTTCGAATTTATTATTTTTTGTACTATATGTTGTTGCATTTTTAATCCACTCTTATCTATTTGTATTCCTAAAAATTCTATCTGATTTTTCATAATTTCATCTTTCTTTTCGCTTAGACTTATTCCCGATTTTTCTATTATATCTGTAAATTGTCCTAATAATTTTAAATGCTCCTCTTTAGTTTTTGTATATAATAATATATCATCTATGTATACTATAAAATTAGATAATTGTTTAAAAAAACTATCCATAAAATGTTGATATCTACCTGGTGCATTTTTATATCCAAATGGTAATACGTTCCATTCATAAAATCCTTTATGTTTGAATTTAGATTGGATTGAATTAATTATGAGAAGACCATTTAAAAACGGAGAAGCTTTTAGAAAAATTAAAGAATCTTTAATTAGTAATTATTCATTTTCATAAAATTGCTATTTTCAAAATATTCCCTTCAATCATGTACATAACAAAATATGGTCATCTTAGATTACTATATACTAGATTATTCTTAAATAACATGTTCTTCGGTCTTCATTTTATGTTAAGGCTCTTCTTAAGAATAATTTCTCTCTGTTATATGTTAAGGTTAATTGTGTATGTTCTATATTATATGGTTTTACTTGTTCTAGCCATTTTATTCCTAATATTATGTCTGCTTTTTGCATTTCTTCCTTTACTTCAAATTCTATTTTTATTTTTCTAGTTCCTATTATTATTTCTTTTTCTGATATATTTTTACTATTTATTAAACTTCTTGGTAGATCTGGGCATATATCATTATCAGTTTTTATTTCTTCATTTTTTACTAGATATTTTGCTATATAATTTTCTTCTTGTCCTGTATTTAAGAGTATTAAATATTCTTTTTCATTTACCTTTCCTGTTATGTAATATTGGTTTAAATTATTTGTTGAATTTATTTCATAACTTGTTCTTTTTTATGAGCTTGATGATTCTGATTTTTCATTAGCTATTCTTTTCGTTGTACTTATTCTATCATTTACTATTTCTAAATTTTCTTCTATATCTATGTCTCTATAGCTATAATCATTATAATCTATTGTTTTTACAATTTGTTCGAATGGACTTTCTATTCGTATTTTGTTAATCTTATTTTTTCTTGTTATTTTATGTTTTGTTGTTAATACATATAAATTTTTGCATCTTGCTGTAAATATTTTACTTCCTGGGGTTAATTCTATTCCTGATATTTTCTAATATAATACTAATGATTTATCTATATTTTTATCTGTTACCGCTACTGAATAATTTGCACTTATTATAAATTTAAATTTTTGGTATATTAAATTTTCTTTTATGGCAGTTATTATGCTTTTTTCTACAGGTTTTATAATTCTATCATCCGCTAAATATAATTCTATTGGTGTATCTATTCCTTCTCTGAATCATGCTTTTATTAATATCTCTATACCTCCAAGGTGTACATATTTTATTGGGTCCCTACTTTTTATATCATTTATCTCTTTATTAATTATTCTTTTTGTTACTAGTGGTATACTAGCTTTACCTTTTGCATATCTGCAGTCTATTACATGTTCCTTTTGGCATACTATATAATATTTTTCTTTTTTCTTAGTAAATAGATTTCTTATTGTTGGTATTTTAAATATTTTTTTTACACTTAAGTCTAATTCTTTTCCTTTTATTTCATCAAATATGTTACTGTCAAATATTATTTTTTGTTCTGTTCCTTCATCATTTAGATATTCTTTCTTTGTTATTATTTTTATATCTTCTTCAGTCATTTGATTCATCTATTTCACTATCTATTTCATTAGCTGTTTCATTTTCTGAAATTTCATATATACTATCCTCACTTTCTAATTCATAAGCTATATAATCTATCTGCATATATTCTGTATTAGCTATTTTTATTTCTGATATTTGTTTATTTTTTGGATTTTTAGGTAATTTACAATCTCTAGCTAAATGTCCTAATTTTCCACAATTATAACAAGTACATTCTTTTATAGATTTCTTTTTTCTATATGGTCTTTTGTATTTATAATTTTTTACATAATATCTTTTTCTTGATTTCTTGTATTTATATTTTGATTTTTTATATTTCTTATATTTCTTATGTCTTTTTCTTTTCTTATAATATCTTTCTTCACATCCAAATTGGGGTGCTATTTTATCTTTGCAACATGCTAAATTTCTTATCAATGTTTTTTTCATTTTTAATTCTTCTCTATATTTTTCACATAAGTTTCTATACCATTGTTGTAAAAATTTTATTCTTGCTCCTAACGTATCTACTATTTTTGCTTCTTCCCAACTCTTTATTATCTTTGAACTAAATAGTTTGGGTAATTTATTAAAATATAATTTTCTTATTTCTTTACTTTCTTCTATATTATATGCTCCTTTATAATAATATTCTTTAAATGCGCAAGTATATTCATCTATATAACACATATTACATATTGCTAATTTTAACATTAAATTCCTATTTGTATCTTTTTCTTCATTTTGTTCTTCTTCTATTGTTGTCATACTACCAAATTCATCTTTTATAGCTGTTTCATATTTTTTTAATAATTCTATAGGTGTTAGTTTGGTTGTTGTTGATGATGTTCCTTCTGTAGGTTTGTTAGTTCTTAATACCTTCTTGCTATTTTCAGTTAAATTTGAAAACCATAATTTCACTGTTCCTATTAGTGTTCTTTCAATATATTCTGGTGCATCTGTTATGTTTATATTATTATCTAATAATTATTTTGTCATATATCCTATCCATAATTGTATTTTTTTTTTGTATCTATTACACAGTCTAAGTCTAAAAAGTTATAATTTTTATTAGCTATTTGTTTTGGTATCCATTTGTCATATTCATTCTTTAGATTATATCTTTTAAACTTATTTTTATAATATGTAGGTTTTTTTATTTCTGATGTTCTAGGTATTATATATTTATCTTTTTTTTTTATCAAGAGTATTTATTTCTGTGTTGATATTTTCTAAGTTTTCTTCATTAATTACTTCTTGTTTTTCATTGATTTCTAAATTTTTTGTATTTGTTAATATTTCTGTATATGTTTCACTATCTTCTGAATCATAATTATCTGTCTCTTCAACATCTATATTATTTATTTCTAATTCCTTGTTTTTCATTTCTAATTTTTCTTTAAATTGATTTATCTCGTTTAGTAATTTTTATTCTTTATCTTTTTCTTCTTTTTCCTTTTGTCTTTGTTCATACAAATCTTTTAACATTTGTAGTTCTTTTTCTAATTCAGCAATCCTACTATTTTTAGTTTCTTCTATTTTTCGTATTTCTTCTGTAGTTTGTTGTTTAATTTTTTCTATTTCCTTTTTCCTATCTATTTCTTCATTTTCTCTTTCTATTCTTACCATAGCTGTCAATTTATCTTCTAATTTTAATTCTTCTTTTTCTAACATTAAATATAAATGTTCACCTATTTTCTTATATCTTCTTCCTAGATTAAAAAATACTATTTTTATTTTTAATCCTTCGTGATTTTCATATATTTTTTCATCTATTATAAATTCTTCTTTGTTCATTTTATTGTAAATAGTTCATGTTGATATATATATATTCTAAACTATCTATTTGTGATTCTAATTTTGATATTTCATCTTTTTGTGTATTTATTGAGTTTTCACTAACTCCGGCAAATATATTATAATGTAATCTTTCTATTCTTATTTTTAATTCTTTACGTTTTTCAGAAATAATTTGTTTTAGTTCTTTGTATTTTTGTACTTTATTCATTTAAACCATATTTATCATATTTTGGTGGATATCTAAATCTAATTTTATCATAATTAGGTGGTATGTGTCTCATTCTTCTCGATTTTAAATGGATTATTAATTTTGCTTCAATACTAGATATTAAGGTAATTAGGTAGGCTAATCTTTGTGGGTTTTCTTCTGTTTTATTTAGATTTATATATTCTGAATAATTACTAATTAAAGATTCTTTAATTTTTCTAAAAGTTTCTCTGTTTTTAAATGGTCTTCTCATAATTAATTCAATAATCTTAAATTTGATTTAGAAAAACTATTAATATCATAATAATTATATAAAACATATTTATACAAATTAGGTATAAAAGATAAAAAAAATAAAATATAAAATTGAAGAAAGTAAGGATCTAAAAAAATTTGTTACTCTTTCATTCAGTTTAAGTGTCTTATTTCTTTGTTTGTTTATCCCAGAAAAGGTAGTCTCTTTCTATATTTTGTAATTTTTTTATTTTAATATTTGACTATTAATACTTTATGTAGTTACTCTATAATAAGAATGGTATAGAAAAAATTTATAAATCATTTGTAATTTGCTAATGTAATTAGTAAAAAAAATTAATTTCAATACAAGAAATTAGTAAAAAAGAAACAGGGAGAGGTTTTTAAATATATTACTACTATGTATTATTTAATTACAAGGGTCCATATAAAAATATCATAAAATAATAAATGAGGACAAGTGTAATAATGTGTACGGAAAAAAATAGAAATGTGTGGCAATCTAACTACACCAAAAAATTTGTGGATATAATAAATTTAATATTTTAAAAAATGCATTGAGTAATAAATAATAGTTAATAACAAGAATAAAATAGATCAAAATAATAAACTATTCATTATTTTAAAATGAAACAAATATTATGAGATATTTATTTTTAATATAATGATATTACTATTATTAAAATGTCAAATACATCAATTATATATGCCCACTTTGAATGAATTTAATGAAAGACATGAGTATAAAAGTGGAAGATGACAAAAGTCAATGAAATAGTCATCTGTGACAACATGATTCATTAAAGAAAAAAAGATCTTTATTGTGAGGACGATAAAAAATTTTATCCTCACTTATACATATATATGTGTGTGTGTGCGCGCGCGCGTGCTTAAATTTGAATAAATCGATACAATAATTTTTGTTGGAGGACGACCAAATACAATACAGTAATATTGCTTAATTTTATGGGCATTTTTCTATTTCCCAATTGCAGCTCAGTCCATTATCTAGAAGCACCTTCAATCTTTCGATATTTTCTCCGTTTTCCAGATTTAGAAATTTTCTTAATCTTCTCATCAATCTTTTACAACTTCAGGTATAATTCTCGTGCAACTTTGGCTCAAATCATTTTTTTTCTCTGTGTTTATTTTAAATAAATCTCTTAACATGTCTCCTATTGGATAGAAATTTTAACAACTGAGGCTGAAGGAGTGCCTCCGGCATTCACAAATGACCTGAACATTGATGATGAAGGAAACATCTATTTTACGGTCAGCAACACCAAGTATCAACAAAGTTAAATTGTGAATTTACTGTCTCTTTGATTTTATGTGGGTTTCTCTCTTTCACAAGTGTTGAGAATTCTCTTTTCTCCAAACATTCATGGTCTGCCCTTTAACTTTAACTTCATCTTCACATCTAGGTGTTCAATTTTAGATCAGTTTTGTTTTAATATTTTCTCTAATCCACTTTCGGCTCTCTTTAGATGTTTTAAATTCATTACTTTAATTCATGGCTACTACGGTTATTGTTCTACCTAACTCTCAAACGTTCTTCTACATTTGTTTTATGTTCTTCTATTTGCTTTCGTCCTTTATTTTTTGCCTGAATTAGTACTTTAATTGAGATGCTCAGATTAGTCAAATGTAGTCTAAAATGATGATAACAATGATGGTAGACATCAAGAATATCTTATGAGCTTTCTTCTTGTGATTTATGATATTGATATATGTGTCATTTATTATATTTGTTTCAATTTTTCTTTCATGTATATCGATGATGATACGGGACAAATGGCCATCTTATCTTTTGATGACATCTTTGGAGGCCAACACATAGAGGCTCAAGACTTGGTCACCTCGAGAATACAAGAACATGCATGGAGGACCCGTTTTGAGCACAACTTAAAGCAATCTCGCGTGTGGAAGATTACTTGGAGCATTTAAGATTGAGGACTCACGATTTTGGACATTAATTAAGGGCATTTTGGACATTACACATGGTGTATTTACACACCATGACTGCACCTATCATTAAGGGCAAAGTGATTTTTTTATCTTCTTTTGTATTACACTATAAATAGGTCATTTTAGCTCATTTCTTGGCAGATTTTGAATGATGAAGAATTGAAAGATATATTTTCTCTCTTTTGAGAGTGTAACACCCTTAGTTGTAGGGCTTGGAAAAGCCATCCTTAGCATAGGGATTGGAAAAGCCAATATTGATCTTTGCTTGGAAACGGTAGATCTTGAGGTGAGTTCATTCCCTTAGTGGTCACCGTAAGAGTATGGTTTTTATTATTACATTTATTAGGAGTTTTAGTGTATGATATACACTTGGTTGCTGATTCTTGTCATAATATTGGCCTCACTATCTATCGTTTACTTTTCTTGTTGTTATCTTGTGTAGTGGACTATTTTTGGGTCCTTTTTGAATCCAAAAATTTATGTTCTTGTTGTCATCTTGTTATTCACATTTTGTGGCTGTTTTGGGTGTCAAATACACCATTGTTATCTCGTATTATTGTTGTTGTAGTGAATCCGAGAGTGGTCTCCATCTTGGTCCTCAAATCCTTAAGATTAGTGGACTGTTTTGGAAGGTGTATTGGACTATTTAGTGGTTGTTTTGTGCTCCTCTTATTTTCCCGTATCATTTGGTATTAAAGCCATCTTTGATTTTATTCTAACCAGATAAATCTTGGGCTTGAGATCTTGAAAACTACAAAATAAAAAAAAGAAAAAAAAATTGAAATCTGAAAATTCCAGAAACAGTCAAATCTGGCACCTTTGTGTTCTTGGCTGAAAATTGTGTTATTGTTGTGTCTTGGTCGAGATTTATTTGTTGTGTGACTAGATCTAGTAGTGTTCTTGTTTGTTTTGTTGTTTCTAGTGTTAGTTTTCTTGTCCACTAACACTTTGAGTCTAGATATAAACTTGAGCTTGAACTTGTTGAAAGTTGTTGTGAACATAAGCTTGGCCCATTATTGTTGACCATTGTTATGGTGGACTGTTTTGGCCATGTGGTTTCTCCTTGATGTTTTAAACTTGACCACGTGATATTGTTGTTACTTGGTGGCTTGAGAACCATTTTGTTAAAGTTGTAGTTGTCTTGGCCAAGTGTTGGAGATATTGTTATTGTGGATTGGAGTTGGCCGTGTGAAAATTATTGGTGTTCTTGAAGATTATTGTTGTAGTTCTTGGTGTTGTTGTTGTTGTTCTTGATGTTCATCACCACCTTCATATATTGTTGAAGATAAAGTGAATGTTAAATCGAAAAAGTTGAGGGAAAAGGGTGTATTATTTGTTAGTCTTGAAAGACACTACAACTAACAAGGATCTATCAATCAAGTCTCAACCACTTTCCAACACTTTTCTATGATTTAAGGATCCATGTTTTAAGGAAAAGTACAAGAAAAAGTCAAGTTTTGAAAATTGAAAAAGGCTCCAAGACTTATTTCCCCTCCTAAAACAAATTCCACCAATCTAAATTAATTTTTGACCAAGACTTGAAACTTTGAGAATAACCACTTGTTAAAACCGACTCAATATGTGGCTGCCACATCATCACTGCTACTGTTCACGCAATATTTTCGAGCTCAAATTTTAGATTCTTAGTTTCATCTTATTGTTTCATTAGTTTCATGTCTTGATTCTAGAATTAATTAACAACTAGTAATCACCTACTTAGTTGTAGATTAATTATTGAATCCATTTCTTCGTGTCTTCGTTATTTGTGTGCTTTTCTCATTTTTAACTCGTAGTAACTTCTTTGTTTCAAGTTCGTAAGTAAATTTTATTTTTGTGTCTTGAGTCGATCAAACAAGAATCTATTCCGGCCACCAAGTAGAATTGGCATCCTATTGACTACCAGAGTATAAGCAACTTTCAATATTCGCCGCTCCAATTGTGAGAATCACAAAGGTGAGTGAATACGAGTGTTAGTGAGAAGCTTTTACTACTAATCTTGTTTGTTCATTTTGTAGGTTCAAAAGGTGATATAAGGGGAATATGTCTTCGATAGCCGAGGATTATTGTGACTACAAAATGGGAGACTATGGTTGTAGTGAGGGGTTTTATGGCTACGAAGTTGAGGGAGATTGCGGAGGCTATGAAAATAGCCATGATCAAAACATAGGTAGATTTAAAAATTACTGTTTTGAGGGAGAAAATGAGATGAATGAAGTGCCTAGTGCTTATGGTGACTTTGGAGATCATGTAGGACCTCGTGATGGATCTTATGATAAAGTTGGGACATGTGAAGGGTCTTGCACTCCCCACTCCGAACCTAGATTTGTGTTAGGTATAACCCTTTCGTTCGCAAACCTTATGAGAGCTATGATGAGAGTACACATGAGGAGTGTGAAGATTCATATTCTCTACCTTGTAGTGCTTCTTATTTAGGTCGATATAGTGTGAATGGTTATACTAGCTATAGTATAGGTTGTCCAATGAGAAGAAGAGGGTATGCATCTCCAAAACTAAGGGGTACTCGTATGCCTTACAATATTGATCCAAGAAGGAGTGTACACTTTGGAAAGGTGACCATTTGTGGGATACCAGGCTGCTTCATTGTATTAAATGATAGGTACTATAGTAACTACATCGTTCCATCCATGGTTGACTTCTTGGGGTTGTTTCATGAGCCTTTACTTGTTCCATACTTCTTGGACGGTTTTAAGGTTACCAAGAGGTTCAAGGTTGTCTTCTCCCAATTTGAATACCATGAGGAGGTGTGGTGCGATATTCTTCTATTGACATACGATCATATATACTTAGGTGCTGATTGGTTTGCACAACATAGAGTTTCAAACGTGTAAAATTGGTCAAATATTGTAAGAGACCAATGGGGGAATCGCCTCATGACTTACTTATTGCCCAAGCCATGAACAGAAATACCTACCTACTCCAATCCAAATTATTATGAGAGACAAAAGATTGAGAGGAGTAAGGGAGTGCAAGGTGGTAATCCAAGAGTGGAAAAAGGAGAGGTTGTGTGAAGCAAAGTGAGGGAATTACCACCAAACCATGCTAACTTTGGTTGTCCTTCTATTTCTATGGACATTTGTGTAGGTACCAACATGGCAAGCAAAGGGGACCAATGTCATAAGAAAGTTGCTGCCCAAGCTTATGGAAGACCTTCACCTCACGGCAAGAAAGAGTTTACTCAAGATCTTCAAGGTAAAATAGCTAACTCTTACACTTTAATGCATGTGAATGATAATTGTATGACTAGTAATCCATTGAGTGTGAGTAGTAGCTTACTTATTTATGATTCTAATGATTCCTTTCCTCTTGTTGATGATGTACATATTGTGAGTGTGGATACACTAGTTGATCCTATTGATGACGAAATTGACTTCTCTTGTGAGATCAATTTATGTCCACCTAGTGTTAAAGCCTATATATTGAATGGAAGTACATCGTCTTATGTAATGGGTGTTGATCAACTTGTTTGTGAAAATTGTCCACCACTTGAGTATGTGTGTGATGTGCTTAATAGGACTCAAGTGAGTGAAGTATTTGAAAATGTTGGTCAACAAAGTGAGAATGAACCCGAGAGCTCTTCTTAGGGTAATATTATGTTTGAAACATCCTTGAAACTTGATATTGATCATTTAGAGAGTGAGGAACTTGCTTGTTTTAAATCTATCCGCGAGGTAGATCACACTCCTTTTAGGTATAATGTCTTGTTTGAAGATGATTTAAACACTCCTAATGAACCTAGTGGTGAAATTGATGGTATAGCTTGGCTTGGAAGCTATAGCCTATATGCTAACCCACTATGGTGTGACAACATTCCTCCTAAAGAGGGAAATCTCTTCTTGGAAGATGAGAGTACTCTTAAGGGTAAGGAATGTGTAGTTGCGGAAGCTACTTCTTCTTCTACTTTGTGTGATTTCATTGTTGAGAGTACTCATGGTGATTATTGGGAAACTAGTAGTGAGTACACACATCAGAGCACCTTAGTAGAAGTCAATTTGAGTGATACCTTTCTCTACTCTCTATTTGCTTTAGATGATATGTATGTTATTGTAGAGAGCATGTCATTTAGTTTAGGTGTAGACCACGGGAAAGGGAAGTGTTATCGAGACCCCTGTCTATGGCCACTTTTCCCATTTGACCCCGGTGCCAAATTTAGAAATAGTGATGTTGGTGCACCAAACTTGTTGCTTGGTCTACATGACAAGCAAAGTGTTACTCTTGATGTATCCTATAACCAAATCTTTTGTATATCTTTTATTGAGTTTTTAATATTCCTTTCAAAGGATTCTTGGTTATATTGCAAATATGTGCAATCTTGGCATGTTGAGATGATTTGTTATGCTAACCCTAACCCTCATTTCATGAGGAGTTTGTATTTGTTTGTCCTCCCTTCGGTTTTGCAAGGTTTGGATTCGAGGTCGAATCCTTTTCAAGAAGGGGAGGATGATACAGGACAAATGGACATCTTATCTTTTGATGACATCTTTGGAGGCCAACACATAGAGGCTCAAGACTTGGTCACCTTGAGAATACAAGAACATGCATGGAGGATCCGTTTTGAGCATAACTTAAAGCAATCTCGCGTGTAGAAGATTGGTTGGAGCATTTAAGATTGAAGACTCACGGTTTTGGACCTTAATTAAGGGAATTTTGGACATTACACATGGTGTATTTATACACCATGGCCGCACCTATCATTAAGGGCAAAGTGGTCTTTTTGTCTTCTTTTGTATTACACTATAAATAGGTCATTTTAGCTCATTTCTTGGTAGATTTTGAATGATGAAGAATTGAAAGATATATTTTCTCTCTTTTGAGAGTGTAACACCCTTAGTTTTAGGGCTTGGAAAAGCCATCCTTAGCATAGGGCTTGGAAAAGCCAATATTGATCTTTGCTTGGAAACTGTAGATCTTGAGGTGAGTTCATTCCCTTGGTGGTCACCGTAAGAGTGTGGTTTTTATTATTACATTTATTAGGAGTTTTAGTGTATGATATACACTTGGTTTCTGATTCTTGTCATAATATTGGCCTCACTATCTATCGTTTACTTTTCTTATTGTTATCTTGTGTAGTGGACTATTTTTGGGTCCTTTTTGAATCCAAAAATTTATGTTCTTATTGTCATCTAGTTCTTCACGTTTTGTGGCTGTTTTGGTTGTCAAATACACCATTGTTATCTCGTATTGTTGTTGCTGTAGTGAATCCGAGAGTGGTCTCCATCTTGGTCCTCAAATCCTTAAGATTAGTGGACTGTTTTGGAGGGCGTATTGGACTGTTTAGTGGTTGTTTTGTGCTCCTCTTTTTTTCCCGTATCAGATGAAATGTTGAAGCTATCATTTCAAGATATCAATTTGAGCTAAATATCATACATTTTAAAGATTAAGCACTTGCCTATTTTCCTTAATCTAAAATACAACTCTATAAATCCAAAGCAACATGTATGCTTTGAACATATAGTGGAATGTTGGATGTATATTGTTCCTTCCTATGAACTAAGAGCTAGAATAGGATAGAAAAAGTTTTAGGATATAGGGCAAGGTAAGAATGTATTTTATGTGTATTATCTACTTAAATTCTTATGTATTGCATGCAAATGCTAATGCATAAACATATTTGTGTTGACCTAGATAGATAGCTTAATGACAATTGTTGTTCTATAATGTATTAACTGATAGAGAAAACATCTCTGACTTATCCTTTAAGATTTATATAGCTTGTCCTTAAATCTATAATGAATTAACTACTAAGGATGACACACAATATATATTGCAGTAGTAATTTCCAGCAAAGCAACATCTATAAGCTTGGAAAGCATATTTACTTTGAAAACGAACATTAGATATCCATATGTGTTGGAGTAATCATTTTAAGACATTCAAAATTGAAATATCTCAACAATTAGTTGCTTCACCTTTCCTTACAAGACTTCTGATTCCATCACATAACTTTAAGTCTGTTGGAGTATAAAACTGAATATATAGCAACTGAAGCAATAATTATAACTGCAATAGTTTGAAAACCAAAATTTATTACTGCTCAAGTGAATTTGTTGTTGTTGTCGTTGAATGACGTTTTCCCTTCACATGATAGTAGAACACCTCGATAGTTCTTAGCTTGTGGCTAAATTTCTTTGAAAGGAGATCATAAATGTAGATCAAACAAATCCTTGTCTTTTGTTATGGAAATTCACACGTGCTTTCAAAAATTTTCTTTTTGGTCTATCAGAAACAACCTCTCTACTTCTTCGGAGGTAGTGGTATAGGCTGCATACATTTTACTCTCCTCAGACCCTAGTAGGTGGGAATATACTGGGTATGTTGTTGTTATTGTTTCAGCATTTTTTTCTTTTTGATCCCCTAATTAGGAGAAGAACAATAAGGAAATAATTTACTGTTATTGACATGTTGAGCCGATATCTTGTATTTTGTACCTAACTCTCAACTAGCGGGGATGTTGATTCATGGAACATTGTTACAAATATTCATGTAGATTAGTAATCCAACCTAAGTCCTTACTCTCTAACTCTAACTCTTCTTTTGATTTTTTTTTGTTGAATTGGTGCTCATGTTAAGAATATCTCTCATAATTTACTGCTTTATCCAATTTTTTGAAAAACAAAGTTGTAGTAAAAGTAGCTAAGCTAATAGTGGTACTTTTGTTATTTTAGTGCTATAATTCTTAAGATCTTTTAGACAAAGTGGTACTTAATAAACAAGTGATGCTTTTATTGTTTCCTTGGTAGAGTGTGTAAGAGTTTTATGAAAACAAAGAGAAGGAGAGAATCTAATCGGCAAGTTGACTGTTAACAACAACCAACTCCTAATCATGACATCAGAATCTTCATTTTCTTCATTTTCAAGATAATAGTTTTTCACAACTCCTAATTTACCTATTGTCCATCTAGAGTTGATGTATGTTCTGAGTCAATTAGGTGTTAAAATACATTCTTCATGTTTTCTTGTCATTTGTCTATGTTAAGTTCAATATTTCAACAACAACAACAACATACCTAGTATATTTTCACTAAGTGGGGTCTGGAGAGGGTAAGTGTACGCAGTCCATACCACTGCCTCAGATATGATATAGAGAGGGATAGACCCCCAACTCAAAATAAAATAATCTAGACAAGGAATAGTAAGAAGAACAAGATATACTAGAAATCAACATTTCCAATAATACCATAAACAAGATACACCCAGTTACACAACAAAAGATACAACATCCTACACTCATACTAACCTTCTACCCTAATCCGCCATCTCCATAACTTCCTATCCAGGGCCATGTCCTCGGTAAGCTGGAGCTGCTCCATGTCATGTCTAATCACCTCCCTCCAATATTTCTTTGGTCTACCTCTACCTCACTTGAAACCATCCCTAGCCAACGTCTCACACCTCCGCATAGGGGCATCGTGCCCCTTCTCATCACATGACCAAACCATCTCAACCTCGCTTCCATCATCTTGGCTTCCACTGAAGCCACTCCCATCTTATCTCAAATAACCTTATTTTTGATCTTTTTTTCGAGTACATCCACACATCCATCGAAGCATTCTCATCTCCTCCACCTTCATCTTCTGGATATGGGCCTTCTTAACAAGCCAATAATTTATCAAATATAATAATATCAGTCTAACCACCACTCTGTAAAACTTTCCTTTAAGTTTAGGAGGTACCTTTTTGTCATACAAGATTTCAGAGGTGAGCCTCTATTTCATCCATCCTACCCCAATCCGATGAGTGACATCTTCATCAATCTCTTTATTCTCCTAAATCATAGACCCAGATACTTGAAACTATCTCTCTTATTGATAAGATGAGTATCGAGCTTAACAACCACATCGGACACATGAGACCCCTTGTTGAACTTACACTCCAAATATTTCATCTTGGACCTACACAACCTAAACTTTTTAGACTTAAAGGTATGCCTCCAAACCTCCAATTTAGCATTAACTCCACTACGTGTATCATCAATCAAGACTATATCATCCACAAAAAGCATACAATAAGGTACCTCACCTTGAATTTGTCACGTTAAAACATCCATCACCAATACAAAAAGAAATTAACTAAATATTGATCCTTGGTGTAACCCCATCAAGACGGAAGAGTGCTCTGAGTCCCCTCCCCCATTCCTAACCCGAGTCTTGGCTTCATCGTACCTATCCTTAATTGTCCTAACATACACCATAGGTATACCTCTAGCCTCCAAACACCTCTAAAGAACCTCCTAGGGGACTCTATCATATGCCTTCTCTAAGTTGATAAACACCATGTGCAAATCCTTCTTCCTTTCCCTATACTGCTCCACAATCTCCTAACGAGATGGATGGCTTCAGTGGTCGAGTTTTCTGGCATAAATCCAAATTCATTTTTTAAAATAGTAGCAATCCTTTGCAACCTTATGTCACGACCTGAACCAGGTCTTGGCTGTGATGGGTATCTCAAGTCCACCGAGGTCCAGAGACCACCCCCATTGCCTAGTAAAATAGAATATGATACACTACTCAATGGATGAATTTCGTTCATATAAAAAGATAGGAAATAATAAGCTCAAAGACATCTAAGAGTATCAACAACCAAAAACCCAATCCACAGTAATATCCACAAAGCCTCTACTAATCCAAAAATAATCTAAGTCGGGACATGCCCACGACCCTGACAATGACAATGTAAATATGAAATCTTTACTTTTAATTTGGGGAAGGGAAATCGATGGAATGATCAAGTATTCCATAGAATGGAAGATCACCACTTCACCGCAAACGATCGACTCGGAGATCATCTATCACTGTGTAGGAAAAATAGAAGTACCTTTGGACCCTGCATCATTTGGGATACAATATCCGGAGATGGCTAGTGGGGTAAGCACTAGCATGTAACTCAGGGATAAGGATAAAGTAATGATAATTCAAAATCCAGTTCAACTCAATATACATGTTCACATGCATGTATGCATATATCTATATACTTATATAAAATACTGTGATAGAGAACAAGGCTTAGCATCCATTTTTTAAAAAAAAAATTAACTTGGCTTGTGTAGTATAATCGTCATAATAAGGCACCCACGGGCTATATGGGTCCATCTTTCCCCTAGCTGAAAGGGCCCTAGTGCATGTAACTGCAAGAACCAGAGGATAATAATATGTATATATGCACCATGGGGATTCAAACCTCCGGTAATATATCAAAGTGACTTAAGAACCTAGTTATTTAATATGGGGTACTCGAACCACCCAATCATATACTAAGAGGGACTCTAACCACCCGGTCATTTAGACCACTTTGTTGGCAACCACAGTTTCTAGTATTGGTTCCTCGAAACCTCAACTTTTACGACCCAGCTATATGTCTCTCTTTTAAGCCCAATTAAAACACTTTTCACACATTTTCATTTATTAAAACCAACACTCCTTAAGGCATACACTGTTGGTATTGTCATACCAACTACACTTGCAAGGTAACATCATTATGCCATTACAATTCCACTAACTTGGGGAAAACAACTCCCTTCATTCATTAATACAAGATGGGGGAACACCAACTTTCTTTGTTCATTAAATCAAACCATCATGTTTTAATAACCTCTTTATATTATGCAATTATTCCGAAAGTAGTTCAATGCAATTATGCTCATACTCAAAACTACTTTCACAAAATTGGGTTGGGGGTTGTTACCAATTCAATTGTCTATATTCACAAAATTTGTAGAAATCACAATCATTAGTTTATTCACCATGCCCATACACTCCATAAGTTTAAAAAAAGGTATAAAGCATGAACAATGCATAATTAATCATGGGAAAACAATTTAAGAAATATTCATTCCAAAACCGTCAACCCATATCAAAACCCATACTCAAATCTACCTAAACAATCATATATTTTCATGCTTTAAGTAAAACAAATTTAAGGGTAGAGTCACATGCCTGAAATGTCAAGAGTTATGGAGAGAATTTTCCCTTGGAAGCTCTAATTGACCAACCTCTTGAAAACCTAATGTTCTTGCTTGAGAGAATTTGAGAGAGTTTTAAAAAGTTATTTCGATTTGTTTTGGAGTGATAATGATACCCTAAAGGGGTTTTAAGTCGTGGGTTATGATTGAGAAAGAGGGGAAATGTCCAAAGTGCCCTTAATGAAACACTGAAAATTATCCCCAGTCACTGCAGGTCACTATACGACTCGTAAGGACTCATTATGACTCGTCACCATGAGTCGTAGTTAACACAATAGCTGAAGGACCATTCTCCAGTGACCCTACGATTCACACCATATGACTCATCAGGTTACCTTACAACTCGTAGGGTCCAAATCATATCCAGGACATAAACACTTGGGGCACACACTAGTTTGGCTATGGATGGGACTATACAACTCATATAGAGTCTTTATGACTCGTTAGAAGCCAATCGTAATCATAATAGAAACTTGGACAATCCACACTGGTCAGGCTACGATTAGGGTCTTATGACCCGTAGTGACACCCTACGACTCGTAGGGAGAGTCGTAATTTGGGCAATAAGCCCATAGGTTAAGAAATTTTCAAGGACCAAAATTTGGGGTGTTTCATTCTCCCTCTTAGAATCATTTGTCCTTGAATAACAAGTCAAGGCATCTATTAGAACGATTTAACACAGAAACACACCCACACTTACCTTTAACAAAGACAAAAAACAAAGATGTTAAGGAAATCACAATTTCCTTAAACAAATTCAAAAAATAAAGATGTTAAGAATAACACATACCTTAAGCACGATTATCCAAAATGGGTAACAAGAAAAGGTATTTGGACTTCATGTCCTCTTAGGCTTCCCAAGTAGCTTCTTCGACCTTATGGTTCCTCCATAGAACCTTCACCAAAGCCACATCCTTAGCCCTTAGATGATAGACTTGCCTATCCAAAATCTCAACTGGGACCTCCTCATACTACAAAGAGTTTGAAACACCAACACTTTCTAACAGAACCACCAAGGACGGATCACCCACACACTTTCTCAACATTGAAACATGAAAAACCGGGTGAACAGAACCCAAACAAGGAGGCAACTCTAACTCATAGATCACATTACCTACTCTCTTTAAAATCAAATATGGACCCACATAACGGGGACTGAGTTTCCTCTTCTTCCCAAACTGCATCACACCCTTCATGGAAGACATCTTTAAGAATACCCAATCGTCAACTTCAAATTCCAACTCTCTTCGCCTCACATACGCATAGGACTTTTGGCAACTTTGGGTGGTCTTAATCCTATCCTGAATTACCTTCACCTTTTCCATGGCTTGGTGAACTAAGTCGGGATCGAATAAGCTATTCTCACCAACCTCAAACCACCCAATAGGAGAACGACATCTACTACCTTACAAAGCCTCAAATGGATCCATACCAATGCTAGAGTGATAACTATTATTATTAGTGAACTCGATGAGAGGCAAATGATCAACCCAGTTACCACCAAAGTCAATCACACAAGCCCAAAGCATATATACTAACATATGAATAGTCTTCTCTACTTTTCCATCTGCTTGAGGGTGGAAAGCGGTGCTTAGGATCACCTTAGTTCACAAATCCCTTTGAAAGAATGCCAGAGTGAGATGAGAACTGTGTACTGTGATCAGACATAATAGAAACAGGTGTACTATGCAACTTGGATGATTTCCTGAAAGAACAACTTTGCATAATCCTTAACAGAGTAATTATTCCTCACAGGTAAGAAATGAGCAGACTTAGTCATCTTGTCCATGATGACCCAAGTCGATTCAAACTGACTATGTGACTGCAAAAGACCGGTATTGAAATCCATATTGTTCACTTCCCACTTCAACATAGGCAACTCAATTTCTTGAAATAATCCACCAGGACTCAAGTGCTCTACCTTCACTTGATAATAAACCATACACTTGGCCATAAAATTAGCCACATCTTTCTTCATGTTATTACACCAGTAAATCTCTTTTAAGTTATGGTAAATCTTCAACGAACAAGGATAAACAGTATACCTCAATTTATGAGCCTTAGCTAAGATCCTATCTCTTATCCCATCAATATTAGGAACACATAACCTACCTTGGTACCTTAAGATACCATCGCCACCAATTTCAAAAGCCATCACTTTTTGCTAACTGACATTATCCTTGATATGCATCAAGATAGGGTCCAAAACTTGGTTCTCATTTACCTCAGTACCAAGAGATGACTTTACATCTCTTGCACACTCACATCTCCATCCTCAAAGTCCAAGAAGAAAACCCCAAGATTTGCCAAATGGTGAATATCCTTCACCAAACCTCGTTTCTCCTCATCAACATGAGATAAACTTCCCATGGATAACCTACTAAGAGCATCAACAACCACATTAGCTTTACCTGGGTGATAGTGCAAACTCATATTATAATCCTTGAGCATTTCAAGCCATCTCCTTTGCCTGAGATTCAACTCCTTTTGGGTGAACATGTACTACAAGCTCTTATGATCAGAATAAATATCAGCATGAACTCCATACAAGTAGTGGCGCCAAATCATTAAAGCAAACACCACAGCCAACAGCTCTAAATCATAAGTAGGATAATTCCTTTCAAAGAACTTCAACTGCCTAGAATCATACGCCACCACCTTACTATGATGCATCAGAACACAACCCAATCCCACACGAGATACATCATAATAAGCCACGAAGCCATCAGTACCCTCGGGTAGGGTTAAAATAAAAACAAAAGTCAACTTGTCTTTCAACTTCTCAAAACTTCCTTTATACGTATTGAACCACAAAAAATTCACCTTCTTCTAGGTCAAATTAGTCAGCGGAGCGGTAATAGATGAGAAGCTCTTCACAAACCTCCTATAATAATTGGCTAAACCCAAGAAGCTCTAAATATCGATTGGAGTCGTGGGTCTAGTCCACTTATTTACCACCATAACTTCCTATAGATCCACCATGATCCTTTCACTAGAAGAAACATGACCCAAAAAAGTAACAGCGTTCAACCAGAACTCATACTTTGAGAACTTAACATATAATCGTTGATCCTTAAAGGTTTGCAACACCGTATGGAGGTGATTGACATAATCCTCCTCACTCTTCGAATATATCAGAATATCATTAATGAACACAACAATGAATAATTTGAGAAACTGATGGAATACCCGATTCATAAGATACATGAATATCGCTGAGGCATTAGTCAAATCAAAGTACATCACCAAAACCTCAAAATATCTATATCGGGTTCGAAAAGCAGTCTTAGGGATATCAATCTCCCTAATCTTTAACTAATGATACCCTGACCAAAGATCAATCTTAGAAAAGTACTTTACGCCCTACAACTAGTCAAACAGGTCATCAATCTTAGAAAGAGGTTACCTATTCTTCATAGTCACCATATTCAATTAGCTGTAATCTATACATATACTAAGGGACCCATCCTTCTTACGCACGAAATGAATAAGAGCACTCCACGGGGAAAACTAGGGTGAATAAAACCTTTGTCAAGAAGATCTTTCAACTATTTCTTAAGTTCTCTTAACTCAGCTGGAGCTATTCTATAAGGAGGGATAGAGATAGGATGGGTATCCGCTAGAAGATCAATCCAAAAATATATCTCCCTATCGGGAGGAACATAGGGAAGATCATCAAGAAATATCTTAGGAAACTGACAGACCACATGGACAGATTCCAAAGAAGGATCCTCCAAATTAGAATCTTTAACCCAAACCAACTGGTAAAAACACCCCTTGAAAGTTAACTTTCGGGCTCTAAGATAAGAGCTGAACCTTTTCTTAGGCACTAGGGAACTCCCTTCCCTCTCAATAACTGGCTCATTAGGAAATTTGAAAATGACCTTTAAGGTTCGACAGTCTAAAGAGGCATAGCAGGAGTGCAACCAATCCATCCCCAAGATCACGTCATAGTCTAACATATCCAACTCTATCAAATCTACCAAAGTTTCTCTACCACAGATAAAAACCACATAACCCCTATACATCCTTCTAGCCACAATAGAGTAACCCACCGGGCTAGACACAAAAAAAGGATCAGAAATATACTCAGGACCAAATTTAAAATGAATAGTCACATATGAAAGAGTAGACCCCGGATCAAGCAGATAATACACATCACGAGAAAAAAGTTTTAGCATACTAGTGATAATATCAGAAGAAACCTCAGATTCCTGATCGGTGGCAAGATTATAAAGATAATTTCAACCAGTGCTAGAGCCAGAAGTAGCACCCTTTGGTGTCGGAGCTGAAGAAGTAGCAACAGGAACCTTGTTAGCTCTAGAATCGATCCTCAAAAGATAATCCAGCTGTATGTGACCAAGATGACTACACTTAAAACACTTATTCCTTCCCTCACATACCCTATGATGCACCTTCCCACAAAAATGACTAAAGGGATAAGATGAGGCCAACTAAGCTCCGCTGGCCTAAGACTAGGCACCGTGTGAGCTAAATCCACTATTGCTCTGAAAATGTTGGTCACTCGATGGATTAAGATATAGGTAAATCACCATAGATTAGGAACTAGAATTGGCCCACTTCTTCTTAGACCATTTTCCACCATCTCTACCACTCTACTGCTGACCTTCATCCTGATCTAAATACTGAAACTTCTTACTCTGCTTTCCCCCATTTCTAATTGCTCCTTCTTTTCCTCTTTAACCTATTGCACATATATGATAAGTCGAGAGATATCCATATCCTTGTTCAACAAGGCAACCTTTCTTTCTAAAATCAGATCTCGGGATAACCCAGAAGAAAATTTCCTTATTTTAGTCCTCATGCTAGACACTATCTCAGGAGCATAGTGAGACCGCTGATGAAATTTCAAGGAATACTCCTTTACTGTTATTTTGCCTTGTTTCAAATTCATGAACTCCTCGGCCATTGACTTTATTAACTCTTAAGGAAAAAAGTGATCCAGAAAAGTAGTAGAAAAGTTATCCCATATAGTTGGCTCAATATTATCTCCTCTTATCTGCTCCTACTCCTCATAGTCAGAAGCAAGCATTACACGAAAATTATTCTCTGTCTCATTAATGAAATTTCGAGGATCCTCCTCAACCTTTAAACCAGTGAAAGTTGGAGGACTCAACCTCATAAATTGTCCAACTATAGTGACCTCAGAGGATGGAGAAATAGAAGTAACACGCTCCATCTGAGAGGCCACAACTGGGTAAGAAAATGGATCGATTGGCGAAACTCAACATTAGACACATCAACTTGAGGTGTCTGAGGAGGGCTAAAGGAAATAGGTGGAACTCTATGAGAAAAATCAAGAGTTGGACCCCTAGATCGGGTTTGAACTCCATAAATAGATGATATGCATCTACATTATCCCCAAGCGGGACTGAAGAGTTTCTAGGAACAACAGATCTTCTTGGAGGCATGATTTGAAATGGAAACAAACGAGAATTAGATGAGATTCAAGACCTTAGACTTTATATCCCGAAATAGAACAACAAGAAAGGAAAACATTCCAAAATACCTCATAGCCTCCCCCTTATAACTGTGGTGCACTACACGCCCATAAAAGAAACTCTACTTTACATGGCTTTGTCACAGGATCTGACACCAACTTTGTCACAACTTGAACCAGGGCCTGGCCGTGATGGGTATCTCAAGTCAACCGAGGAGACCACTCCTATTGCCTAGTTAAATAGAATATGATACACTACTCGGCAGATGAATTTTGAACATATAACATGATTGAAAATAATAATCTTAAAGACATCTAAGAGTATCAACTACTAAAAACCCAATCCACAGTAATATCCACAAAGCCTCTACTAATCCAAAACGATCTAAGTCGGGACACGCCCACCACCCTGACAATGACAATAACAATGACAATGACAATGTAAATGTGAAGTTTTCACATCTAATTTAGGGAAGGGAAATTGATGGAATGATCAAGTCTTCTAGAGAATGAAAGCTCACCACTTCACCATAAATAATCGACTCAAAGATCACCTATCATTGTGTAGGAATAGTAAAAATGCCTTCGGACCCTACATCGCGTAGGGATATAGCATCGGAAGACGGGTAGTGGGGTGAGCACTAGCATGTAACTTAGGGATAAGGATAAAGTAATGAAAATTCAAAATCTAGTTCAACTTAATATACATGTTCACATACATGTATGTATATATGTATATACTTATATAAAATGTTGGGATAGGGAACAAGGATTAGCATGCGTTTTTTTTAAATCTTAACCTGGGCTGTGTAGCATAACCATCATAATAAGGCACCCACGGGATATATGGGTCTAACTCTCCCCAGCTGAAAGGTCCCTAGTGTATGTAGCCACTCAAACCAGAGGATAATCATATGTAAATATGCACCATGGGGGACTCGAACCTCCTGGCATATATAAAAGGTGACCTAAGCACCTAGTTATTTAACATGGGGAACTCAAACCACCCAATCATATAATAAGAGGGACTCGAACTACCCTAGTATTTAGACCCTTGTGTTAGTAATTATGGTTTTTATTATTGGTCCCTAGGGACCTTCACTTTCACGACCCGACTACACATGTCTCTTTTAAGCCCAACTAAAACACTTTTCACACATTTCCATTCATTAAAACACAACACACCTTAAGGTATACACTGTTGGTATCGTCATACCAACTATACTTTCAAAGTAATATCATCATGCCATTACAATTCCATTAACTTGGGGAAAATAATTCCCTTCGGTCATTAATACAAGGTAGGGAAACACTGACACCCTTTATTTGTTAAATCAAACCATCATGTTTCAATAACCTCTTCATATCATGCAATTGTTCCGAAAGTAGTTCAATGCAATTATACTCATACTCAAATCAACTTTCACAAAACTGGGTTGGGGTTATTACCAATTCAATTGTCAATATTTACAAAATTTGGAGAAATCACAATTCCTTAGTTTATTTGCCATGCCCATATACCCCATAAGTTTAAAACCATTTATAAAGTATGAACAATCCATAATAAATCATGGAAAAATAATTTAAGAAGCATTCATTCCAAAACCCTCAACCCATATCAAAATCCATACTCAAATCCACCTGAACAATCACATGGTTTCATGCTTTAAGTAAAACAAATTTAATGGTAGAGTCATATGTCTGAAATGTCAAGAGCTATGGAGAGAATTTGCCCTTGAAGATCTAAGACCAACCTCTTAGAAACCCTAATGTTCCTTCTTGAGGGAATTTGAGAGAGTTTTAAGAAATTGTTTTGATTTATTTTGGAGTGACAATTATACTATAAAGGGGTTTTAAGTTATGGGTTATGATTGGGGGAAGAGTGAAAATGTCTAAAGTGCCCTTAATGAAACACTGAAAAATTATCGCTAGTGAGTACGGGTCACTGTACGACTCATAAAAACTTATTACGACTCTACACCATGATCTATAGTCAAGATAGTAGCCAAAAGACCCTTCTCTAGTGACCCTACAATTCATACCATACAACTCATCAGGTGACCTTACGACTCGTAGGGTCCAAGTTGTATCCAGGACAGAAACACTTGGGAAATACATTGGTTTGGCTAGGATAGGACTATATGACTCGTATAGAGTCTTTACGAATCGTTAGGAGCCAATTATAATCATAACAAAAACTTAGACAATCCATACTTGTCAGGCTATAATTAGGGTCCTATGACCCGTAGTGACACCCTACGACTCGTAGGGAGAGTCGTAATTTGAGTAGTAAGCCCATAGGCTAAGAAATTTTCATGGACCAAAATCCAGGGTATTTTACGTCAACTCTACCACCCTCTCCCAGACCTTCTTAGTATGACTCAACAAGTTGATACCTCTATCTCTATTATTGTTACAATCCTGAATGTCACCCTTATTCTTATACAACAGAATCATCGTACTCCACCTCCAAGCTACCAGCATCCTCACCGTCTTAAAAATTATGTTAAATTATTGAGTCAACCACTCCATACCTTCCCCTCCTGTGCACATCCAAAAATCTACCTGAATCTTATCTGGTATCGTCACTCTACCCCTATGCATCCTACAAATATCTCCCTTAATCTCTTCAACCTTAATGCACCAACATTAACCATAATCACAATACCTCTTGGAATGCTCCAAATCCCCTAACACAATGTTATTATCCTTTTCTTCGTCCAGGAGCTTATGAAGTATGACTGCCATCTCTTTTTAATACTACCCTCCTCCACTAGAACTTTATAGTCCACATCCTTAATATACTTTACCTGATCAAGGTACTGAGCCCTCCTCTCTCTAACCTTGGCTAGCTTGTACAACTTTTTATCCGCACCTTTACTATCTAATGCTGTGTATAAACTCTCTGATATAATAAAAACCATGGGAACACTAAATCAGTCCAAAAATAATCCTCAAAATGGAAGAAATTTGTGAACCCTTTTGGAGACAAGTCTCAGCTTCCCAAGAACACAATAACAAGAAGATAACAAGGTATTTATTACACCAAATCAGCGGACAACAAACTAGATTAACAACATAAGATGATGAACAAGAAGACACAAGATTCGGATTTAACAATAACAACAAGAACAAAAGATTACAACACAAACACTAAACAAGATTACAAGAAGGTAAAGGATAAATAGTTAGACAAATTGAAGGTATAATCTTAAAAACCCAAAAGCCTATTCCACTCTTGGACCTTTAACATCACACACAACAAATACCTAACTCTTACGTTGGCACAAGAGTGACCTCGATCTCCCAAGAATCCAACCTTTCCAAGCTTGAGTCCAACACGAGTGAATCCCCAATCAATGTTGATTTCCCTTTTACAAGTTTCGGCCATTGGGTCCTTTCTCACAAGAGAGAGGGTTTCAAGTGTTACAAATTCAATATTCAACAAAAACTAATGACTAAAACCCTACATTATTCTATTTATAGTAGGTTACAAAATAAAGTGTGAAATGTCCAAAATGACCCGTTAGTCAAATGCTTCAATAGGCGCCCTTGGAGTGCTATGTATGGACAGTTTTAGTGTCCATTTAGGTGCTCCTTTTCACTTTATTTCGACACACCAAGTCTCGGGTATAACATACTCCCTCATAAGTCCATCTACACGATCATACTGGTATCATCCTCCCTTTCTTGAAAAGGATTTGACCTCAAATCCGTACCTTATAAAATCAAGAGAAGACAAACAAGCACACATCCTCATGACACGAGGGTTAGGGTTAGCAAGAATGAAAACATTAATATGTCATGCCGAGGGGAAACAAATTTGAAGTATATCCACTGGTCCTTTGTATTAAACATGAAAATATTAGTACAAATGTGACAAAGAAAGTAGGTTGAATAAATACCAAAACAAAATGAAAATAGGCCGAGAGTTATCCTTTCCCACCCTAAGATGGTACCAGGATCAAATGGAAGAATTAGCCAAGGTCCTAAGCCGAGGCTAGCCCTTCTTTTCCCTAGAATGTCACTCCCACATTCATACATAAAAAAATTTTCATATACATGATCTATATGAACAAAACTAATCGTAATGCTTTTACCACACAAGATGTTCAAAGAGTCATGCGCATTATCAAGATCAATTCTATAGACACCATCACTAACTTGCGAATTTTAAAGCACTTCATTCACATGCCCAAGTAGTGAACTACATTTTAGGGTAAATTAATCATCATGAACACCAAGATACTTATTTTCGAGACTACACACTCTTTTCCCATAAGAATACTATCATCTTCCAAGAAGAGATTTCCATCTTTAGGAGGAATGTTGTAACACCATAGTGGGTTAGCATATCAGCTATAGCCTTTAAGACAAGCTATACCATCATTTTCACCACTAGGTTCATTAGGAGTGTTTATATCATCTTCAAACAAAATATTAAACCTAAAGAGAGCATGATCTATCTCACAGACATATTTGGAACTAGCAAGTACTTCACTCTCTATAAGTTCACTATCAAGTACCAAAGATGTCTCAATCTCCTCTTTACCTTGTTGTGGGTCGGGGCAACCCACCTCTTCCTTCGGAAAGTTCTTAGCACATGGTGTCTGGACAAGGGAAGTTGGATTTTATGGGATAATTTTAGGTAACAATTGGCGTAGCCTTTCCATGCTCCATTTCATTTCTTCAATATCATCATTGATGTGATCAAATGTGGCATCAAGATTAGTGGAAGCCATGGTACCTAAAGAAAAGGACAACAACAAACAACAAAAAAACTTGTTAGCTAAAAAATGCCTCACCACACTCTCACTCTCGATTTTTACCGTACACTTTGTTTCATAAGTTTTGAAAGTCGGCTTGTACTTCGTGAGTGATTGAGGGTCAAGTCTACTCTTGTCCGGAATAGATTTTTGTTTGAGTTGACTTAAAAGAAAAATTATTTACGAACTTGAACCAATAAGACACAACGAATTCACAAAAGAGAAAAAAAAAGCACACAACAAATGCTAAACACGAATGAACAAACACAAAGACTAACTAACAATCTAGTAGATGAGTAGTAGTTTGCCAATTAGTATTGGAACCAACAAACGAAACTATGGAACAATAAAAAGAAACTAAGAAAATTTGAAATTTGAGCCAAAATTTGATGCGTGTACAGTAACTTGAAGATGTGGCAGCCACGTATTGATTGCGGTTTCTACAATTTTTATTTTCCAAAGTTCAACCCTTGACTAATTTTAATTTGGATTGGTGGAATTTATTTTAAGGAGGGAAGAATATGTCTTGGAGCCATTTTTTCAAGTTTCAAATTTTAAGACTTGACTTTTGTAGTACTTTTCCTTAAAACATGGACTCTTGTTTCATGGGAAAGTGGTTGAGAAGTGATGGAAAATCTTTAGTGTGTAGGAAAAGTCTTTGAGTCACAAGTACTACACCCTGAAACTTGGATCTATGTCTTGCAAGACTAAGACAATACACACTCTTTTTCTTTAACTTTTAAGATCAACAACCACTTTTTTTCAACAATATATGGAGATGGTAAAGAACACCAAGAACACAAACTTTGAGTCTTGAAGTTCTAAGGTTCAAGTTGGACCTCCCAAATAACAACAACAACATCCCAAGCTTAAATTCCACAATACAATCTCCACCATACACGTTCAAAACTTGAACTAACAACACATCACACGTTCAAGTCTTGAACCCGCAACAACAATACCAACAACAATCGACCACACTTTGTTCACATTAACAACATCAACATTTCAAGCTCAAATCTAAGATATAGACTCAACATGTTAGTGGGGAATAAAACCAACACTTAGAGACAACAAACACAAGTAAAATATGGCCAATACACAACAAGAACATAATTTTCGATCAAGAACACAAAATGGATAGATTGTTATTTTTCTAGAATTTTCAGATTTCAATTTTTTTTAATAATTTTTTATTATTTTTCAACTAACAAGCAAGATTTATCTTATAGGAACAAGGTCAAGCCATGATTTGATACCAAATGATATAGGAAGGACAACGGAAACACTAATCAGTCCAAAAATAGTCCACAAAATGGAAGAAATCCGTGAACCCTTTCGAAGACAAGTCTCAGCTTCCCAAGAACACAATAACAAGAAGATAACAAGGTATTTATTACATCAAATCAGCGGAAAACAAATTAGATTAATAATATAAGATGATGAACAAAATAAAGTGTGAAATGTCCAAAATGACCCCTTAGCCAAATGCTTCAATAGGCTCCCTTGGAATGCTATGTATGGATGGTTTTGGTGTCCATTTAGGTGCTCCTTTGCACTTCATTTGCACACAACATATCTCGGGTCTAACATACACCCTCATAAGTCCATCTACGCGATCGTACTCATATCACTCCCAAGAGCAGCATTCTTAGCCATCCTAACCGATGACTTTGCCTCTTGCCTAGAAATCTTATACTCCTCCCTATTCTACTGTTTATCTTTTTCACCCTTACTCTCAACCAACTTTACGTATGATTTCTTCTTAGCCTCCACCTTCTCTTTCACCTCTTTGTTCCACCACCAGTTTCCCTAGTGCTTGCCTAAGTGGCCTCTCAAGGCACCCAATACCTCTCTAGTTGTCTCTCTAATGCAACTGACAGTCTTATCCCACATACTATCAATATCTCATCCATCACCAAGCCTTCTTCTCCATTAACTTATCCCCTATATCCAACACACTGGCCAGAGTCAGACTGCCCCATCAATCTGAGTCTTGGCCACCAAACTACAAAAAGTAACCAAGTGAGCCTTTTTCTTGGGAAAGTTCAAATTCACTACCACCAATCCAAATGCCCGAGAAAAATCCAAAAGTGCTAGTCCTCCATCATTTCTTATACCGAACCCAAAACCTCCACGCACATCATCATAACCCCTTGACAAAGACCCTATGTGCCCATTAAATCCCCTCATATGAAAAGCTTCTTAGTACTGGGGACACCCCTCACCATCTCATCTAAAGCCTTCCAGAAACTCTTCTTCTCCTCCTCATGCAAGCCTACATGTGGTTCATAGGCACTAATAATATTCCAAGAAGACCTTTCAATAACTAGCTTAATTGACATAATCCTATTATTGGCCCTGTTAACCTCTACCATTGTCTTTCTAAGCTCATCATCTACTAGGATACCTTCTCCATTCCCGTTTCTTACGCTTCCTGAGTACCACAACTTATAACCATCCACTAACCTCACCTTAGTACCTACCTATTTAATTTTGTGGAGACAAGCTATATTAATTCGCCTTTTTCTAAGGATTTTTACTAGCTCTAATAACTTCTCTGATAAGGACCCTATGTTCCACAACCCTATTCTTAACCTAAAGTCACACTTAGCCCCTTTACCCTTCCTTTCCTCTGCCCCTACCCTCGCCCTAGTTCACGACCCTGATACATCTACCCAAGCCCCTCCCAAAGACATGACCCTAAGCTAAGACCATCTACCAGAACCACCAAAGACTGATGCACCAACCAATAACACTAAAAGCACACAACCTAGCCAATAATGCAAACCAAACAATACTATTAGACCCACACAAAAAACTATTAAGAACAACTTAATGACAGAAATGCAAGTAGAATTAACAAGTAAATCAAATACTATGAAATATAGCAATAGACAAGTAAATTGTCACCCACAGATAAGATAGTCAGCCAAGGCACGAGGAAAAAGGGATTAAAATTGAAATAATTAATAAGACATCCAGTAGCAACCACCAGAATTAAGAAAGCTCTACACATGACTAGTAGAGATAGATCGAGTGCACCTGATCAAAGCTGGGTCAATTTACTTGGTTGAGTCACTGAATTTTGATAATTTACGGCAAAAATTAGTCATCAAAATCGTGTTATCCCCGCCTGAGAAAGTGTGCTGGTTCTAAACTTGTAGTACCTACAAGAGATTAGGAAGAAAGAGAGAAGAGAGATCACCTACAAGAGATTAGGAAGAAAGAAAGGAGAGAGATCACTGGAAATGGGTTGTCAGGACTACACCAACATCGACGATGGTGTGAGAAGGAGTCTCTGGCAGAACCTGACCAGAAATGGCTTATGAATAAATACGTCCTAAATTGGAAATGAATTGTGACTAGAATAAGTGGAGAACTCTCAGATTCTGGAGGATTTGGCGGCAAGTTATGGCGGCGACCGATACTAACCATTTCACGGTGTTGGGTGTGTTCACATTGTAACAGAAAATTAAAATAGTAATTGCCTGATTTTTGGAGTTGCGTACTATAAGTCAACTGTTTTGCTTTCCATAAATTCATTAAGTACAATATTTCCATTTCCTTTATTTATTTGTAGCAAATGATATGAGAATTTTCGCACCAATTACTATTTTATATTTATTTATTTAAAAATATATAGTGCAATGCCAAGCTAACATAAGTCCTTTTCTTAGTATCTATCTTTTATTATTTTCAATTGATGTTTTTCTATAATCAATATTATTTGTTGATTTTATATATGCATATTTTTTTTGAATCAAAATGTTGCATGTTTTTAGGACAATTATAGTATGGACACTTGTGAAAATGAATTCTAATATAGATAGATCATCAAGACTCATGATAAGAATTCTAAATGAAAAAATTATGATCATATGACAATGGCCAAAAAGGAAGCACAACCATTGCAAAGATTCCTTAAAAATCGAGAGGAAAAAAGTAATCGTCTTCTTGCAAGACAAGTAATGTCAACAATAATTCAAATGAAAAATAATCTTACTATTATATGATTATATCCTCTTGTTGTACTTCAGAAACAAGTTAGAATACCAATTATGATTTTTTGTTCTTTTCTAATATAGCATACATATATATACATAGTTGTTATGGCCAGTGATATCCATATATATGGATAATTTTTCAAATATTGGTGTTGGATCAGCTGCATATCCCCTTTTTCATAATTTTTCTCATGTAGTAGTTCTGAGAATTGAACGTTTCCCTTATGTGGATAAATTTGACAAGGGAAAAGATGTTCTTCATTCTGATGTTAGAAAAAGAAGAAGCTAAGATGCAAAGTTGCATGGATCATTAATATTTCTTCATGTATTATGTGCATCTTAATAAATAATTGTCTTAAACCAAGACTTTGGAAGTTCTTAGTGCAACTCTTTTTGTCAAAAGCTGGGGGATATGTTAAGAGATGAGGATTTTTGATGATAAACATGTGAATAAAACATGTTGTGAAATTTGGTCCATCCAAGTGAACAAAGCTCAACTGCAGGCAAGTTATAGATAAGCTGACTCTACGTACAAATAGAAGTGGATAACATTTATCACATCAGAAGTTGAGTTAAACCAAAATTCTTACAGGAGTTGAGTTAAGCAAGAAGTCTTATAGACCTTGAATTGAACAAGAAGTATTGCAGAGATAAAAGAAGAATCCTATTTAAAGAAAAACTGAGAGAGGCGGAAGCAACAAAAAGTGTAAAACTATCTAGAATCCAATTAAACACAGAAGATTACATAAATAGAAGGACTCTGTGAGGTGTGTGAGAAAAATACAGGAAATGAATTCACAAGCAGTTACTCAAGCACTGAAAAGATAATCAACAATCAACATATCAGTTCACATACTTAAAGAAGAACCTGGTCTCTTACTTAGCAAATCGTAGACTGTGTGTAGTGGGTAGGTCCTTTAAGTTGTAAAGAGTCATTGTTCTAGTCTCAGTGCTCTATAAACTAAGTTAGGAGTTACGTCTTCAAGTTGGGGAGCTCAAAGATTTGGGAACACCTATCTTAGGAAGATTTGTGTTTTTGTAGTGATAGGAGTTAGAAGTTTTAATTCCTAGTTTACAAGAAGTCTTGTAATTCTATTAATTGCTGAGGCTCAAGTATTATAGTAAAGTTGGGGTTAAATCCTGTAGAGGTACAGGTCGTGATTTTTTACACCTTTCTTGAGCCGGGTGTTTTCCACGTAAAAATATTGTGTTCAGTATTTACTTCTGTGAACCATGTTTACTTACTTGTTCCACAGAGAGAGAGGTTCTCTTAAATAAGGCTAGCACCTAAGAAAAGACCAATATGATGAATTTTGCACCTCCTACTGGTCATAGTAAAGGTCAATCAACTACTAGACCTCCACTTTTTGATGGTTCTCACTTTATCTAGTGAAAAGTAAGGATGGAGATGTTCATTTGAGGTGAAGACTATGACTTATGGGATAGGATTACTGATGGTCCCACTATTCCAATGAAGATGATTGATGGTGAACAAGTCAAGAAAGTAAGGAGTGAATTTAATCTTGATGACTTGTTGGCTTTAAAGAAAAATGCAAAGGCCAAGAACATCTTGGTTTGTGGACTAGGACCTGCTAAATACAATAGGGTATCCACCTGCACTACTGCTAAGGAAAGTTGGGATGCACTGGTAAATTCTCATGAAGGCACTTCTCAAATAAGAAAATTCTGGATTGCTCTCCTATTTACTGAGTATGAGGCATTCAAAATGAAGGAAAATAAAACCCTACATGAGATGAAGACAAGGCTCACCACCTTAACAAATGAGTTGACTTCCTTAGGAAAAGTCATTTTTGAGGAAGAACAAGTTAAAAAGGTACTGAGGGTGTTACCTAAATCAAAATAAAATATTAAGGTAACTACAATCAGGGAGGAAAATAAGGATCTTGAAGGCATGACCCTGGATGAATTTGTAGGGAACTTAAGGACTTATGAAATGAAAGTTGATGAAGTCATAGAACAAGAAGCCCCTGAGAAAATCTTAGCATTAAAAGCTTCTAATAGTGATGAGGAATTTGAACTTGATAAGGAGCAATTTTCCTTCATAACCAAGAACTTCAGCAAATTCTTTAAGAAAAAAAGGGAACAAGTACTAAGAAACATTCCAATGACAATCCAAATGGGTGCTACAAATATGGCAAAATTGATCATCAGATCAGAGATTGTCCAGTTGGGGAAATAGAATGGAAGAGAAAAAAGGCTGAAAAGGAACTAAAGAAAAAAGGAAAGAAAGAGCATACAATGATAGTAGCTGGGGGATTTGATTCAGATGAAGATGAAGTTGATGAAACTGCATTCATGACTTTTGGAGATTCAGACTTAGATGAAAAAAATGAGGGCTCTAAGGTAAGTATACTTGAACTCAAAGAAAAACTTCAATGTTTCTCAAAACCAAAACTTGTTTCCTTGATGAGTGCATTGATTGATGATTTCCAAGAGTTAACCTCTGATAGGGATGAATTTTTCAATAGTCTAGCAAGTCTCAAATTTGATCTCATTGATCTAAAGGCTTGCACGGATACAGTTGACAAGGAAAATTGCACTCTTAAGAAATAAGTTTCGGAGCTTGAGATTTCAAACAACAATCTTAAGTCTGAAGTTCTCAAATTAACTCTCACCAAAAATGAAAAAAAGGCCATGAGTAAAGAACAAGAAAATGTTAAACTTGAGCTTGTTAAATACAAACAAGAATTCCATGATTTAACTGAAAAAATAATTAAGTTGGTTCAGGAAGTTTCTAAACTAAAACTGGATCTTGAAAGGGCAAACAGGTGGATAAATTCCTCATGAATTGTTCACAAATTAAGTGAGAGAAATTTCAATGAAAAGGCAGATTTGGGATTCCACAAAAGCTTTGATGATCCTAAAGATTTATGTTATATCTGTGGAAACCTTGGACATCCTACCACTGAATGTCCAGTGGCTGCAAAAAGCAGGTCAAACAGTCAAAACTTGGCTAATAGATCTTCTCAAACCAAAAGGAACAACACCAGTTCTGGTCAGAGAAATAGGTCGCACTTCTTGTTACCTGCATGGACTAAAAGAAATTTAATTCATCCTTTCACTTATAAAACAGGACCCAAGCTTATCTGGGTTCCTAAGTCTAACCATTGATTACTTTTGCAAAAGAAGGTGAAAGAGAGCAAAAAGCACTAGTATTTAGATAGTGCTTGCACAAGACATATGAATGGTGATAAGAAAAAGTTCCTTTCACTCTTTAAAATAAATAGAGGAGGAGTTTCTTTTGGTGATGGAAAAAAGGAAATCATAACTGGAGTTGGAAAGATTGGCTCATCTGAGTCAAAAGCATTGGAGGATGTTTATCTTGTAGAAGGATTAAAGAATAATCTACTGAGCATCCCACAACTGTGTGACAAAGGTAATAAAGTTATTTTTACTACTGCAGGAGTCAAAGTCAAAAGGATGGACACCAGAGAGATTGTGCTTACTGCAAGTAGATACAAAAATGTATACAAAGCTGACATCATGGCACGACCAGAACTTGAGTTGACTTATCTGAGTGCTATAGAAAATGATTCCCTCCTTTGGCACAGAAGACTTGGTCATGTAAGTCTGAAACAACTAAACATACTTTCATCCAAAGAAATGGTATTGGGATTACCCCAGACCAAGTTCAAGAAAGAAAAGCTATGTAGTGCATATATAAGGGGGAAGTAGGTAAGATCTTCTTTTAAGTGAGAGAACCATGTTGGCACTATAAAGTGCTTGACCTGGTTCATATAGTCTTATGTGGACCCATGAGACTTCAAAGCAGAGGTGGAAAAAGGTATGTTTTTATAATTGTTGATGACTATTCCAGATTCACATGGACTTTGTTTCTAGCCTCTAAAGAAGATGTCTTTGATGTCTTTGAAATATTTATTAAGAAAATTGAAAAGAAACTAGGCACTTCATTAGTTTCCATAAGGTCTGACCATGGTTCAGAATTTGAGAATGTAAAATTCTTGAAATACTGTTCAACAAATGGTATAGATCACAACTTCTCAGCTCCTAGAACACCACAACAAAATGGAGTAGTAGAAAGGAAAAATAGAACCTTGGAAGAAATGGCTAGAACAATGATGCTTGTAACAAATGTTGCTAAAAACCTTTGGGCTTAATAAGTACAGCAACATATATCATAAATAGATGCATGATCAGACCTATGTTAGAGAAGACTCCCTATGAATTACTAAAAGGAAGAAAGCCCAACATCTCTCACTTTAGAACCTTTGGATGTAAACGTTTCATACATAATAATAGAAAGGATAATCTGGGAAAATTTGATGCTAAAAGTATGAGGGAATCTTCTTAGGTTATTCACTTCATAGTAAAGCCTATAGGATCTTAAACAACATAGCTAACTGTGTTGAAGAAAGCATGCATGTAATCTTTGATGAATCCTGTGTTAAGACTAACCTGTAGGAAGGAAATGATATTGAGAAACAGGGTATACAACCTAATTCACTGATTGGAGCTACCAAACTTAGAGGTAACTCAACAGGGGTAACTGAATTTGAAGGCACAGTGACAGAAGGAACTGAGCCACCAGCTACCCCAGATCAGAATGTCATCAATGATTCTAGTAGCTCACTAGGCTTGATTCCAAAGGGATACAAGTATCAAGGTTCACATCCTATAGAAAATATTATCACTAAGCCCACCTATGGGATCACTACAAGATCTGGACTGAGAAGTATGTGTGCCTTCAAGGCATTTCTGTCAAAAATAGAGCCAAAAAAGATAACTGAAGCATTGCTTGATACTGGTTGGCTCATAGCCATGCAAGAAAAGCTGAATCAGTTTGAAAGAAGCAAAGTATGGCACTTAGTTCCTCTTCCAAAAGATAGATCAGTAATTGAAACTAAGTGGGTATACAGGAATAAAGTTGATGAGCATGGAACAGTTACAAGAAACAAAGCAAGTTTGGTGGTCCAAGACTTGAAGCTATGAGATTACTTGTTGCTTTTGCTGCCTACAAGGAGTTTATACTTTACCAAATAGATGTAAAGAGTGTATTTCTAAATGGCATTCTCAAAGAGGAAGTGTATGTTAAGCAACCTCCAGGATTTGAAAGGGGGAATTTGTTAAGAGATGAGGAGTTTTGATGGTAGACATGTGAATGAAACATGTTGTGAAATTTGGTCCACCCAAGTGAACAAAGCTCAGCTGCAGGCAAGTTATGGATAAGCTGACTCTGCGTAAAACAAAAGTGGATACCATTTATCACATCAGAAGTTGAGTTAAACAAAAAGTCTTGCAGAAGTTCAGTTGAGCAAGAAGTCTTATAGAGTTTGAATTGAACAAGAAGTATTGCAGAGATAAAAGAAGAATCCAATTTAAAGAAGAAGTGAGAGAGGCGAAAACAACAAGAAGTGTGAAACTATCTAGAGTCCTATTGAACACAGAAGATTACATAACTAGAAGGACTCTATTAGGTGTGTGAGAAAAATACAGGAAACGAATTCACAATCAGTTACTCAAGCACTGAAAAGATAATCAACAATCAGCATATCAGTTCACATACTTGAAGAAAACCTGGTCTATTACTTAGCAAGTCATAGACTGTGTGTAGTGGGTAGGTTCTTTAAGTTGTAATGAGTCATTGTTCTAGTCTCAGTGATCTATAAACTGAGTTAGGAGTTGTCTTTAAGTTGGGGAACTCGAAGATTTGGGAACACCTATCTTGGAAAGATTTGTGTTTTTGTAGTGATAGGAGTTAGAAGTTTGAATTCCTAGTTTACAAGAAGTTTTGTAATTCTGTTGATTGTTGAGGCTCAAATATTATAGTGAAGTTAGGGTTAAATCCTGTAGAGGTACAGGTCGTGATTTTTTACACCTTTCTTAAGCCGGGTGTTTTCCACGTAAAAACATTGTGTTCAGTATTTACTTCTGTGAACTACATTTACTTACTTGTTCCACAGATAGGCAATTAGTTGGGCTCTTACTCTAATAGGATAAAAGGAGACACCTCTTATTGTTGCCCTTATGATTTTTTGGTAAGTATTTGAATGCTTATTTAAATTTGAATTTTGAACTAGAACTTAAAGTTTTTGTTTTAGCTTTATTTTTCTGGAACTGCCGTATAAAGTATTTGGTGCTATTTTTGTATTTGGATAAAGTTTAAGGCCTCCAACTCTTTTGGCATTTGTGATACATTTTCTCAAGTCAGTGTGAATTGTGAAGATTGGCTCCCTTAATTATCCGCTAATTAATTTCTTATTTTTGTAGCATGATACAGCAATACTTATTTAGTTTGGCCCTATCTCTATATGATTTATTTTAGTAAGTATATTGCATTAAACTTTATAATGATAGATTATATCATGGTAGTTATCTAAATTGCATTAAGATGACCTCACCTTATACCCTAAAATAGTGGTTTTAGTGATAGATTATATGCACAACTAGCTTAATGCACCCGGTTAAGATTTCAAATATATTTTTGCTTGCTGATAGCCAGGATGTATATGAAACTGTATTCTACTCTACTAGATAATATGGAAGATTAATGTGTCGGCCATATTGGATGCATCTTGGAGCAGAGGCATACTCCACAAATATCAAGGCTCTTAGCATCATCAAAATGTAGTAGGAGTGACTTTTTTAATTTTACAAAGGCTCTTCACCTTAAGAAGAGTCTGGAGATGCTGATGCACTTTCATATCCCGTTAGCCATACTTGTCATTTTTCTATTCAATAGATTTTTTGGACAAAAACATGTTGATATAAACAACAAATAGAGAAAAAGAGGTGATATTTATAATTTTACTGGATTAAGTTATTAGTCTAGAAATTGAAATTTTGATTTATATAATTATGGGAGATACCTGCTTCACTTCTTTGTGATAGATTTCATTTTTGGAAATTAGTCCTAGGAATTTATTGTGATCGTGATTTGTATATATTATTTAGATAGCATGGTATAACAATTTATTTTTGACTATTTCATAAAGAAGATATCTTTTGCAATATTTGTACCTATATGGATTCAAGAGAAGCATCAAAAGTTACTACTGATAAATTTACGCGAATGTTCAACTTATCAGAGTTGAATGTTGGGCGTGCATAGCACGACTTTACTTATCTAGAATATAATAAAGGAGAATAGTCTAGCATGAGGTTATGCCAAGTGACATCTTTAAAACTTGCATTTTACAACAAAAATTATTTTGTAGATTATTAGTTATTTCATATTTATTCTATATTATTTCATATATAAGATAAAGGAGAATAGTCTAGCATGAGGTTATTGCATTGACATCTTTAGAACTAGCATTTTACAATAAAAATTATTTTATATTTATTCCATATTATTTCATATTGTGGTAAAAATAATTAATTCTGGCTCTTATCAAATGAAAATAACTAAGATTTATCCTTAAAATAATCTTCTTCAATAATGTGTATTTAAATTCTATACATAATATAGAATTATTATAAAAGATAAATATAAATTATTTCTATACAATTGTGTAATTAAAAATTATTACAAGAAAATCAAGCAATTAATAGAATAATTTGTAGGGGGGGTGCGCGGATTTAATAGGTATAATAGATTTTTGTAGGTTTCTAGTGAATCTATTTTTATTAGTGCGTGGATATTTTGTTTTGATATATTCATTAATTATTTTATCCTGTTGTAATTGCAGAGTTACAAATTCTTGTATAATAATTTATCCTATCTGTGCTATAATATATATCTAATTCTAGATTTTCAATGTTATTTATTATCTTGTGTTGTTCTTCTTGTAGTGAGTTTTTTAGATTATATAAACTATACATGGCAACTAAAAGTGTTTTTTTATTACATATTTCCATTTTCACCCTTATTCTTTTTATTAATTAAGACCATTCCACTTGAGTTTTTATAATTGATTTCTTCTTGCCACATGTTAGATTACTATTTAATTAAAACACCTTTCATTTTAAATCAACAATCACTTTAACTCAAAAAAAAAATAAAATTCAAGCTAACTTTTAATAAAAAAAAAATCAATAATTTCAACTATGACCTTATAGTTCTTTTTGATATTATAGTATAATAAATAATATTTTGTATTTATTATTTCTCGTAGTGGACATGTAAAAAGTATAGACCAATAATTAAAATGGGACGATTAGGTTACTCTTGTGAGGGGTGTGTAAAAAATAAACATAATAAGTAAATAGATCGTATGGAGTAATATATTAATGTAATACAATTAGCATTTAATATCCTTATTAAGTTAATTTATAGAAAGACTCTTAATTAAGGTTATAATTATTATAATATAAATTTGAAAACATTGAATTTTTTTTTCAGATGATTCTATAAGATGAAAAAATATAATTTGCAGAAACTGTTGCCACTAAAATCACGCGGAATACTAAAATACAATAAATATCAAAAAAAAAATATTTTTATCTATAGCTAAGAAATAAATAGTCGCAAATTTTATAAAAATATCAATATTTTTTTCTATTTATGATCTTCATTGAAGCGTAATTATTAAATATTTTAAATTATGTTATTATACAATATATTACTTGTAGCTTTTTGATATATTTCAATTCTCTGTTAATATCTTCTTCCTCATAAATAATATTTTTTATTTAAAATTATCCAATTATGTGATTAACAACTATAATAAATATAAAAATTTATCTACAAGACTTGTTTAATGGATCATTATATATACTGCTTATAAAGTAAAAATAGATAATATAAATTATATTTTTAAATTAAAATTATTATTTTTATACTTTAAGTTTGGGTCCGAACATGGCACTGGCCTCGTGAAACTTCATTTTATAACTATATATAAGGGAGGATCTTTGAATTTGGTAAACCTCACATATATTTATTTTATCCATTTTAACCCTAATTAAATATTAATGACTTTGCAAGCTTTCACCCATTTTAGTAAATTTGACCAATTATATGGACTTATTAAATACCTTACAAAAAGCGATGAGTCATAAAATAAGTGAAAGTGACACCACGAGAGATCTTTATCTAACCAATTAAAAATTAATTCAAAATTTGTGGTCTTCTTTTATGTGAAAATAACAACAACAATAATAATAAGAGAGACCTAATTTGTTTAGTCCTCACAAGAAATTTTTTATTTATTCTATTTCTAATTGAAATTTTAATAATTACTACTATTTTTATATTATATGCTTATATATAAGAGAGAATAAGATAATATTTGATAGTCCTTACAAAAATATTTATACAATGAAATTGCTACATGTGTCTATCATTTTTTTCAATACATTATTATTTTTGTCCTCATTCATTATTTAATGATTATTTTCATTTGGACCTTTATAATTGAATTATATATAATATTTTTTGTAAATCCCTTCTTGTTTGCTATTAGATTACTTGTTCTTTTTTGTACATATTTCTTATATTGAATTTTATTTATTTTTTAATTTATTTTAGGAAATTAATTAATCTATAAAACAGTGACATGTGATTGATAAAGGTGAAGTATTTCCTCCTTGCAACATGAATTTTCGCACTTGATGTGTTAATATGAAAAATTACTATTGAGTTTTTCATTGTGTTTCAACTGCTTAATTATTATTTTTTTTAAAAAAAAAGGAGTATGAAAATTACTACTTTAGTTTCAATTGTCTTTATATAATTTAATAAATAAGACAATTTTAAAGATGTTTTGCAAGACTTAAATTCAATCTCTAACCTCTAGAAAGAATTAATCTCAAATTACATATTGATTCACATAGGAGTGCAACTATTCAAGAAATTAATCTAACATATGATTAAGTTTAATTTGAATTATTGGATGTTATATTCTCAAAACATTTCACGAAAACAACTTTTATTTTACATATTGATTTAAAAATACAAATAATTTTTTATTTTAACTTGCAAATACGTTTATACAATGATTTAATTTTTAAGAGTTCGCAGGAAATTTTGAACTACTCTTTCAATAACTTAATGTTACAAAAAACAAAAAGATAAAAAAGTAATTACAAATTTAATCTTTTATATTAGTTCGAATCTAGGCTTATAAGCATCGGGCAAATGTAAAACTTTAATAGTTCTAAAATTTTATTGTCTAGATATGATTAATCTAAATAATATTATTAAAAATATGAAACAAATTATACTTATTTGATAAATTACATACTATATTTATATCTTGAGGTTGGACGCGGGCTAAGCACGGGTCCCCCGGGACTAGTATATATATAAAGTAGAGTAATATGTACTAAAAGTAAGTCAAGTGGCGTAGAACTACTCACTTGACATCTTACAACAAAAAATATTTTATTAATTTATTCGAATTTAAAGATTGTAGTAAAAAAAACAACTAAAATTTCGTCGTATTAGATAAAAACTACCAAGATTGACTCTTATTAAATGAAAACTATAATACTTTGCCTCCTAATATTCTAATAAATATATTATTAAGATTTGTAAGAATTTAAATAAGATATTGTATTGATAACTGTAAGAAAATATTTTCTTATACTTAAATGACATAAAAACTACTAAGAGTGACTCTTATTAGATGAAAACTATAATACTTTGCCTCCTAATATTCTAATAAATATATAACTAAAATCGGTAAGAATCTAAATAAGATATTGTATTGATAACTGTAAGAAAATATTTTTTTATACTTAAATGACATATATGAAAAAGATATGACCAAGAGCTATTCCAAAAATAAAAACCTCTATTGAGAATAAAATCTTTGGTACTTACAAGGATACAATTATAACGATCATTTAAGTCGTTTTTCAATTTTTTCTTATTTTAACCCCCTTTCTAGTGTTTAGACATGATTTATGACTTCAAGAGATGGTAGTGTCGATTCTTGAGGTGTTCGGAGGTGATTCAAGTCATTATTTAAGGTCTTGTGTTTTAATAAAGCTAAACCCGATCATGATCAACCTTCGATCAAGGCAACTTCGAATTAGTGTCGTAATATTTTCAATAGGTCTAGAATATACTATTTAGTCAATATACATAATTGTTTGTTTTCTTGGGGTTTCAACAATGATTTATTTAAAGTTTTGGGTATTTTAAATAAGTAATTTAATTGGTGGTTTAATGGTTCAAATCCACAATCAAAAAATTATATAAATATATAGATTAAAAATATAATAATAATAACCTGCACGTTCTATCCCTATAAAGAATTTTTATTTTTGAAAGAGAAAATTGGAACAGTGGGAGGGAGAAGATCACCCTTTCTCAAAACTTGGGAATTGGGTGGTGATACACAGATAATCACCATGAAATTTTTGAAATTCTTAAGAAAAGGATCCAAAACAGTGATTGAAATTCAATATATATATATATATATATATATGCCTCAATAATTTTGGTCAAATATGTTAGATTACTAGGTTGCATCCCTAACAGTGATTAAACAGCTTTGAAATTTAGTATTTTTGTCATTATTTGGCATCAATGACTTCGTCATTCATTGGGTAGTAATGATATTGTTAGTTTAGAAACTTGGGATTAGCGTCGTGTTAGGCGGTCATTATCCAGATTATTTTTCTGAAATTTGAATTAGATCCTTGTTTAATTCTACACATGATAACTACTATTTTGGAATATGATTATTGATATATTGGGCATATTATTAACTAATAAAGTTCAGATAGTGACATTAAGAATGAGTTTAATTAGTATAGATTGACAAAATTTAGCTCTAAGTTTAAAATTTACTGAAATTGAAATTTAATTCGACCTCGAGTTGAAAATAAATATGATAATACGGGTGTCATTGGAATCGTAATCTTATGGAGGTTATGTATTTGGAGTAGATTTTGACCACTTAGAAGGTTTACGTAAGGGCAAGTTTGTTAATTGATGCTTGGCTTTAATTTGAGGAAAGTTGAGACTTTCTTAGACTCTTTTTCTAAGTGTTTATGTGTTAGTTATGTGTAATGGGAGTAATGGAGAATGGGGGTCCCGTATAGATAAAGTGATGAGCATCTATGCGGGTACTAGTGTTATTTGAGGGGTTCAAATAAGTCAATTATATGTTTAAAACTATTTTCCTATTTGCTAGCACGATGGACTGATTTGCTATGATAAATAAATTATTTTTGGGATTGGAGTTGCACACCTACACATGATGCATTTTATTTCATATGGGATTGAAGTGCATGCTGGCACAATATTATTTATTTATCAGGTCACAGTTTACACATGCACAATATATTTGTTGGGATCGGAGTGCACGTTCGCACAATATATGGACCTTGTGAGTCCACCATGGGTCCTGTCCTTCAGCCATTGCTCGGTAGGTATGTACATAGCATATGCTATGATATCCTTATGACTGTTAGACTTGGTTATTCAGTTTGATTAGGGTGACTTTCCTAAGTGTGGATTGTATGATTCTTTTACCACTTTGAATTATTATCGGTCAACGATTCTTGTTGAGTACACGAGGCTCCGTACTCACCCTTGCTTTTTTCTGCACCTTACGTGAAGGTACCGATCAATGACCTCTGGGCATTGATTCTTATGGTTCCTTCAGTGTTAGCATCTTTGAAGATTCAAGGTAGCTGCTATTGTTTTTAGAGACTACTACAATCTCCTCCAACCTTATCTTGATGCATTTTCCGCATTTTGAGATACTCAAACTATTCTTTAATTTTTGTATTCAGTGGCTTGCATTAGTGACTATCAGACCTGAAATTAGCATGACACAGGGTTCACAGGTTAGGATAGGGGCACATACCATAGATCAACAATCTATTCCAATTTATCAAGGTCCAGTGGTTCAGACAACGCCAAGGTATAAGGGTATGCATTTAGTGGGGTTGGAGCTACCAATAGGGAGAAGGCAGCTATGTATGATAAGGAGAAACAACAATTTAAGAAGTTTAGAAAGATGGATCTACCACAGTTTCAGGGTGATCAGCATAAGGATGCCTATGAGTTTCTGGTCAATTGCTATGAGAGACTTCGAAGTGTGGGATTGGTTGACTCCCATGGCTTTGATTATACTGCCTTATAGATGTGTGGGCTTACCAAGAAATGGTGGTGATCCTATATTAATTCTAGGCCAGTAGGTTCTCCAATGATGATTGGGGCTATGTTTACAAAGGATTTTCTTGATAGATTCATCCCTCGTAGCTTAAGGGAGGAGCGTAGGCACCCATTTGAGAATTTTTCATAGGAGGACATTTCTTGTAACACCCTGTGGTTTTCCCGACTCGGTATTGTTAGAGGGGTGCTCATCTAAAAAAAGTTTTCTAACTGTAGAAAGGGACTTAGTCTCATTTTGATCCCCAAATCTTTGAAGAATTATTTCACCACCTTCTCGACCTTCAATAGTTAATATTTTAGCTAATTCATGATTCGGGAGGTCAATAAGTGTTCTCGGACCAGTTTTAGATTTTTCAAACCGCGTTTAGACCTTGTTTGGTGTCCTAAAAAAGTGGACCAACGCGATCTTGACGCGCCGTGTCGCCCATCGCGTTGGTCAAATTTTGTGCAGGAACTGCCAGGCAAAAGTACTAAGGCTTGGCATGATTAGGGCGCGATGCGTTGGGTATCGCATTGATGGCATCGGCGCGCCGCATCGCCAATCATGTCGATGCTCTATTATTTCAATTTTAAAATGCACATCCAAGGGAGGGGGAAATTTAGTCTTTTTCCCCCACCCCTTTTCAGCTTTAACATGGGATTTAATCCCCAAATCACCAAAATACATGAGAATTTCTCACAAATCACTCAAGAACACTTTCTAGGGTTTCAACCCAAAATCCAAGAGAACTTAAAATTTAACTGTCACTTTTCAAAATTTCTCCAAGAATCGGAATTCCCAGACCGAGAGCTTCAAGAATCACCCATCAATAGTTCGAATAGCATCCCTAAAGCAAGAGTCCATCCAAAAGTCATAATTTAAGGTACGTGGGATTTTTCTAAAATTAAATGGGCTGGTTTAAACACTTTGAATATGATTTAAAGTTTAGAATTCATGAATTCACAAATGGGTTATGAAATTTACATTTCTATTGTGCATTATGGACTCTTAAATGGAATTATTGTTTTGGCCTTGAGGCCTTTCCCCTAAATTGATTTTTAATCTTATAGATGTATGTATGAAATTGAATTAAATATTTAATTGAGAGCATGACTATTTATGCTCCCTCTCATGTAGCAATACTTCTTGATTTTAGAATGTTATGAGTCAAAGAATGTTATTTAGAAACATGATATCAATGTTCTTAACTAGTGTTGAGTGATTTAAGGTTGATTTTCAAATTGATGAGAGGGAGGTTTTGCATGTTTATAAATTTTGAGTGTATATAATAAAAGAATTGCATGGTTTGCCAAAAATATATAACCACCACATGTTTGTTGAAATGATTGAAAAGAATGATTTTTGCATAGTTTGATAAATATATTGAAGAATGAATCTTCTTGAATTATTTGAAGTATGGTGGTCTAAACCTTATGTTTTGAAAGAAAAACCTGTGATATGATTTTATGGCTTAGAATCATGACTTGCAAGTTTTGGTATGATGATACCAATATAGAAAACGCTATAGTAATTCAGAACAGAATAGAATGCAGATTTTAGATTTTGAACGTAGAATGATTCATGTTCAGAAATGGCTAAAATTGCGCATAAAGATATGTTAGGTGGTTCCCCAAAGAAGGTACGAGTTCAGATAACTCATTGCCTAAAATCGTGTTTTGCCGATACGGGTTTTTAAATCCCCTAGAGAGATTTTATGCTAGTCTGGTGCCCTGTGGCATATCAGACTCAGATACTCCAACCCTTGTGGCAAACTTGGGTTGGGGGTTTTCCCGCCGTGTCAATGGTGGATTTCATATAGCCTATGAAATATAAGACTTGTAAGGGAGTGCCACCTAACTCAGAAGTAATACAAAGAATATAATAGCACTGACAATTTTTTTTTATGATTATTAAAGAAGTTCCCATGTGTTTTGAATTATATCATGCATGATGTTTCGTGACCTGCTCTCACCTATGTTATATAAATATAAATGTATTATTTTGGATTTCTCCTTGTACCAGTACTTCTGTATTAACTCATTATATTTTAGGGTCTGAGGCTCAGTCTAGGGGTCCTGATAAGATGTAGATTCCTTTAGGCAGGAGTGAAGAGTACAGTTGGTGAGCCTTCTATCTTTCAGAAGGCCTATTTTTATTTCAGTCATTTAGTACCTACTATAGTTTTGGTCTACTAGGGGCCTTAGCCCAGATTTAGACGAGTTTTAATGTCTTATATAGTAGAGATGTCGCAGACTGAGAAAGATGTTGTTTATATATTGAAAAACTCATTTTGGTACTGTCGAACAGATTCCAGATTTATGACGATGATTCTATTTCGTTATGTATTTATGATTTTCCTTTTGGTGTATGAATAGTGTATGTGATTACAAGTTAGAAGGCCTGTCAAGCCTTCAAGGTTCGGGATGCCCATCACGGACAGGGCCCCAATTCGGGTCATGATATTTCTATGGCTGAGTATAAGATTTGATTATAAGACTTGTCCTATTATGCTATGATGATCTTACCAGATGAGGCCAATATAATCAGGAGATTTATGAGAGGTTTTGTAGCCCATCTAGAGCTACTATTCAGAGGGTGGTTAAGTTAGAAAATGAGTCTGAGTTAATGCATCGTGCGGAGTATAGAGATCTGATGGACAAGAGGTCTCACACTTCAGGTCGATTTAGTAGTACCTCATCTAGAGATAGGGGTTCATTTAGAGGAGATTTTTACTCTAAATATTGGAGACCAGTTCAGGCAGCAATGCAAACATTTGAGGGTGGACATTCAGGTCATAGTTCTTATAGTTTAGTAAAGGCTTCACAGGGTTTATCTCAGTGATTTTCAGGTCATCGTGTCTATACTATATATTCAGGTCACTCTCGACAGTTGATAACTCCTAGGTTCTGTTATGAGTATGGTAATCTAAATTATCTTCAGAGAATTTATCAAGTAATAGACAGAGAGGTTCACAATAGGGTCACCAGGCTCCTACACCTCGGGGGGGGGGGGGGGGGTGGAGGTGTTCCACCAGCTGGAAGGAGAGGTGGTAGAGGAGTGACTTAAGAAATAGTTGAGAGAGACTACTATTATGCCTTTTCAGGGAAGCCTGAGGCAAAGTCTTTTGATTCAGTTATTATAGGTATCATCTCAGTTTGTCATTGACCTTCTTCGATTTTATTTGATCTTGGTTCTACTTTCTCCTATGTGTGTACATATTTTTCTTCCAGCCTTGATATGATGTGTGAGTCTATAGTTGTTCTTATTTGTTTTTTACTCCAGTAGGTGATTCTTTAATGATGGATTGGGTGTACCAATCCTATATTATTTCTATTTAAGGGTGTGATACCTGGGTAGATTTGATTATCCTCAATATGGTCAATTTTGACATAATTTTAGGCATGGATTGGCTTTTTCCTATTATGCTATTTTGGACTGTCATGCCAAGATAGTTACTTTAGATATGCTTGATCATCTGAGGTTAGAGTTTGGGGGGGGGGGGTTCAGAGTCCATATACTAAGAAGGTGATTTTGTTTATTCAGGCCGAATGGTTAGTTGAGAAGGGTGTCTTTCATATTTGTCTTATGTTCGTGATACTAGTGTTGAGATACCTTTCCTAGAGTTAATGTAAGTGGTTATAGAGTTCATATATGTATTTTCTACTGATCTTCCTTGTGTTCCTCCTCATAGAGATTGATTTTGGTATTGATTTAGAGCCGGGCATGAATCCCATTTCTATTCCTTCTTATAGGATGGCACCGACAAAATTGAATAAATTTAAAGACCAGCTTCAGGATTTGTTTAGAAAGGGATTTTTTCAACCAACAATATCACCTTAGGGTGCCTCAGTATTGTTTGTAAAGAAGAAAGATTAGCCTATGTCATGACCCAAGACTACCCCCTATTCGAAACATGGTGCTTAGAATCACAAGTAATCCCAAGATAACCCATGGTACTCGGATAATGCTTGAGTGACTAATTTAAAACATAATCAAGGAACAAACTGGTTTAGTAAATTTACTATTAGAAAGTTAAGTTACAATATCTGCATTCTGAAAAGAAAGAGAAACTGATTACAACAACTCTAACTGACTATCTATGAAGACTCTACAAATACTGGCTATATGTAGTCGGGACATGACCCCAACTATCCTAAATTAATACATACGAATAAAAATGTAATATTAGAACTGCAACTGACTTGAGTCCCCAAAATAAGAGAACTTATCACCTGCTGGTTGAATGTTGTGATCTGCCTTACTACGATGTTCATCAATTACATTTTGGTTTATTCTAAGAGTGAGGTTTATAATGCAAAATATTTGACAATTATAAGCCAGAGGTTGAGTGATGAGAAGCTATATGAAAATTTTTCAAAGTTTGAATTTTGGCTCAGTTTTGTGGCATTCTTGGGCCATGTGGTTTCCAAGAATGGTATTATGGTCAATCCGTCCAAGGTTAAGGTAGTTAGAAATTGGTCAAGAGCTACTTCACCATCAGATATTTAGAGTTTTATTAGGTTGACATGCAATTACAACAAATTTATGTAGGGTTTCTCTTCTATTACAGCTCCTATCACTCGATTGAATGAAAAGAATATGGTTTTTCAGTGGTTAGATAAGTGTGAGGAGAGCTTTTAAAAACTCAAGACTTTGTTGACTTCAGCTCCGATCTTGACCCTACCTATGAAAGTTGAGGGCTTTACTATGTTTTGTGATCCTTCTAGTATTAGCTTGGGTAGTGTGTTGATATAGAGAAATAAGGTAATAGCGTATGTGTCGAGGCAGCTGAAGCCACCTGAGAAGAATTAACCTACCCATGATTTAGAGTTACTAGCGGTTGTGTTCGTATTGAAATTGTGGAGGAACTATTTATATAGAGTTAATTGTGAGGTGTACATCGATCATCATAGCCGTAAGTATATTTTTAATCAAAAAGAATTGTATTTGAGACAGTGTAGATGGAAGGAGTTATTGAAAGATTATGATATAAATATCCTATATCATCCGGGTAAGGCCAATGTAGTAATGGATACCTTGAGTAGAAAGGCAGTTAGTATGGATAGTCTTAAATTATTGAGTATTGAGGAGCGACCATTAGCCAGGGAGTTTCAACGGCTAACTAACAATTTCATACGTCTTGATATCTCTAAGTCAGGAAGAGTTCTTGCATGCATAGAGATGAGGTCCTTGTTGATAGAAAAAATTTGAAATTTTTAGTTTGAGGATGAAAAGTTATGTATTATTAGAGATAAGGTGATACCAAGTAAGGTTAATAAGGCAATTTTGGACCAGGAGGGTGTTTTGAGGATCAAAGGGCTAATTTGTGTTCCTAGAGTGAATGATTTGACTAGATCAATTATGGAGGAGGCCCATTATTTGTTGTGTTCCATTTATCCAGGTGCAACAAAGATGTTTCAGGACCTAAAATAATATTATTATAGCGTAGGATGAAGAGGGATATTATAGAGTTTGTGGCTAAGTATTTGAACTGCTAGCAGGTGAAATATAAAAACAAGAGACCAGGTGGTTTAATTAAGAGGATGCCCAACCCTAAGTGGAAATGGGAGCATATCACCATGGATTTTGTAGTTAGGTTGCCTCAGACCTTAGGGAAGCTTGATTCTGTTTAGGTGATTGTGGATATATTGACCAAATCAACCTCTTTTTTGTTATGAAGATGAACTATAATACAGAGAAATTAGCCAAGATCTATATTCGTAAGATAGTTTAATCACATGGCGTACCCATTTCTATTATTTCAGATATAGGTACTTAGTTCACCTCAAACTTTTGGTGTACTTTGCAAAGGGAGCTAGGTACTCGATTGGATATGAGTACAACATTTTATCCATAAATATATGGAGAGTTAGAGCGGATTATTCAGGTATTAGAGGAAATGTTGGATGGATTTTAGGGGTCATTGGGATCAGATTTTAACCCTAGTGGAGTTTTTTTAATAATATTATCTACCACTCTAGTATTCAGATGGCTCCATTCGAGGCTTTGTATTGTAGGAAGTATAGGTCCCTAGTTGGGTGGTTTTATTCTTTTGAGGTTAGACCTTAGGGCACTAATTTGTTAAGAGATTTGATGGATCGGGTGAGATTGATCTAGGTTTGGCTATTGATAGCTTAGAGCAGACAGAAGAGTTATGATGATAAGAGGTTCCATGACTTAGAGTTCATGAAGGGTGAGTGGGTCATGTTAAAGGTATCACCTATAAAGGGTATGATGAGTTTTGGAAATAAAGGAAAGCTCAGTTCGAGGTTTATTGTCCCTTTTGAGATTCTTCAGTGTGTTGGGCCAGTGTTATATGAGTTGGCTTTTCCACCATGTATTTTAGTTGTGCATCCAGTTTTTCATGTTTTTATATTGAAGAGGTACTATCCAGATGATTCACATATGATTCAGTGGGACTCGGTGAGTCTATACCAGAATCTGGCTTTTAAGGAAGATCCTATTGCTATTTTGGATAGGCAGGTTAGAAAGTTGAGGTCAAAGGACATAGCATTAGTGAAGGTACAGTGGAGGAATCGACCAGTAGAGGAAGAAACTTAGGAGTTGAGTCCGACATGCAGAGTAGATATCCTCATTTCTTTGATGGTCTAGGTACCTTCTTTCGCTTCATGTTCAAGGATGAACATTTGTTTAAGTGGTGGATGATGTAACGACCATTTAAGTCGTATTGTAAATTTTTCTTATTTTAACCCCCTCGTAGTATTTAGACATGATTTATGACTTATAGGGATGATTAGTGTCGACTCTTGAGGTGTTCGTAGGCTATTTAAGTCATTATTTGAGTTTTTGAGTTTAATTAAAGTTAAGTCCGATCATGGTCAACCTTTGATCGAGACGACCTCAGATTAGTGTCCTAATGTTATCAATAGGTCTGGAATGTACTTTTTAGTCAATATAATAATTAATTTATTTTTTGAGGTTCCGAATAAATTTTGAAGATTTATTTAAAGTTTCAAGTATTTTGTATAATTAATTTAATTGGTGGTTTAAAGGGTCAAAATCACAACCATGAAATTATATAGATAAACAATAATAATAACAACCTACACGTTCTATCCCTATAAAGAATATTTTTGAAAAAAAGAGAAAATTACAACAGTGGGAGGGAGAAAATCACCCTTTCTCGAAACTTGGGAATTGGGTGGCGATACAAGGATCATCACCGTGGAATTGCTAAAATTCTTAATCAAAGGATACAGGTACTATTAAAGACAATGAATATATATATATATGTGTGTGTGTGTGTGTGTGTGTATGTGTGTGCCTCTTTCAATGATTTTGGTCAAATATGTTAGATTACTAGGTGCATATATGGGAAGAAATGTCATGCCATCATTGGTTGTGATTAAAAAACTTTGAAATTTAGTGTTTTTGTCATTATTTGGCAGCACTGACTTTGTCATTCATTGGGTAGTAATGATATTGTTAGTTTAGCAACTTGGGATTAACGTTGTGTTAGGCTGTCATTGCTCAGATTATTTTTTTGAAATTTAAATTAGATACTTGTTTAATTCTACACATGATAATTACTATTTTGAAATATGAGTACTGATATATTGGTCATATTATTAACTAATCAAGTTCGGATGGTGACATAAAGAATGAGTTCAATTAGTATAGATTGACAAGATTTAGCTCTAAGTTTAAAATTTACTGGAACTGAAATTTAATTTGGCTTCGAGTTGAGTATAAATATGATAATATGGGTGTCATTGGAACCATAATCTTATGGATGTTATGTATTTGGAACTGATTTTTACCACTCGAAAGCTTTACGTAAGTGCAAGTTCGTTAGTTGATGCTTGACTTTGGTTTGAGGTAATTTGAGATTTTCTTAGACTCTTTTTCAAAGTGTTTATGTATTAGTTGTGTGCAATGGGAGTAATGGAGAATCGAGATCCCGTATAGTGAAGTGCCGAGCATCTATGCGGTATTGATATTATTTGAGGGGTTAAAATAAGTCAATTGTTCGTTTGGAACTATTTTCCTTATTTGCTAGTATGATGGGCTGATTTACTATGGTAAATGAATTATTTTTAGGATCAGAATTGCACGCCTGCACATCATGCATTGTATTTCATATGAGGTCAAAGTTCACACCTGCATAATATTATTAATTTATTTATTGGGGTCGGAGTGCATGCTTGCATATATATTTTATTTGGAGTGGAGCGCTCACCAACACAGTACATGGACCTTGTGAGTCCCCCATAGGTGACCTTTAAGCCATTGCTCAATAGGTGTGTACATAGCATATGCATTGCATTGCACATCATTCATTCATTCCTGGTTCAGATTGAGTAAGGTGTATTTGTTGACTTTGTACTGTTTATTTAGTACTTGAATATTTTTTACTTGATTTCACTGTATTAGGGATTTCTTGGACTGTGTTATCATATCCTTATGACCGTTAGACTTGGTTATTCATTTATATTAGGTGATTTTCCTAGTTGTGGGTTGTATGTTTATTTTAGATGGTTGATGTGTTACTCGTCGCCACTTTGAATTAGGGTTAATTGATAATGCTTGCTGAGTACACGTGGCTGACACGACCAGAACCAGGGCCTAGTCGTGTCGAGTGCCTCAAGTCCCACCTAGACCAGAGACCACCCTCCCAATACCCAACTTTAACCACCCTGCAACCTATGTCGGATGAATTTCGAACATATAACACGATAGAATAATGATAAATGAAAGACAATAGTAAAATCCATAACCATAACCAACCAACCGTCCAACCAGTGTCAGCCCTATTACCAATACCAATGCCAAGGCTAACACCATTACTAATACCGCTCATGCCCATAGTAGTCACACAAAGCCTCTAACCAAAAACATCTGGTTGGGATATGCCCCCGACCATAGCCAAAACCAGAGTTCAAGAAACAAAAATATTGTAAAGAAGTCCATATCATGAAATGGAGCCTTCCGGAGTACGGAAGCTCTCCACTTCGGTCTAACAGACAGTTGTCCCAGAATCTAATCACTGAGCAGGAAGAGTATTATTGTTGGTTCCTACATCGCTTGGGGATACATCGCTCGAAAACGGGTTAGCGAGTAAACGCTAGCATGTACCAAGGAATAAGGATAAATTAATTCCAACATTTAAAACCAAGTAAATAACCATGTGCAATCAAATTCATACATATATATATATATATATTTGTTGCCGGGAAAGGGAATGGGTTTAGCATGCATTTAAACCTTTAACATGGGTTATGCAGCTTAACCGTCCTAAAATCACCCACGGTCTATATAGATCCAGTTTTACCCCGTAAACGGGCCCCAATGTGTGTAGCTGCATGAACTGAAGATATCATAGGGGCCGGGAATTCCCCTGTACCCTTCTCCCTCCATGATTAATATATACAAGTATAACATAGGGGATTACCATGTACACCACAAGTATTGGTCACTATGGCCAACCCTTATGTCAGTAAACATGAGTTTCCAGTGTTCGTCCATTAGACTCACACCTTCACGGTCAGCTATCACACCCCACCAATTCCAAGAGGTAATTACCAAGGCATTATGAAGTGGTAGCATCATATCGACTATAGTTTACAAACAATGTCATTAGACAACACTTAGGGGATTCCCATGTACCCCACATGATTTTCAATTAAACCAAAGTCAGGGCCACTAAGGCCTTTCTAAAAAATTTAATTCAAAACCTATTTAGGTTCCATTACCATATTATGCAATGCAAGGTTTTCAATAAAAGTCAAACTATGTGACAAAAACATTCTCATTGGCATTTTAACAAACATGTTGAGGACATATAGTTTCGAAAACCAAAACCAAGAACCAATTAAACATTCCCATGTAACCACATGCTCAAACCAATATTATAACATGAAAAACTATAAATAGAACATAGGAAAATATCATCCAACCATTAGTAACCAAAACCCCCAATGTATATTTCAAAACCCAAAACAATATCACAATTATGCCCTGAAAACCATTAAGTAAAACATGCTTTTAGTTTTAACTAACAATGAGGGAGGAGTAGCATGCCTTAGATAGCAAAGAAGACGGAGAGAAAACACCCTTAAGAGCCTTCATTGACCACCTTGAAGAACCCCTAGCCTCTTTTTGAACCAAGAGCTTGAGAGAGATTTAAGAGTGTTTTGGGAGTGTTTGATTGTGAATAATAGGTTGAGAAAGCCTCCAAAGGTATTTTATGATGTGGCGTCAAATGGAGTTAAGAGGGGAAATGACCAGACTACCCCCAACTTAAACTGTAAAATTTTTCATAGGTGGGTACGATTTGGACCTCTCACTCGTACCCACATGATACGAGTAATATCTTCCATTCGTATCATGATTAGAAAGTTGGACATCATATTCTGTCCAATATACGACTCCTTAGTCTTACTCATACCCTAACCATAAGACTAGTACCCTTCAAGTCGTACCCTAAGTAGAAATATCTAGACTAGACACAGGGCAACATACGATTGTACCCTACCTCTCGTATCATGTACACACAGCTCATATGGAGTCTTCTCGTACCAAGAACAAAACTTGGCCAACATCACACTGACAAATATATGACTAGGGTCCCTAGACCCATACCCATACCATACGACTAGTATGGTGAGTCATAAGATCAATAAAATGCTCAAAACTCAGGAAATTTTCAAGGTCCAAAACCCAGGGTGTTTCAGTTCTTCCCCACTTGGATCATTCGTCCTCAAATGATGGAACAAGGCAGTACAAGTAAGATTTACACCCCAACACCAAAACTCTAACCTTTAACTAAGTTAGAAAACAAAGATGCAAGGAAATCATCTTTTCTTTAACTAAGTTAGAGAACAAAAGTATGATAAAGAACACATACCTTCCTCACAAATTTTTGGAGCAAAAAATAGGAATGGATACTTGGACTTCATGTCCTCTTCATCTTCCCAAGTAGCCTCTTCAACCTTGTGGTTCCTTCATAGAACCTTCACCAAAGCTACATTCTTGGTCCGCAACCAAAAAACCTGTCGATCCAAGCTCTCAACAGAGACCTCCTTATAAGACAAAGAATCCAAGATACCAATATCCTTGATAGGAAAGATTTGAGAGGAATCACCCATACACTTCCTCAAAATAGAAACATAGAAAAATGGGTGAGTGGAGCTCAAATTAGAAGGCAACTCCAATTCATATACAACATTGCCAACCCGTCTCAAAGCCAAGTACGGACCAATATACCAGGGACTGATCTTCCCCTTCTTCCCAAACCACATCACTCCCTCCATAGGAGACACCCTCAAGAAAACCCTATCCCTAACCTCAAACTCTAACTCTCTTTACCTCACACCACATAGGAATTTTGGCGACTTTAGGTAGCCTTAGGTCTATCCCGAATCACCTTCACCTTCTCCATGTCTTGGTGAACCAAATCTAGGTCAAACATATCTGCCTCACTAATTTTGAACCACCAAATAGGAGACCTATATCTCATACCATACAACGCTTCAAATAGAGCTATCCAAATACTAGAGTGGTATCTATTGTTGTAAGAAAACTCTATAAAAGGTACGTGCTCAACCCAAATTCCACCATAGTCAATCACGAAAGCACGAATCATATCCTCCAATGTCTAAATGGTCTTTTCTGCTTGTCCATCCGACTGTGGGTGGAAAGAACTACACAAACTAACCTTAGTCCCCAACCCTTTCTGAAACGACCGCCAAAAGTGAGATGAAAACTGCATACCACGATCTGAGATAATAGAAGCCAACACCCCATGCAACTTCACAATCTCATGGAGATACAACCTTGCATAATCCTCAGTCGAGAAGTTAGTCCTCACTGGAAAAAAGTGAACCAACTTCATCATCCTATCCATGATGACCCAAACCAAATCAAATTAATTTCGAGACTAAGGAAGACCGGTAACAAAACCCATGTTGATCACTTCCCACTTCCATTCTGGCAACTTGATTTCTTGACACATACCTCCAATCCTCGTGTGCTCAATCTTCACTTGTTGACACATCATGCACTTGGCAACAAAATTTTCCATATCCCTCTTCATATTATTCCACCAATACATCTCCTTGAGATCATGAACAACATAGCACGACTCGTGCGCCTCAGCCAAGATCTTTTCTCATAAACTATCTACATTGGGAAAACATAATCTCTCTTGGTATAGCAAGGTACCATCACCACTAATCTTAAAGTCCATCACCTTCTACCTGCCAACATTACCCTTGATCCTCATCAACATAGGATCCAATACTTAATTCTCCTTAATTTTAGCACTAAGAGATGAATGCGCCATTTTCTAAAGTAGCACACTACCATCCTCAGAGTCCAAGAGATGAACTCCAAGGTTAGCTAAACGGTGAATATCCTTCACCAACTCCCATTTCTCCTTATCCATATGAGCTAAACCCCCCATGGATAACTTGCTAAAAGAATCAACAACCATATTAGCTTTACCTGGATGGTAGTAAATACTCATGTCGTAATCCTTGAGGATCTCAAGACTTTTTCTTTGCCTGAGGTTTAGCTCTTTCTGTGTAAACACATATTGCAGGCTCATATGATCAGAAAGGATATCCACATGAACCACATACAAATAGTGATGCTAGATTTTCAACACAAACATCATAGCTAAGAATTCCAAATCAAAAGTTGGATAATTCCTCTCATGCACCTTCAACTGTCTAGAGGAATAAGCTATCACCTTACCATGCTGCAATAAAACGCACCCAAGCCCCACACAAGACGCATCATAATATACCAAAAAACCATCAGTGCCATCAAGCAAAGTCAAAACCAAAGCCAAAGTTAACTTTTTCTTTAGCTTCTCAAAACTACCCTCACAAGGATCAGACCACAAGAACTTTACCTTTTTATGAGTCAATTTAGTCAATGGGGTATCTATAGAATAAAAACTCTCCACAAACCTCTGGTAGTAACCAGCTAAACCTAAGAAGCTCCAAATATCTATTAGAGTCATGGATGTAGGCCAATTTTTAACCACTACAGCCTTCTGTGGATCCCTTCACTAGAAATGATATAACCCCAAAAAGTGACAACGTTCAACCAAAATTCACATTTAAAAAATTTAGCATATAATTGTTGCTCTCTCAAGGACTGTAACACCACAGAAAGGTGATCGGCGTGATCCACTTCACTCTTAAAGTATACCAAAATATCATCTATGAACATAATGATGAACAAGTCCAAAAACTGACATAAGATCTTGTTCATCAAATCCATGAATGCAGCCAGGCCATTCTTCAACCCAAAAGACATAACCAAGAACTCAAAATGCATGTATCAGGTATGGAAAGTAGTCTTAGAAATATTTTTCTCCCTAATCTTTAACTGATGATACCCGGATCGAGGATCAATTTTGGAGAAAAACTTAGCGCCTAGCAACTGATTAACAAACTCTTCCGCTTTCACTTTTCTCAACTCCTGAGGAAAGAAGCAGTCCAAAAAAACATTAGAAAAATCTTTCCACCGATATGAATCAATATCATCACCACTTTCCTAATCACATCCTCTTACCATTGGTATGCTACATCCTTCAGCTTGTAGGCGACAAACTCCACGCCCTCCACATTCATAGCATACATAACATGGAAAATCTTTTCCATCTCATCTTAAAAACTTTAAGGATCATCCTAAACCTTAACACCCAAAAAGGTCAGAGGGTTCAACCTCATGAATTGGCCAACCCTTGTGGAATTAAAAGATGGAGTAACAAGAACACCATGCTCAGACTGAGAACCTACCAACTGTGCAAACGTGTGAATGAACTGACAAAACTCAACGTTTATCACTTTAGCTTGAGGAGTTTGATATGGACTAGAGAGAATTGGGAGAAATCTAGGACAATCAGGAACTAGGCCCTTAGATCGGGTATGGATAGCATGAGTAGAGCGTGTCCCATCAACATTGACTCTAGTTGGGACAAAGGAGTTTTTGTGAGCTTCAGATCATTAAGGCATGATCTAAAAAGTGAACAAATAAGAATTGGAGGAGAAATTTAGGACCTTAAACTCTACAACTCAAAAATAGAACACAAGAAAGAGAAATATTCCTAAATGCCTTGTAGCTTCCCCCTTATGAGTGTGGCACGCTATACACTCTTAAAAGAGACTCTAATAGGCACGACTTTGTGGACTCCCTATTAACTATGAACCTAGGGCTCTGATACCAATCTGACATGACCTAAACTGGGGCCTAGTCGTTTTGGGTGCCTTAAGTCCAACCTGGACCGAAGACCACCCCCAATACCCAACTATAACTACCCGGCAACCTATGTTGGATGAATTCCGAACATATAACAAAATAGAATAATTATAAATAAAAGATAATAGTAAAACCATAACCACAACCAACTAAACATACAACCAGATATCCAATCATTGTCAGCCTTAATACCAATACCAATGCCAAGGCTGACACCAATAAACCACCGCCATGCCTATAGTAGTAACCTAAAGCCTCTAACCAAAAACAAAGAAGATTCGGTTGAGACATTCCCCCGACCATAGCCAAAACCAAAGTTGAAGAAATAGAAATAATATGAAGAAGTCCATATCATGAAATGGATCCTTCTGGAGTATGGAAGCTCATCACTTCAGTATGACACACAGCTATCCCCATATCCAATCACTGAACAGGAGGAGTAGTATGGCCTCTAGCATCGCATGGGGATACAGCACCCGAAGACGGGTTAGCAGGTAAATGCTAGCATGTACTACAAAATAAGGATAAAATAATACCAATATTTAAAATCAAGTAAATAACCATGTGCAATCACATTCCTACACACATATATATATTCCATTCTGGGAAAAGGAATAGGTTTAGCATTCACTTAAAATTTTAATCTGGGTTGTGTAGCTTGACCATCCTAAAACCATCCACAGGCTATATATGGGTCCAATGTTACCTCCTGAACGGGCCCTAGTACGCGTATCCATACGAATCAGAGATATCATAGGGGTCGGGGATTCTCGTATACCCTTCACCCTCCATGATACATATATGAAAGTATAACATAGGGTATTCCCATGTACCCAACAAGTATATGGTCACCATGGCCAAACCTTATATCGAAAAACATGAGTTTCCAGTGTCCATCCATCGGACTTACACCTTCACAGTCAGCTATCGCACCCCGTCATTATTACCTAATTAAAACCTCTAGAATATAACCAAACCACTAACTCCAAGAGTTAATTATCAAGGTATTATGAAGTAGTGTCGTCATATTAACTATAGATTGCAAGCAATGTTATTAGCCAACACTTAAGGGATTTCCATGTACCCCACATAATTTTTGATTAAACCAAATCCAGGGCCACCAAGGACTTTTCAAATCATTTAATTCAATCAAACTAATTTAGGTTCCATTACCATATGATGTAATGCAAGGCTTTCAATAAAAATAAAACTATGTGATAAAATCATTCTCATTGGCATTTTAACAAATATGTTGAGGGCATATAGTTTCCAAAACCAAAAACCAAGAATCACTTAACCATTCCCATGCAACCGCATGTTCAAACCAACATTATAACATTAAAAACCATAAATAATAAATAGGAAAACATCATCCAACCATTAGTAACCAAAATTTCCATTGTATATTTCAAAACCCAAAATATTATCACTATTATGCCATGAAAATCATTAAGTAAAATATGATTTTAGTTTGAACTAAAAATGAGGGATGATTAATATGTCTTAGATACCAAAGAAGACAGAGGGAAACCACCCTTGAGATCCTTATGACCACCTTGAAAAAACACTAGCCTCTTTTTAAGCCAAGATCTTGAGAGAGATTTAAAAGTATTTTGGTAGTATTTGATTGTGAATAATATATTGAGAAAGTCTCCAAAGATTTTTTATGTCATGGAGTCAAAAGGACTTAAGAGGGAAAATGTCCAGAATACCTCCAACTTAAACTGTAAAAATTTTCGTAAATGGGTATAATTTGGCCCCCTCGCTCATACCCATGTCATACGAGTGGTACCTAGACCTGTAAACACACCATACGACTAGTATGGTGAGTTGTATGGTCAAAAAAAGGCTTAAAACTTAGGAAATTTCAAGGGCCAAAACCTAGGGTGTTTCAGTGAATCTGTACTCACTCTTAATTTTTCTGTACCTTGTGTGCAGGTATCGATCCAAAGACCTCTAGGCATTGATTCTTGTGGTTCCTTTGGTTTTTTTATCTTTAGAGATTTGAGGTAGCTGCTATTATTTTCAGAGACTACTGAAATCTCCTCTAGCCTTATCGTTATGCATTTTTTGCATTTTGATATACTCAAACTTTTCTTTGATTTTTGTATTTAGTTTCTTGTATTAGTGACTAACTGGCTTGGGATTATCTAATTATTACTATACTAGTCTATTAATCTATGTTTGGGATTTTTTGGAGTTTATTATGTTCTTATTTCTTCCTGCATCTACACATTTGGGATGTTGTATTTGAAATTTAGTTCTTGGCTTACCTATCACACAAGGTTGGATGGGTGTCATCACGGTCTCAAATTTTGGCTATGATAGATGGTATTGGAGCCCCAGGTTTATTCGTCTCATAAATACAAGCTGAGTCTAGTAGAGTCTCGTGGATTGATATGAAAATATCCGTTATCGATCTTCTGGAGGTTATAGGACTTCAGCAAATATTCATTTTCTTCTTTCTCTCTTATCATGCAATATTGATATTTTGTCTTGAAATACTAAAATCTTACCTTATTCTCTCATAGATGGTAAGGAATCATACATCTCATGATGATGTCCAGGAGCCCCCACCAGCACTCTAGCTAATCGCCTGAGTTAGGACACATGAATAGGGTAGTAAATACTGTAGAGGCAGAGATCATGGTAGAGAGAGATCAAGGAGATGCTTAGATTCCTGATAGACCAGAGTTTATCGAGGTTGAGTTTGAGGTAGGTGATGATGATATTCAAGCTATAGCTAATGATGTGGTCCAAGATCAGGCACCATCAGATTTGTTGCACATCAATTCTTCAGGATACACTAATTCAGGTTCTGGGTATTTTGGAGACTATATCTCAGGGAGGAGATGCTACCCAAAACTACACATCCAAGACGTATGTTGCAGTCGATGTCAAATATAGTAACCCAACAGAGGTTGGAGTTGAACCCACAGGGAATAGGCCGAATGTCTCTTTTGAATCTGTTAAAGAAGTCAAAAAATGCAGGAAAAGTGAATGAGGGGTTTTTCTGTGAAAATAGTAAGGTACCAATAAGTCTTGATCGCTTTAGTTGAAATCAATTTAAGATGACTATTAGGTCTGTGTTCCCTATGGATTCCTAACTCTGTAGACTTATCGTTCTTAATTCGATTATCTTAATGCATTACATGAAGAATTTGACAAGATATGTATAACCGTCTTATGAACGCCTTGGTAAATTTTACTCTTCACTTTGTGAGTCTTAAAGGGTCTCCATACTAACCCTTATCTTTGATCCTAGTTCAGCTATCTCCTTTTGGGTGTCAAGTTGATTAACGAGGGTTGGTAGCCTCAAATTACTGTTGTAATCTTCTTTTCCCAATCTTGATCTCTCTTGTGAATATGATCTCGAATATAGACAAGTCCTTAAATTCTGTAGTAGTTAATAACACAAAAAATCCGAAGAAGATCACAATACAGGCATAAACACTAATTTGGAAGAACCTCGTACTTTCTCTACTTCGTTATTCAGATAGAGTTCCCACAACCCTAGTTAGGTGGTTTAGCTGCACATAGTTGCAAGAAGATCCATGAAATTCAATAAATAAAGCATAAGATGAATCTCACAATAATTGAAGAGCAAAAAACAAATTCTCAAATTAATAATCAACTAAAAGTCAAGAACAAAGAATTCCAAGATCAAAATTTGAATCTTGAAATCAATCAGTTGTGAATGTAATGAGTGCATAAACTAATACAAATCCATTAAAAGGGTATTTATAGATTACATCAAAACCCTAAAATTCCTAACTAAGATGAAAAATAAAAACTAGGTCAGTGGCCACCTACGAACAGTAAGTGGGTATCGTAAGTGAAAAACTTCTGAATAGTTTAGTATAATTCAGTACTTGTACCCACAACAGCACTTATGGCAGCATAAGTGGCACTTACACCCCATAAGTGACCTCCTCATACATGTCAAAAAAATCTTCAAACTTTAGAATCTCAGAACCTTCAATATCTAACATCCACGATGGTACTTATGGTGGCATAAATTATACTTACACCCTATAAGTAGTCCTCTGTCAATATCAAACATAAAATCAACTTTCAGGGACTCTGAACTTTCCATCTTTGAGACCCATGAGGCCACTTACAGTGGACGTAAGTAGTATCTACACCACATAGGTGGTCTCATGGGTGGGGTTTTCTGCAGACTTCAGCTCTTTTTCTCCTTTTCAGCTCCAAAACCTAGTGTCCTACAATATAGACAAAACAATATCATATCTAACAAATTAGACCTAAGTACTTGCATATTTTTCTATTTTAAGCATCAAAAGTTTCATGAAACCATCGCACATCATGAGGCATATTATTTAGTATGCCATAGGGTTCATACGTTAGAAATGGGGCACATACCCCAGATCAGCAGCCCATTCTAATTTATTAGGGTCCAATAGTTTAGTCAGCACCGAGGTGTGTTGGTATGACTTTACCAGGGGTTGGATCTACCAGTGGCGTTAGGGAAGCTATCTATGATGAGGAGCAGCGATAGTTTGAAAAGTTTAGGATAATGAATCCACCATAGTTTCAAGGTAATCAATATGAGGATGCCTATGAGTTTCTGGTCAATTGCCACAAGAGACTTTAGAGTATGGGATTGGTTGACTCCCATGGGGTTAATTATACTGCCTTACAGATACATGAACCTGCCAAGCAGTAGTGGCGTTCTTATACTTATTCCAGACCAGTAGGTTATCCATTGATGACTTGGGCTATATCTGTACAGGATTTCCTTAAAAGATTCATCCCTCATAGCTTAAGGGAAAAGCATAGGCACCATTTTCAAAATTGGACATAGGAAGACATTTTTGTGGTTGAGTATGAGATTTAATTTTACGCCTTATCCCATTATGCTATGGTGATCTTTCTAGATGAGGTCGTGTTTGTTATATCCCAATCTAGGGCTTTGCTTTAGAGGGTCGTTGTAATACCTCGTATTAGTCTTAGCTCATTTTAGCCTATAGTACATGCATAAGAGGCTTAGAACCTACAAATTTAGCTAATTATAAGGGACTTAGTTTTATTTTGGCCTATTAACTTTGATGATTTTTAAAGTGACCTTCTCGAACCCGAGACGTATGTTTTTGAGTTAATTCATGTTCAGGGATGTAAGGAGCATGTCTTAGAGAAGTTTTGAATTTTTCGGACGAGGATTGGGTCATGTTTGGATTTCAATTCTAGCTGCTCAACACGATTACATTATGTCACGCCAATTATAGCGATGGGGTCCTTGCCAATAATGATATATTGTTAAATGACGTCCCAATTATGAATTTAAATTGCAAAGGGGTATTCTTGATATTTCCCACCACCCCAATTCATGAAAACACGAGATTAAGTCGTTATTTGGGGCATTATATGCCCAATTTCCTCAATTCCACTCTAAAATAAACCCTAACCATCACCCACACTCATCAAGTTCAGTCATTATCCCTTTAAGAAAACTCAATAATTCAAGCTTCACAACCCAAGAACTTTCAAGAAAGTTAATTCTCTTTCAAGATTAAAGCTTTAAGGTATGTTTGATGTTCATCCATGATCCCTTTTCACCCATGGGGTCCAAGAACCTATAGTTATATTTTAATTCATGAATTTACATGTTTACAATGAGTTATCTTTGTGAAGCTTTTATGAATTTAAATTATACATGATGTTTACAAGTGAATTTCATTGAAAGTAGACCTTACATGTTTGAATGAAGAAATTCCATCTAAAACCCCAAAATTTATGGTTTTAGTGTTATAATTATGTTATTCCCACATGTTTCAGTTATTCCCATGCTTAAGTCCATGAGTTTCAAGTGTTTGATGAAATGCCTAAGAGATGAATTTTGAACTATGACCCCCTATTATGTTCTTCAAAGCTTTCTTGTGTCCATATTTTTAATTCCATTCAGTGTTGGGGGTTATGAATATTCAAAACTTAGCTGTTTACATAGTTTACAGTATTTTTAGAATGGTTTCAGATATTTATGAGCATTATCCATCTAGTCAGTTATCATAATTAGTTAAACTTAGATCAATTCAGTAATCCGAGTCAATTCAGTTGGGAGTAGGATTTTATACCAAGCACCTAGGGATGAGGGCTCACCTACCAGTTGAGGGTGTGACTCTTAGTATCAATCCCTGGGTTCTATAACTACGTAGCCAGCATAGGTTTAAGATGTTAACCTACCAGTTGAGGATTGACACATATCTCACCAGGACACCTGCCAATAGAAGATGACTCTTTAGTCCTTTGGGATTTCACTTTAGTGGATCCACACAGCCAGTGCTAGTACTCGTGGCATGGTACTAATACCCTTTTAACTGGGGTTACAGGTTGGACCCCAATTAGCTCAGATTGGGTCATGTCGGTTAGATGATACCTCCTATAGTCTCAGTTCAGTATTTAGTGTAGAATTCAGTTTCAGTCTTATTTGAACATTGTATACAACTAACAATTATTCAGTTATCAATATTTTAGTATTTCAGTTTACCAATCATTTTAGAATCATATTATATGCTTGGTCATGTATTTGCAGATTTTATAGTTTTTATGCATTTATATTCAGCTACCTCATGATATTTATTTAGTTAGTTATTATTCATACACATGAACCCATACATATCAGCCTAACCTCATCTCTCATACCAGTACATTCAAAGTACTAATCATATACTTTTTTCTTGTGCTATGATGTTTAATATCATAGGTTTGGACGTTTAGGCTCCTGATCGTGTGTAGACAGTTCAGCCTATCAGCAATAGTAGTAGTGGTGAGTCCTTATCTATTAGGACATGGTAGCTTATTTCAATTTACTTTTGTACTTTCTTTTAATTTGTCAGTTAGAGTTAGTTGGGGCCTATCTATCCTCTTTTCAGTCAATGTTAGAGGCTTTCAGATATTTCAGACAGTCAATTGATTTGTTATCTATTTCAGTTAGATTTTTAGTATGTCTGTTTACATTTCAGACTTGAAAATTTCATTGTAATAATTTCAATACTTAAAACCTTTGGCATATTCAGTTATGTCCACACATGTGTATCTTATTTTATTATCTTATTATTCAGTGCTCACAGTAGGTATAAGTTTATGGGTTAGCTTATGGTATTTTGGGACCGTAAGCACCATTGTCGCGACTAGGGGGTAGCCTCGGGTCATGAAAAAACTTTGTATTAGAGACTAAGGTTTTAAAGTTTCCAAGGGAGTTTGAAATCTATGTTGAGTAGAGTCTTGTGCATGGGTGTGAAGCATGTCACATTTATGGATAGAAGGCTACAAGATATTTTAGGAAAAATTTCCCTTCTTTCAGTTTTTATGTCGGGCAAATAAGCATGAGCTCTAGTTAAAATCTCTTTCTAATTTAATCTTCCCTCTATTTATAGAACATTCCTCCCAGAAAGAACAACAAAAGAAGAAATACGAATCAACCCGCACCTCAACCCATTCAGGAAAATCCTTTGAATAAGTATGTTTCTTATGCCAAGTTCTGAGCTGCATTCATTACTTTAGCTCACTTAATAATAGCTCAAAAAAATTAATAGGCTTCTATCCCAGCTAATCCAGTGGCTAATATTGCCGCAACTAGGATTTAGGACTTCACCCAAATAAACCCTCCCTTATTTATGGGATCTAAGTCTAATGAGGATCTGTAGGAGTTTCTTGACATGATTCAGAAGGTGACCAACATTATGGATGTCACTTCTTGTAGGAGTGCAGAGTTGGCTGCTTATCATTTACAGGATATAGCTCATACCTAGTATAAGTAGTGAAAGGGATAGAGGCGTAGATGCAGGGCCTGTAGAGTGGAAGGAATTTGCCACAGCCTTTTAAGACAGGTTCTTCCCTTTAGAGTTAAGAGAAGCTAAGGTACGTGAGTTCATAAATTTGAAATAGGGTAATATGAGTATGAGGGAGTATTTGCTTAAGTTTACCCAGTTGGCCAGGTATGATCCTTTAATGGTGGCTGATAACAGGTCTAGGATGAGTAAGTTTGTCTCTGGTGTAGCTGATAGTATGGTCAGGGAGTGTAGGACTGTAATGTTGATTAAAGAGATGGACTTGTCTAGGTTTATGGTCCATGCTCAGAAGATTGAGGAAGAAAAGGTTAAGGAGAAAGAAAAAGAGAATAAGAGGGCTAGGATAGGTAGCTTTAACTTTGCTCAGTCGAGGTTGAAGGACGGTAACCATCCTCACTTCTATTAGAAATCTTCAGGACCAGCTTCGTCTTTAGCTAGTAATCTTGTGCTAAAGTTTAGAAATAATAATCAGGATAGAGCGTCAGGCTCTAAGTCCCAAGGCAGTGTAAACAATGGTCACACTAACCCTTTTGCCAGAAATATGGTAGAAATCATTCGGGTGTATGTAGATCCGATAGTGATGTATGCTTTGGGTATGGAAAACAAGGCCACAGAGTCAGTGATTTCCTAAAGGGTGGTTAGTAGGGTCAGTCCAACATCCCTCAGTTTCATCTGGTCACCTAACTCAGCACGGTGCTTTCAGTACAACCAATGGTCAGCGCTCGAATAGACTGTATACAATCCAGTCCCGATAGAATCAGGAAAGTTCTCCTTATGTGGTTACGGATATGTTATAGGTTTTCCATTTACATGTTTATGCTTTGTTAGATCCCAGAGATTTACTTTCTTTTGTAACCCCTTACATAGCTATTAATTTTGGTGTCAGTCCTAAAACTTTAGTAGAGACTTTATCAGTGTCTACCCCTGTGGGTAAATCTATTCTAGCCAGGCAGATATACAAAAACTGCCGGTTACAGTATCTCAAAAAGTCACTTCAGTAGACCTTATGGAGTTAGAGATGACTGATTTTGATGTCATTCTCGACATAGATTGGCTACACTCATGCTATGCTTCAGTTGATTATGGAAACAAAGTTGTTTATTTTCAGTTTCTGAATGAACTAGTCCTTGAATGGAAGGGTAGTACTTCAGTGTTTAAGGGTTAACTTATTTCGTACCTTAGAGAAAGAAAAATGATATATAAGGGATGTGTTTACCATATTTTTTTAGTTTAAGACTCTAATTCTGAGACTCTCAGTCTCAATTCTATTTCAGTAGTAAGCAAATTTCTAGATGTGTTCCCTGAAGATCTTTCTGAAGTTTCTCCCGAAAGGGAAATTGACTTTGAAATAGACCTTCTTCCAGATACCCAGCCTATCTCTATTTTGCCCTACAGAATGGCTCTGACTGAGCTAAGGAAGTTGAAAGAATAGTTAAAAGACCTCTTAGATAAGAGATTCATCAGGCCTAGTATTTCCCCATGGGGCACTCCAGTCCTTTTCATGCGAAAGAACGATGGTTCTCTTAAAATGTGTTTTAATTACCGCCAGTTGAACAAAGTCACATTCAAGAATAAGTACCCATTTCCCAGAATTGATGAATTATTCGATGAACTTTAGGGTGCCAGTTATTTCTCTAAGATAGACCTCAGATCTTACTATCATCAACTCAGAGTCAGGGAATGTGACATTCCAAAAATAGCTTTTAGAACTCAGTATGGTCACTTCGAATTTCTAGTTATGTCTTTTGAATTCCCCAGCAGCCTTCATAGACTTTATGAATAGAGTGTTCAAGCAGTACTTGGACATATTCGTCATAGTCTTCATTGATGATACTTTTGTCTATTCCCATAACAAAAAGGATCATGTAGACCACCTCAGAATTGTATTGTAAACTCTTAGAGCCCATTAGTTGTTTGCCAAATTCAGTAAGTGAAAATTTTGGATAAGATCAGTAGCTTTCCTTGGACATATTTTTTTCATTAATGGCATTAGAGTTGACCCTTTAAAAACTGAAGTACTGAGAAATTGGTCCAGACCCATCTCTTTGTCAGATATCAGAAGTTTCTTGGGTTTGACTGGCTATTACCTATAGTTTGTTGAAGGGTTTTTATCTATTGCATCCCTCATGTCCAAAATGACTCAAAAGAAAGTCAAGATTTAGTGGTCAGATTCTTCAGAGAAGATTTTTCAGAAGTTGAACACTTAACTCACCTCAGCCCCAGTTTTGACGTTGTCAGATGGTTCAAATGGGTTTGTTGTTTACTGTGATGCTTCTAGAGTTGGTTTGGGTTGTGTTTTGATGCATAGAGTTAAGGTAATAGCCTACCCTCTCGACAGCTTAAACCCCATGAAAGAATTACCCTACCCATGATATTGAGTTGGCAGCTGATGAGTTTACCTTAAAAATTTGGAGGCATTATTTGTATGGGATTCATGTTGATTTGTTAGCGGATCACAAAATTTTGAAGTTTGTGTTTTCATAGAAAGATTTAAATCTTTGTCAGAGAAGGTGGTTAGAATTGTTAAAAGATTATGATATAATAAGTGTTTTGTATTATTTGTGCAAGGCCAATATAGTGGCAGATGCCCTTAGTAGATTTTCTATGGGTAGTGTTACTCATATTGAGGATGATAAGAAGCAGTTAGTTAGGGAGGTTCACCAGCTTGTTAGATTAGATGTGCGGTTGGTGGTTTTAGCTGAGGGTAGTGTATAGGTTCAAAATACTTCAAAATCTTCTTTGGTTGCCAAAGTGAAGAAGAAGTAAGATAGGGATTCCAGTCTGGTTAAGTTGAAGGAATCAATTAGAGATCAGAAAATAGAGGTCTTCTCCCAAGGGGGAGATGGTGTGTTTCAATATTAGGGTAGGCTATGTGTGTCGGGTGTAGATGGTTTAAGACAGTGAATCCTTGCAGAAGCGCATGCATTACTCTATTCATCTGAGAGCCACTAAGATATACCAGGATTTATGGTAAATCTATTGGTGGAGTGGTATGAAGATTGATATTACGGAGTTTGTAGCTAAGTGTCTTAATTATCAGCAGGTTAGGGTTGAGCACCAGAGGCCTAGTGGCATAATACCAAAGTTTAGCATTCCCACTTAGAAGTGGGAAGAGGTGAACATGGATTTTGTGCTAGGGTTGCCCCATTCGTATCGTCAATATGATTCAATATCGGTTATTGTAGATAGGATGACCAAATCAACCCATTTCTTAACAATTCAAACTTTTTATACAGACAACGACTATGCCAAGCATTATATAAAAGAGTTGGTTAGATTGCATGAAGTCCCATTGTCTATTATGTTAGATAGAGTTACTCAATTTACCTCTCACTTTTGGAAAGCTTTTCAGAAGGGTCTTGATACCCAAGTTTATCTCAGTACATCCTTTCACCCTCAGACAGATGGTTAGGAAAAGAGGACCATTCAGACCCTAGAGGACATGTTGAGAGCATTTGTTATCGATTTTAAGGATAGTTGGAATGATCGCTTGCCTTTGATTGAGTTTGCCTACAATAACAGTTATCATTCCAGTATTCAAATGGCTCCATTTGAGGCTCTTTATAGAAGGAGATGTAGGTCTACTATTGGTTGGTTTGAGGTAGGTTAAACTACATTGATGGGGCCATATTCAGTATGTGATGCGATGAAGAAGGTTCAATTAAATCAAAAAGAGGCTTAAGATAGCCCAAAGCCGATAAAAATCCTATGCAGATATGAGAAAGAGAGATCTTGAGTTTGAGGTTGGTGACTTAGTCTATTTGAAAATCTCTCCCGTGAAGGTTATGAAAAGGTTTGGCAAGAAGGGTAAGCTTAGTCCCCGCAGCTTATAAACTTGAGTTGCTCGCAGATTTGGCATCAGTGCAACCAGTGTTCCATGTCTCGTTGTTGAAGAAGTGTATTGGCGAACTAACTGTAGCAGTTTCTTTAAAAAGTACAAGTGTTCAGGACAACTTTTCTTATGAGAAAATCCCAATTGAAATCCTTGATCTTCAGATTCGTAGACTGAGGAACCAAGAAGTTCCCTTGGTAAAAGTTCTTTGGTTTAATCAGTCTGTTGAGGGAGCCACTTGGAAGGCAGAAGCAGACATGCGTACCAAGTACCCTCATCTTTTCTCCAAAAAATTAGAATCTATTTAAGTTAACAGTTTTTCTTAGATTATCTCTTTTCCATTCTCAGTTCCAGCGATATAATCATCTTTCTGTCATTGCATGTATTCATGCATCAGTTCAACTATGTATCATGTTTTAGACTTAGTCATGTAACCATGTTTTCAGATATGCATGTTCAATATGTAATTTTAATGTCCTCAGTGTTCTCAGCTTAATTAGCCTCATTCAAGAATGAATGTTCCCAAGGAGAGATATTTTAATAGCCGGTATTAGCCTTAGCTTAGTTAAGCCCATAGTGCATGCATAAGAGGCTTAGAACCTGAAAATTTAGCTAAGTGTGGGGTACTTAGTTTTATTTTGGCCTCTTAAATTCAATGATTTTTAAAGTTACTTTCCTAACCCCAAGACGTAAGTTTTTGAGTTCATTGTTGTTTAGGGGTGTAAGGAGCATGCATGTCTCGGGGAAGTTTTGGAATTTTCGAATGAGGATTGAGTCATGTTTGGATTTTGATTCTAGCAGCTCAATGCGATTACATCGTATCGTGCCGCTTATAGCGATGGGGTCCTTGCCGCATCGCGATATGCTATTACATGGCGTCCCAATTATGAATTTAAATTATAGAAGGGCAGTTTTGTCTTTTCCCACCACCCCAATTCGTGAAAACATGAGATTAAGTAATCATATAGGGCATTATATGCCCAATTTCCTCAATTCCTCTCTAAAATAAACCCTAACCATCACCCAAATTCATCAAGTTAAATCATTATCCCTCCAAGAAAACTCAAGAATTCAAGATTCACCACCCAAGAACTTTCAAGAAAATTCTCTTTCAAGATTAAAGTTCTAAGGTATATTTGATGCTCATCCATGGGCCCTTTTCACCCATGGAGTCCAAGAACCTATTTTTATAATTTGATGCTCATCCATGGGCCCTTTTCACCCATGGAGTCCAAGAACCTATTTTTATATTTTAATTCATGAATTTACATGTTTACAATGAGTTATCTTCATGAAGCTTTTATGAATTTAAATTATACATGATGTTTACAAGTTATTTTTGTTGAAAGTAGCCCTTACATGTTTGAATGAACAAAATTCCATGTGAAATCCCCAAATTTATGGTTTAGTGTTATAATTATGTTATTCCCATATGTTTCAATCATTCCCATGCTTACGTCCATGAATTTCAAGTCTTTGATAAAATGCCTAAGAGATGAATTTTGAACTATGATCCCCTATTACATTCTTCAAAGCTTTCATGTGTACCATTCAGTGTTGGGAGATATGAATACCCAAAACTTAGTTGTTTACATAGTTTACAGTATTTTTAGAATGGTTTTAGATATGTATGAGCATTATCCATCCAATTATATATAATAAGCAGTTAAACTTAGATTAATTCAGTAATCTGAGTCAATTCAGTTAGGAGCAGGATTTAGCACCGAGTGCACCCAAGGATGGGGGCTCACCTGCCAGTAAAGGGTGTGAATCTTAGTATCAATCCCTACATTCCAAAATTATGTAGCTAGCATAGGTTTAAGATGTTAACCTGCCAGTTAAGGGTTGACACATATCTCACCAGGGTACCTGCCAGTAGAGGGTGACTCTTTAGTCCTTCGAGACTTTACTTTAGTGGATCCACACAATCAGTGTTAGTACTCGTGGCACGGTACTGACACCCTTCCAACTGGGATTACAGGTTAGACCCTAATTAGCTCAGATTGGGGCATGTCGGTTATATGATACCTCCTACAGTCTCAGTTAAGTATCTAATATAGAATTCAGTTTTAGGATTGTTTGACCATAGCATATAGTTATCAGTTATTCAGTTATCAGTATTTTAGTATTTTAGTTTTCCTGATCATTTCGGAATCATATTATATGTTTGTTCATGCATTTACAAATTTCACAGTTTTTATGTATTTATATTCAGCTACCTCATGTTATTCATTAAGTTGGTTATTATTCATGCACATGAACCCATCCATATCAGCCTAACCTTATCTCTCATACCAGTATATTTAAAGTACTGATCGCACATTCTTTTTTTACACTATGATGTTTAATATCATAGGTTCAGACGCTCGGGCTCCTGACCGTGCATAGATAGTTCAGCCTATCAGCAACAATAGTAGTGGTGAGTCCTCATCTATTGAGGACATGGTAGTTTATTTTAGTTTACTTTAGTACTTTATTTCAGTTTTTCAGTTGGAGTTAGTTAGGGCCTGTCCCATCAACTTTTTTCAGTCAGTGTTAGAGGCTTTCGAACATTTCAGATAGTCAGTTAATTTGTTAACTATTTCAGTTAGATTTTCAGTATGTTTGTTTATATTTCATACTTGAGAACTTTATTGTAATAATTTCAATACTTAAAACCTTTGTCATTATTTAGTTATTTTCTTACATATGTATCTTATTTTATTACCATATTATACAGTGCTCATAGCAAGTACAAGTTTATGGGTTAGCTTGTAGTCTTTTGGGACCATAAGCACCGTTGTTGCAACAATGGGGTAACCTCGGGTCATGACAGTTGTTGCATCAGCAAAGTAGTCTGAGTCGATACATTATTAGGAGTATGAGGATCTGAGGGATAAAAAGTCTCGTACATTAGGTCGATTTAGTAGTACCTCATCTAGAGGTAGGGGTTTGTCCAAAAGAGATTTTTGCCCTCAATATCGTAGACCAACTCAGGCAGCGATGCAAACATTAAATGGTGGACATTTAGGTCAAGGTTGTTATGGTTTGGGATAGTCTTTACAAGGTTCATCTCAGTGGTTTTCAGGTCGTGGTGGCTATACCAGATATTTAGGTCACTCGATAGTTGATAGCTCTCAGGCCCTATTATGAATATGGTATTCTAAACTATCTTTAGAGGAATTGTCCAGTATATAGATAGAGGGGTTCATAATAGGGTCATTAGGATCCTACTAAGTAGCAACACCTCTAGCTAGGGGTTGGGGCAGACCTTAAGGAAGTCATTAACTGGAAGGGGAGGTGGTAGAGCAGTGACTCAAGCGATATATGATAGAGCTTACTGTTATGACTTCCTAGGGAAGCCTGAGGCAGAATCTTCTGATGCAGTCATTATAGGTATCATCTAAGTTTTTCATTGACCTACTTTGGTGTTATTTTATCATGGTTCTCTTTTTTCCTATGTATCTACATATTTTTTCTTCCAACCTTGATATGATATATGATTCCATAGTTGTTCCATTCGTGTTTCTACACCAGCATGTGATTCTTTAGTAGTAGATCGGTGTACCGATCCAGTGTTATTTTAATTTTGGGATGCGATACCTGGGTAGATTTAAATATCCTCGATATGGTCAATTTTGATGTGATTTAAGGCATGTATTGTCTTTCATCCTATTATGTTATTTTGGACTATCATGCAAAAATAGTTACTTTGGCTATGCCTGATCATCTGAGATTGGAGTGGAGAGGTGTTCAGAGTTCGTATCCTAAGAATGTGATTTCGTTTATCCCAGCCAGCGATTATTTGAGAAGATGTGTCTTTCATATTTGACTTATATTCATGATACTAATACTGAGATACCTTTCTTAGAGTTAGTAATGGTGGTTAGGGAGTTTATGAATGTATTTTCTACCGATATTCCAGGTGTTCCTCCTTATAGAAACAACAATTTTGGTATTGATTTGGAGCCAGGCACAAAGCCTATTTGTATTCCTCTTGATAGGATGGCACCGACAGAATTGAAGAAATTGATACACCAGCTTCAAGATATTTTAAATAAGGAGATATTCGACCAAGTGTATCACCTTGGGGTGCCCCGATGTTGTTTGAAAATAAGAAAGATGGGTCTATAAGGATGTGCATTAATTATCGACAGTAGAACAAGGTGATAATCAAGAATAAGTATCCTCCACCGCATATTGAGGACTTATTTGATTAGCTTCAAGGTGCTTCAGTGTTCTCGCAGATTGACTTGAGGTCGAGGTATCATCAATTGAAGATTCGAGCGTCGGAGGTTTCAAAGATAGCTTTTCGAACTAGATATGGCCATTATAAGTTCTTAGTTATGTCCTTTGGGTTGACTAATGCCCTAGCAGCATTCATAGAGTTGATGAATAGGGTATTTTAACCTTATTTTGATTCACTTGTGATTGTATCCATCGATGACATTTTGGTGTATTCTAAGAGCAAGGCAATCATACAAAATATTTTAGAAATGTACTCTAGAGATTGAAGGATGAGAAGCTATATGCCAAGTTTTCAAAGTTGGAATTTTGGCTCACTTCTATGGCATTCTTAGGACATGTAGTTTCCAAAGATGGTATTATGGTCGATCTGATCAAGGTTGAGGCGGTTAGAAATTGGTCACAACCTACTTCACCTTCAGATATTTGGAGTTTTATTGGGTTGGAATGATATTACAAGGGATTCGTGGAGGGTTTCTCTTCCATTGAGGCTCCTATTACTCGATTGAATCAAAAGAATATGGCTTTTTAGTGGTCAAATAAGTATGAGGAGAGCTTTTAAAAGCTCAAGACTTTGTTGACTTCAGCTCCTATCTTGACCCTACCTATGGAATATGAGGGCTTTACTGTGTTTTGTAATGCTTCCAATTTTGGTTTGGGTAGTGTGTTGATGAAGATAAATAAGCTAATAGTTCATACATCGAGGTAGTTGAAGCCACATGAGATGAATTAGCCTACCCATGACTTAGAGTTACTAACGTTGTATTTATATAAAAGTTATGGCAGCACTATTTGTATAGATTTAATTATGAGGTGTACACCGATTATCGTAGCCTTTAGTATATCTTTAAGCAAAAGGAGTCAAATTTGAGACAGCATAGATGGATGGAGTTGTTGAAAAAATATGATATGACTATCCTATATCATCCGGGTAAGGCTAATGTAGTAGCGGATTTCTTAAGTAGGAAGGCAGTTAGTATGGATAGTCCTGCATTATTGACTGTTGAAGAGTGACCATTAGCCAAGGAGGTTCAACTGTTGGCTAATAATTTTATGAGTCTTGATATCTCTGAGACGGGTAGAGTTCTTGCTTGCATAGGGGAGAGGTCCTTGTTGATAGAATAAATTTGAGATCATTAGTTTGAGGATGAGTATGTATTACCAAAGATAAGATGATTCAAGGTGAAGCTAAGGATGCGATTTAGGATTAGGAGGGTATTTAGATGATTAAGGGACAGATTTGTGTTTCTAGAGTGGGTGATTTGAGTAGATCTATTATGGAGGAGGCCCATTATTTGTCATATTTAATTTATCTAACTGCAGTAAAGATGTATCAGGACCTTAAACAATATTATTGGTGGCATAGGATGAAGAGGGATATTATAGAGTTTTTGGCTAAGTGTTTGAATTATCACTAAGTGAAATAAGTGCACTGGATACCAAGTGGTTTGCTTCAGAGGATGCCCATTCTCGAGTGGAAATAGGAGCATATCACCATGGATTTTGTATTTGGGTTGCCTCATACCTTGGGGAAGTTTGATTCTGTTTGGGTGATTGGGGACAGATTGACCAAATCAGCCCATTTTGTGCCTTTGAAGATGAACTATAATATAGAGAAATTAGCCAAGATCTATATTCGTGAGATAGTTTGATTGCATGACGTACACATTTCCATTATTTCACATAGAGGTACTTAGTTCATCTCAACCTTTTGGAGTACATTGGAACAAAATCTAAGTACTCGATTGGATAGGAGTACAACATTTCATCCACAAAAAGATGGCCAGTCAGAGCAGACTATTCAGGTGTTGGATGACATGTTGCGGTCTTGTGTAATGGATTTTAGGGGTCATTGGAATCAGTTTTTACCTTTATTGGAGTTTCCTCATAATAATAGATACCATTCTAGTATTTAGATAGCTTCATTTGAGGCTTCGTATGGTATGAAGTATAGGTCCCCAAACAAGAAGAGAACACAACGCCCAAAGAGGAGACACAACCCGTAGGACCTCCTTTTGGTAACAAATCAGCTTCCAACTCAACAATAACAAGGAGAAATCACACCAAGGCAGCAACTACACGAGATGAAAAAGAGGAGTAACAACAAAGATAACAAGAACCAACGGTTTCACTAATAATAACAACAAACGATTACAAGGTAGTGAGATATCAACTCTTAAAAGAACTAAGAACCTAAGTATATTTAAAACACTAAGACCCTTAGTAGATGTAAAAGGCAACACCTATACTCTTACAATAATACAAGAGGGCATGAACCACTCAAGCACCAAGGTTTGGAACCAAGTTTTGCAACACCAGTGATTCCACACTAGTATCACCCTCATTTCATTTTTGGTGGATTTTCCAAGCCCTAAAACTAAGATGTTACACTCACCATAGAGAGAAGAAAGGTGTTCCAAAATGTGTCTTACAATATCATTCAACAACTAAAGAAATAAAGATCTAATACTAGTCTATTTATAGACTTATTACAACATAGAGTGAAAGGTCCAAAAAACCCTTAGTGAAGGGAGCAAAAGAGGCGCCCTTAGAGTATATGTAGGGGAGCCTTTTTTGTGTCCAAAGCCCTCTTCACACTTCAACTTGTACACTCACTCGGCTTGATTCCATGCATTCTCACGTATGCCCATCTTCATGATCGTGCCCGTATCATGTTATGATATCCTTATGACCGTTAGACTTGGTTATTCGGTTTGAATAAGGTGACTTTTCTAAGTGCAGGTTGTATGATTGTTTTAGATGGTTGATGTTGACACCTAATTTTTGTCCTCCACGACTAAATTTAACCTTGAGTTTCTTTAATTCTTAATAAAATTGAAATATTTATTTCATCCGGACAAATGCGCTCTAAATATTTATTTGGGTTAATTTTGTCATTTAATTGATGATTATACATTTTCGTATTTACATATGTGAAATTGTATAAATTTTATTACTTAAATGAATATTTTTATCAAAATTGAACTTTTACTGATTAAGCTTGAAAATTAATCTAAATGGATAAAGTCTTGATTTAAATAAAATTTATTCTAAAAATTAATTTATTTGGAGAAATATTTATTTGAAAATTAAATCAAGAAGCTCAGGATTAAAGAAAGTATTAATTCGTATTAAATTTTAATTTAATTTAGTCAATCTATTAGATTTGGTCATAATTGAAATCAAATTGGCCATAATTGCAATACAATCGGCCAATTGATTTTTAATTTGGTCAAAATTAAATAAGTTTGGCTAAATTTTAAATATCAATTGGGTTTATATTTTAAATAACCCTAAATTCCCAAAAACTTTCATAATTTCTACCCAATTTCCACCAAAATCAAATTCAAATTTTGAACTTCAAATATTATACTATATTGTACAATTCCCCCTCAACCCTGTCCTTTTTCCAATTTTAAAATTCAAAAATTATACTACATTGTATAATTTCCCTCCACCTTATCTTCCGCCTCACCTTATCTTCAATTTTAAAATTCCAAAAAAAACCCTAAATTCTTTCTCCCATATTGGTAGATTAATAGAATTGGATCCTCATCCTTTCTTATAAATACTACCACTATTTTGGTAGAAAAAAAAAGAGTCTAAAAGTCTCAAAGAGTGAAAAAAAACTTTTGATCAAATAGTTAAATTTCTTTTCTTTAGTAAAAATATTTCAAGCGATAATCTAATCGGGGTTCTCGAAAGATTGCTTTTCGATGGTGATTAAGACTTCGAAGAAAGCTTGAAGTCCCATTTTGTTGCCCCAAAAAAGGTAAACACACATTTCCCCTTTTAGTTTTATTATCGTTTTTTTCTTCATCTTCTTCTTCTTCATAGTTCATAGTTGTAATTTTATTTGCTGGGATTGTTTACTATAGACGGCCTTGAAGGACATAGGACGTTGTGGTATTGATAGTATGATTATTTTTATGTTCATGGTATAAAAATGAGCTAGCAATAGTTGAACGTGTTTCTTTGACTTTATTCTTTGATTATTATGGATAAAGTTTTAATCTTTGCTTAAAATATGCACTCATACTTTGTTTAAATTCATTGTTGGCGGATATGTTTGTTTTTAACATGTAAAGTTATTTCCTTTATGTTGAAAAGACTAGTTAATAATGATTGTTTCTCCTTTTGGCTTTATTTTTTGATTATTATGGATAAAGTTTTGATCTTTGCTTAAATGCATGCTCATGCTTTGTTTAAATTCATTATTGGTGGATATGTTTGCTTTTAGTATGTAAAGTTGTTTCCTTTATTTCAAAAAGGAATGGTTACTATTGTTAAGGATCTGTAAATTATTTCTCAATTTGAAGTAGTGAGTTACTGATTTTCGTGGTCAAAATTGTCTTTGATTTTCTCTTGTTTAGATTGAAAAGTTGTTAAGGTTATAAATTTTGTTGAAATGGTGTAGAACTAAAATCGGAGTTGGCATAATTGGACACTTTTTCTTAGAATTAATCTTTTACTATTTCTCCTATCTTGTCTTCGAATATCATTTCTTAAATATGCTTAATATATGTTATTTGCTTCACTTCGCTTATTGGTTTACTTCTTAAAGTGTTTTTATTTATTTAGATGTCCCATTGTTATTCACATGCTATAGTGAATTTTTCTTCTAAGTTATAGATATGTTGATTGGCTTCACTTTGTATTGAAAAGGCGTTGTTGCATTAGCATATCTTGTATTTCATATTTGAGGTGCTATAACGATTTCTTCATCTCTTGTTCATTCTCATTTTCTTCGTTTAATGAAAACATGTCGTAGACTATATCATATCATAGCATTTGGTTCAAATATGTGTTAATCTATAGGAAATATTTGCACAAATCTTAAGCAACTACGCTTGTGGATCCATGTCTTTCTTTTCAAAGGCTAGTTGATTATATTGTGCTAGATTCAATTTTTTGTAAGATTATTTAAGAGATGATTTAATTTTTTTCATTGGATAATTTGGTTTGCTTTGACATCATAGTTTAGTATTTCTTTATGCTTGAGAATGTTATCTTTTTTATCTCATCATTTATATATTACGTGTAGGATTTTCGAACACATATTAATTATTTTTTTTTATCCTTTTCTTTGCATGAATTTGTTTTGGAGTTCAAATGGACTCCTTTCCTCTTGCATTTCGTAATGAACCAATGAGGCTCACCTCTTCAAGTCAAGTCTGAAGTTTAAACCCAAAGTAGATTATATGGCGTGCGGGTACAAGAAGATGAAAGAAAAAGGAAAATGGATCCAAACCCATTGAAGAGGTTACTAAGAGACTTGAAAAGTCTCAATTTTTATTATTGCCTTATTTTTATTTATTCATGTAGTCATTTATTTATTCATTCATTGGGGCCTCGAAATCAAAGTTGTAATTTAATACAGGTGAAGCAGATTTTGGGCCTCAAAGGTACGAAAACTAGCTTAGTTATAGGCTAAAAGTCCAAGTATTTAGATTAGGACAGGTGAAGATGGGTCAAAAGCCCAAATTAGCTTAGGACGGAATTTATGGATTTGGGCCTAATGGCTTAAGTCATTTAGTGTTCTTCTTTCCCCTTAATATGTTAATTGTTCTTAGTTTTCTTAGACTTAGTTAAGAATTTCCGCTAAGTCGTCAAAATTTATTTTGCACAAATCTTGAAGACAATTTTTTCCTTAATCGTTTTCTTTTCAAAAAATCAAATTTCCTTTTTAAAGTTAGTCAAAAAAGTTATTTTTAAATAGTCCGAATAACAGCAAGTTAACAGATATTCTCGGTGTCTTAACAACCTTCCAAGAGTATTAATAGGAACCACTTACTTGAAATTTCTAAACTGAAAAGATTTTTTCTGTTTTTAATCTTTGAAGTAATATTTTTAGTTTTCCTTGATCTTTTCTCAAAAATCAAGTGGCGACTCTGTGATTTCTTAAATTTTTTTGAAATTTTCTTTAAAGTTTTGAAATGGTTTAAAAACTCAAAATAATGTATTTCAACCCTTTTAAATTGAAAAAGGGGCAAAACAGTTGACATGATGTTACTCATCACCACTTTGAATTAGGGTCGGTCAAAGATGCTTGCTGAGTAGCGTGGCTCCGTACTCATCCTTGCTTTTTTTGCACCTAACGTGCAGATACCGATCCGACGACCTCTAGGCATTGATTCCTGTGGTTCCTTTGGTGTTAGCCTCTTTGGAGATTCGAGGTAGTTGTTGTTGTTTTCATAGACTACTAAAATCTCCTCCATTCTTATCTTTATTCATTTCTTGCATTTTGAGATACTAAAACTTTTTTTTTATTTCTGTATTTAGTGGCTTAAATTGGTGACTGCCAGACTTGAGATTATCTAAGTTGGGCAAATTAGTTAAGGGTGACAAAAAAGTTTCAAAACTCAAAAAGAGTGACACAAGTCTTAAATCTTGAGTAGAGGTGACAATTTTAAGATTAGTGTTAATAACACTAATTCTAAAACCCTCTAAGTTTATTATTTACACAAAGATTCCTACACCATATTTACACAAAGATCCCAACACCATCACCATCACTCCTCCTCCACACTCTTTTGTTGCCACCGCCGCCACCTCTCCTTCCTCCACTATCACATCACTACTATTCCACCTCTTTCAGATTCATCATTATCTCCTCCCTCTACATAACTATTGCCTATTTTTCTTCTTTATTCTCCACCACCGTTGCTATTAACACCGCAACAAATGTCATCTTCTCATTCGACGTCATCACCAGCACCACCACCTCTCTTTTTACCATAAATATCACTTTCTCGTGGGCTTCTCCTCCAATCACATCTTTTTTTAGAAATTAAGTAAGTATCAAAGTTGTTGTAGCAACTTCGATAATTGTTGCAACACAACAACTAATAGTAGTTGTTGCAGCAATTACCATAACTGTTGTAGCAACTATAATAGTTGTTGAAGCAACTCTCGTAGTTGCTGAATTTGCTGAATTATTTCTTCATTCATTTTAAAAAGAAATCAAAAAAATTCTTTTCAAACTTCTCTTTTAAAAAAAAATAGTCCATGAAGATTAAAAAGGAAGAGGAACAAAATGAAAAGAGAAAGAAAAAGAAGAAGAGAAAATGGAAGAAAGGGAAAATCTAGAGAGAGGAAAAAAATAAGAAGAAGAAGATGGGGAGAAAGAAATTTGGAGAGCGAAAGAAGAAAGATTGAAAGATAAGAAAAGAGGGGAAATTCTAAAATTTAAAATTTGGAGTTGGAGGACTTTTTAAAAAATTAAAAATTGTTAAAAATTACACTTTACACTCCAATTAAATTAATTAGAATTTAAATAAATTTTGACTGTATCTGGTCAATGTTGTCACCATTTTTAATTTAAAGACTTTTTTGTCACCTCCCACCTAATTTTCTCCACTTAACTATACTAGTCTATTATTCTACTTTTGGGATTATTCGATATTTATTATGTTCTTATCTCCTTCCGCATCAATATATTTGAAATGTTGTATTTGAAATTGAGTTCTTGGTTTACCTATCACGGAGAGTTGATAGGTGTCATCACTGTCTCAAATTTGGACCATGATAACAATCTCTTAATTTAAATACTAAATTGATGTTAATAATTTTCCAATTACTTATGAGGATTAAAAAATATATTTTTTAATCTTATGGCACATCAAAATTTGAAGCAAAGAGAAGAATAATCAAATTTAAAAAGGCCATCTTTTATGAACGGAATTTGATGAAAAACATTAAACTATCTTTTACTAAATTCGTATGCTTAGATCTTCCAATAATTTGTATCAATATACTGTATAGGAAAATAAATTTTTACAAATCAAACTAAATTGCCACTACAAAGTAAATATATTACCACTTTGTTGTCAAGACTAAATATGACTAAAAATTCCTTAATTATAAAACATCAACATTAATTTATAATAAATTTTTGTATGATCAAATAAAATTAAAATATTTACATTTTAAATGCTACCATATATTTATAATATTATAAGACAAAATATTTGTGATTTCATTAAAATTGAGTAAATCAAAGGGACATGACATGACTGATTGAAAAATAAATAATCAATTAACAATCAAGAAATATATATATTTTCAACAAAGTCAGTCCAAAGGCAAAAAATCATAATTATTGTATCAGAATTAATTTAAAAGTTTTCATGTCATATTAATTTACCACTATATAAGAAGGCTATATTCAAAGAATACTTAATTTATATCATCCCATGTTAGAGAAGGTGAATTATTCAAGTGATCTCAAGAACCATAAGTTGGGTGAGTATCTCATGATTGAAGCCAAATGTTGGGACTAAAAATTCAACATATTGCATACTTAGTGATTCGGTTGTTTTATATTGTTTAGATAATACTTCATCAATTTCCAAGATTAATTAGACTTTTTAGCTTGCAATTATTACAGAAAAGCTATCATATTTTTTTATATCATGAGTGAATATTGTAAAATAATTATAACATTTGCAATAATTTTTTTTCATATCACATTACAAAGTTCTTTCTTTTTAATTTTAACGAATATGAATAGGTGATGAAATAAATCACCTATCTTCACATTTGAAACTTTATTTTAGAATAATATTGAGCTTTTGGTTCAATAATTATGTCTATCTATTTTGCAAAATACAGAGGATGATGCCAAATAAAATCATATTTTTCTTGTGTCAATGATCATGAGGGGTAAAGTATTATCTGAATGATCCAATTCAATTTATATATATATATATATATATATATATATATATATATATAAAATCTATTTTTCCTTTGCATTCAATGAACTTTATAAGTGGAAAGGAGATATGGGAAGAGGCAAATCAAGGCTATATTTTGTTCCACTCGATTAATAATTCTCTTGTGTATATAGATTATAATAAAAATAATACATAATTCTTGAGTCAGAATGCAAAAAATATGAATATTTTGATAAGGAAGTAATAAATACAAAAACAGAAAACTTTAGTAGCTAACTTAATGCCAAGTTGAATTTTTATATTGTTGATAAGAGTTCGATTTCTAATTTCCTCCCATATTTCTACCTTTTCCCATTTCCATTAAATATATTCATGATTTTATTTAAATACATTAAATTGTAAAAAAAAAAGATAGGATTGATCGAGAAATGAAATTAAGGAGTGATGAATATTCATCTTATAATTAAGTGATATATATGAAAATATATGATGGAGTCAACAAGTCACTGAATAACTTTTCAAAATATTCTTTTGAATAATATGAATAACTTAATATTATTCGTACATCATGCCAGTATTAATTTTCAAAAAAATCTATATAAGTTTGACATTATTAATGATGTTAAAATTTAATATATTAATAGTTACTTTTACTATTATATATTTATAAATTAATTAATGATATCTGATAAAGTTTTTATTATATCAAACAAATTATATAATCATTTTTTATAATAGTTTTATTTGATATCGATCGTGCATCGCGCGGATACTAATGCTAGTTAGTCAATAATTTCGAATATGAAAGAAATTAATTAAACAAAAATTGTGAGATAGCCCCCAAGGGGGTGGTTGAGTTGGTTTGAGGGGGACTTTCCATAGCGGAGGTCGCGGGTTCGATCCACCCCTAATGCCTTCTCAATCGAGCTCGTCGCACGAGGTTTACCGAGTGCGGTTTACATCTCCTGTGTGGTTTACGAGCTATTGCACAGTGAGGGGTTTACCCAGTGCGCACACAGTGCTCACCACAGAGTGCTCACCCGAAGGACAGAGGCTGTGGCAAAGGCTATAGCGGTCGCGGGTTTACTTGGAGTTTTCAAAAAAGAAAAATTGTGAGATAACAAAATTACATCAATTGGAAAAGTAAATTCATAATGAAAAAATAAATAAAAAATACTGTCCAAGTACCTAAGGCATGTGATAAAATAAAAGAAGAAGAAGAAGAAGAGGGAGTCAAGTAGCTAAGAGTACATGTAATACTAAATAACATATTTTTAAAAATAGCCAAAGATTTCATAACAAATTAATTAATGAATTTATCTATTTATATTTTAGATTATCATCTATTAGCAATTTAAAATAAAGTATGCCATCATTTGGACTATAGATTAGCATTTTAAGGTGAAAAAGATTTAAAATATCATCAGATAGGAAATTACTTTTGTTGTTTATTTTTGGTTGATATATTTTGACTCGATACCAAAACTTAGGAAATGAATTTTTTTTTTTTTTGGTAACTTGTGATCAATATAACATTTGCGTGGCTAAAAGAATTTCCGTTAAGGGTAAAATGAAAAGTTTAGAAATTAGATTATCTTCAAATAGTATATACATCTGTCAATCTTTTTCTTTAAGTAAATTAATAAAAAAATAATGTTGTTGTAAATGTATTTACTCTATCAAGATCTAATAAGATCCAGTTGATATCTATCAGGATTTGAAGTATCTGTCTTTTAGTCAGAAACTAGGAGTATTTTCCCCTATAAATAGAGGAGTTTTATTCATTGTATTCTCAATTAAGATGATCTCTCATCCCTCAAGAGAAATAAAAAAGTCTCCCTCTTCTCTCTATTTATTCTATATTCTTTATTTTATAGTTCATAACAAATGTCTCATAAATTGAAATGGAGAAAATACGTATAAAGGAGCAATGAATAATTAAACGAAGACAAGATGGATTGCTCAAATGATAAGCACCATCCACCTCTAGTTTTAAAATTATGAGTTTTGGTCGTCAAGAAAAATAGAAGCTATAAGCTCTTAAAAAGGATAAAACAAACAAATAAATAAAAATAATTAAAAGGACAACATAGGGATGGCTTAAAGTTAATGAGATTTTAAACCCAAAAAAAAAAAAAAAAAGTTCCAACAGAAAGAATGTTTAGAGTCTAAAGTTGATGGTAGAATTTATTTTTTAACTTAAAATTGAATATATGAAAATACTAGTTTTCACCCATTTGAAGGGACTTCTGAAGTAACTGATAAAGCTATTATCGTGTGACTAAAAGGATATAAGTACTACTATAGATTTTCGTGGTTCAGAAACGGTAGACTTTCGTGGTTTGAAATGAAATTCAGTACATAACTTTAGTGCATTGGAGTGCCCTTTATTATTTTTTACTTTCACGGTTCAACAATGAAATCCCGTGCATAACTTTAGCGCATTCCTTTTTTGGTTAAAGAATGAGAAAAGACATCAACCGGTTTCTAGTGAATCTATTTTTATTTGTGCGTGGATATTCCTTAAATTTTGTTTCAATATCTTTTAATGATTTACTTTTTTCGTAAGATATATTCATTAATTTGTTTATTATTTTATCCTGTAGTAATTGCAGAGTTACAAATTTATGTTTAATAATTTATCCTATCTGTACTGTAGTATATATCTAATTCTAGATTTTCAATGTTATTTATTATCTTGTGTTGTTCTTCTCGTAGTGAGTTTTTTAAATTATATAAACTATCACATGTACTTTTTTCTAAATTTTCTAAGGTTTTTTCTATCCATATTAATTTTTCTTTTAGGTTTTCCATTATTTTTCTAATTCGGTTTCTATAATTAATTTCATTATTTAGATTTTCTTGATTTTCTCTAGTTTTTCTAATTTATTCTAACATCTCTTAATCTGTATAATATCCTTCTGGGTAAATTTCTTTGTATAACTGTTCTAGCCAATTTATAGTTTCAATTTCATAGTCTATTACTTTTTCTAATATCATTTTCTTAATGTCTATTATTTCTATATCTTTAAGTATATGTAAGATTAAAACTTTAAGATAATCTAGATGATCTATTTTTTTAAAATTGGTTTTATTATAATATTTTGTAGTTGTTTGTTTTAGCCTTAGTAGTTCTTGCATATTTTTATTAAGAAATTCTATGTATTTTATATCTTTATTTTCCATGTATTTATCTATATTTATTTTTATCTGTTTTTTTAGTAACTGTATGTTTCTCATATCTTTTTCTAAAAATTCCATGTAACTTATCATGGTAAGTATTTGTAAGAGTAATTAGGTAGATATGGTATATAATTTACTCTAGTCATGTAATATTTACCAAAGGCTTTTTCTAATATGATTTTTCTTATATCTACTACTTTTATATCTTTAAGTGCATACAAAATAAGTATTTTAAATTTATCTACCATCACATCAGATAAATAATCATTCATTTTCATAAAATTGCTTTTTTCAAAGTATTCCCTTCAACCATGTACATAACAAAATATGGTCATCTTAGCTTACTATATACTAGATTATTCTTAAATAATATGTTCTTCTGTCACTATTAACATGGTAATCCGGATACTTTTTCCCTTAAACAGCGCCTCTACTCTGGTTACTCCACGCCACGGTTTCTTGCCTCATTGGTTTCACCTTTAGGATGGCATAGTCCTTAGGGATCTTTCTCCGTTTCCGCTTTGTTAATAAACTTCTTAACATATTATTCTTCGAATAATTCTACTATAAAGTAACTAATATGAATTTATTTTATCATATCATGATTGTTGGAAATTATGAATTTAGCTATTCATAATCATAAATAAATATACCTGTTCGGGTAGTTTTGATATTTCTGAAGTTTGTTCCTCCATAGCTTTTTCCATTGAAATATGTCTATTTAATTAACTGAGTAAAATATTTGTTGTGGAATTGAGAGAATGTTTGCTTCAACGCATGAAGGCTTGCCTTTGCAATGCCTTCGGCTTTCTTTATTTATAGAACGAAATTTACAACCAATCTTTACATGTTTTTGAAATTCTAAAAGCTAACCTAAGAAAGTCAAAAAAGGTGGCTAGGCTACTAACTAGCCTTTAATTTCCTACAATCCTACAAATTTACATCTTTACGTAAAAGTATAAAGTTTGTACAATAATTCAACAATAATAAGACTTTGTACAATAATTCAACAATATCTTGTCTCCGTTGATTTTGTTGTATCTGCTATATCTCCATTATTGCTTCTTATCTTATCTTTCCAGCTGTCATTTTGTCTTTTTTTTTTTTTCTAGATGTACTTCTGGAATAATGTTATCTTCTCCATTACACCTTGAACATTGGTGATCTGGATATTTGTGTCCAATTATTTTACAATATCTTGTCAGTAGTCCATCTGAAATAAATCCTTTTTTTATTGCTCTTGCGGTAGATTGTTTTTCAGGGTTGAGTAGAGTCATTATCCATTGTCTGACATCTTCCATATCTGCTTGTCGTAGCTCTTTTGAATTAGAGCAAATCATTTGATGATCTCTCGAATAATAGCTCCATATTGGGTTTCCATTAGTATAATTATTTGCTAGTTCTTGAATAATCGTAGCTAGTCCAATAAGTCGTTTATTTGCATAGAAGTCGGGTATCTCAATTCTGGGTATCTCCGGTTGTTGTGTAATATCTTCTGGTATGATCATATCTCTAGTTAGTCCTATCTTTACAACTTGTATAACTGGTTTTATTTCATCATATAGTATCTCTGCCGGTGCAGTATAACACTTTATATAAAATAAATTTCCTTTCGTTATCCTTTTGTAGGTGGTGAATATCTTGTATAATTCTTCCATAGCTGTTAATTCTTCTCCGTCTTGGGTATATATGGTGTTTAATAGTCCATAGTCAAAACAGGTTTTTACTAGGCTCAGGTTAGTTTTGGGTAGTGCAATTAGTTTGTTATATCCTTGTAATTTTTGAGTTATATAGTTGGTGTTTGGTTCTTTGATGTTTGTAGCTCGGGGGTTATGGTTTAAAAAAGTTTGTACTCTGTATATATTTTCTATGTATTTTTGGGCGGTGTAGTTGTAAACTTTTTTATCTTGGTTTAGGCTATCTCGGTATGTGCTAACTTGTGGGGGTATGAATAAGTGGTCTTTTTGTGTTTTTGGTGTAAATGGTTTCTCAAATATTTTATTCATATTCATATTTTGGTATCTTGGTCAATTAACTCCTTTGCTTGTACCTGCAGAAGTAGATTGATAAATGTTATGGGTTTTATGGAGTGTCCTAACGTCTCCTTCTAGCTCTGGAACTTTAATGTCTTCCGATCAACATAGCTCTGCACACTGCTGAGTTAGCTGATTTGTAGCTATAGACTTCAGTTTATCTTCATTAGTCTTTAGCTTTTCTATCTCATTACCCATACTGTCCACTTTCATCGAAAGCGTAGTTAGGGTGTTAAGTATTTTTTCTAGAGTATCTTCTTCTATTATTTCAGTCTGTGTAGCTTTGTCTTGATATGTAATCTGCAATAACATTTTTGTTAGTACTGATCACTTCAATTGTAAATGTGAAATTTAATATATTCAAAACTAGTCTCCGAATCTCTTTTGTTGTAACTGAATTTTGTATTTTCTTTGTTAACCACCAGCGTACCTGTGTATTATCTATTCGTACAATAAATTTGTTATATACAATATATGGCTCAAATGCTAATAAACATTTATATAATGAACATAATTCTTTCCTATTTATTTCCCATTTCATTTCTGTCTCATTGAACGTACCTGAGTAGTATCTACAATGGTGTTCTATTTTTTCTGCTTCATATCAATATTTAAGTACTCCTCCGTAACTATATTCACTAGTATCTGCTTCTACTATATATATAAATTTTCTATTTTCATCTGAAAATTGTAATTTTGGTAATTCATTACAAAGTAATTTTATTTTTTGAACTTGTTTTTTATCTTCTTCATTATAGTTATATTCTACATCCTTTTTTAATTTTTTCTGCAGTGGTTTTAAAGTTTCTGCTAATTTTGGAATAGATTCTCTTACTTGGTTTACTAATCCTAAAAATGATTGTAATTTCTTTTTTGTATCTAATTCTTCTTTCGAATTTATTATTTTTTGTACTATATGTTGTTGCATTTTTACTCCACTTTTATCTATTTGTATTCCTAAAAATTCTATCTGATTTTTCATAATTTCAGCTTTCTTTTCGCTTAGACTTATTCCCGATTTTTCTATTATATCTGTAAACTGTTCTAATAATTTTAAATGTTCTTCTTTGGTTTTTGTATATAATAATATATCATCTATGTATACTATGCAATTAGATAATTGTTTAAAATAATTATCCATAAAATGTTGATATCTACCTGGTGCATTTTTATATCCAAATGGTAACACGTTCCATTCATAAAATCCTTGTGGTACCGTAAATGCGGTTAATTCTTTAGATTCTTCTTCTAGCTTTAGGTGGTAAAATCCTGATTTACAATCGAATTTGCTAAAATAATTATATCCTTGGATTTGTCGTATTTTTAATATCTTATTTGGTATCGGATAATTATATGTTATAGTTTTTGCATTTAAATTTCTATAATCAATAACCATCCTACTTTTTCCTCTTTTTTGTTCACTATGTTTATTTACTATAAATGCTGGACTATTATGTTTACTATTACTTTTTTGTATATATTGCTTCTCTAATAATTCATCTATATGCATTTTAAATTCTTTTAAATCGTCAAAATTATATGTTAATGGTTTTTGTGTTATTATGCTATTTTTATCTATTAATTCAATTTTTATATTAGTTTTATGTTTTTCCCATCCTTTTAATGGATCTTCACTATATAATTGTTCTAATTTTTTCTTAATTATTTCTATTTTATTTATTGAAAATATAGTTATTTCTGTTTTATTTATCGAAAATACTACTAGTTCTATTGCATCTTCAGTATTTTTTATATTTTCTAACTTTTGTGTCATTTTTTCACTTCCTTTTATCCAATCAGTTTTCTTTCTTATTTTATTATTAACTCTTTTTGCTCTTACTTTCTGTTTACATGGTGTTGTAAACCACCAGTCTGTTTTGGTTATTATATGTGGGTATAATTTATCTAAGAATGGCATTCCTAAAAGTATATCTTTTGATGTTAATTCATAATTATAAATTTCTTCTATTGTTAATATCTTATCTCATACTTGTATTTTTACATTCCTAGCTTTATAAGTAATTAAGCTTCCTTCATTATTAAATCCTTTAACTATTATTGGTATTTTTAATTTATCCCATTTACTTTCTGGTAAGCAATTATATCTACATAAATTAGCTTCTGCTCCTGCATCTATCATAGGCGTATAATATCTACTGTAATATCCTTCTACTACTATCTTCATTAATACATATATCTTCATTTCATGTTAAGGCTCTTTTTAAGAATAACTTTTCTTTGTTATATGTTAAGGTTAATTGTGTATGTTCTATATTATATGGTTTTACTTGTTCTAACCATTTTATCCCTAATATTATATCTACTTTTTGCATTTCTTCCTTTACTTCGAATTCTATTTTTATTTTTCTAACTCCTATTATTATTTCTTTTTCTGCTATATTTTTATTATTTATTAAACTTCTTGGTAGATCTGGGCACATATCATTATCAGTCTTTATTTCTTCATTTTTTACTAGATATTTTTTCTTCATTTTTTACTAGATATTTTGCTATATAATTTTCTTCTTGTCCTGTATTCAAAAGTATTAGATATTCTTTTTCATTTATTTTTCCTGTTATGTAATATTGGTTTAAATTACTTATTGAATTTGTTTCATAACTTGTTCTTTTTGATGAGCTTGATGATTCTGGTTTTTCATTAGCTATTCTTTTCGTTGTACTTATTCTATTATTTACTATTTCTAAATTTTCTTCTGTATCTATGTCTCTATAGCTATAATCATTATAATCTATTGTTTTACAATTTGTTCGAATGGGCTTTCTATTCGTATTTTGTTAATCTTATTTTTTCCTGTTATTTTATGTTTTGTTGTTAATACATATAGATTTTTGCATCTTGCTGTAAATATTTTACTTCCTGGGGTTAATTCTATTCCTGATATTTTCCAATATAATACTAGTGATTTATTCATATTTCTATCTGTTACTGCTACTGAATAATTTGCACTTATTATAAATTTAAATTTTTGGTATATTAGATTTCCTTTTACGGCAGTTATTATGCTTTTTTCTATAGGTTTTATAATTCTATCATCTGCTAAATATAATTCTATTGGTGTATCTATTCCTTCTCTAAAACATGCTTTTATTAATATCTCTGTACCTCCAAGGTGTACATATTTTATTGGGTCTCCTTTACTTTTTATATCATTTATCTCTTTATTAATTATTCTTTTTGTTACTAGTGGTATACTAGCTTTGCCTTTTGCATATCTGCAGTCTATTACATGTTCTTTTTGGCATACTACATAATATTCATCCTTTTTCCTAGTAAAAATATTTTTTATTGTTGGTATTTTAAATATTTTCTCTACACTTAAATCTAATTCTTTTCCTTTTATTTCATCAAATATATTACTGTCAAATATTATCTTTTGTTCCGTTCCTTCATCATTTAAATATTCTTCCTTTGTTATTATTTTTATATCTTCTTCAGTCATTTGATTCATCTATTTCACTATCTATTTCATTATCTGTTTCGTTTTCTGAAATTTCATATATCCTATCCTCACTTTCTAATTCATAATCTATATAATCTATCTGCATATATTCTGTATTATCTATTTTTATTTCTGATATTTGTTTATTTTTTGGATTTTTAGGTAATTTACAATCTCTAGCTAAATGGCCTATTTTTCCACAGTTATAACAAGTACATTCTTTTATAGATTTCTTCTTTCTATAGGTCTTTTGTATTTATAATTTTTTACATAATATCTTTTTCTTGGTTTCTTATATTTATATTTTGATTTTTTATATTTCTTATATTTCTTATGTCTTTTTCTTTTCTTATAATATCTTTCTTCACATCTAAATTGGGGTGCTATTTTATTTTTGCAACATGCTAAATTCCTTATTAATGTTTTTTCCATTTTTAATACTTCTCTATATTTTTCACATAAGTTTCTATACCATTGTTGTAAAAATTTTATTTTTGCTCCTAACGTATCTACTATTTTTGCTTCTTCCCAACTTTTTATTATTTTTGAACTAAATGGCTCAGGTAATTTATTAAAATATAATTTTCTTATTTCTTTACTTTCTTCTATACTATATGCTCCTTTGTAATAATATTCTTTAAATGCGCAAGTATATTCATCTATATAACACATATTACATATTGCTAATTTTAACATTAAATTTCTATTTGTATCTTTTTCTTCATCCTGTTCTTCTTCTATTGTTGTCGTACTACCAAATTCATCTTTTATAGCTGTTTCATATTTTTTTAATAATTCTATAGGTGTTAGTTTAGTTGTTGTTGATGATGTTCCTTCTATAGGTTTATTAGTTCTTAATACTTTCTTGCTATTTTCGGTTAAATTTGAAAACCATAGTTTTACTGATCCTATTAGTATTCTTTCTATATATTCTGGTGCATCTGTTATATTTATATTATTATCTAATAATTGTTTTGTCATATATCCTATCCATAATTGTATTTTTTTTCTGTATCTATTACACAGTCTAGGTCTAAAAAGTTATAATTTTTATTAATTATTTGTTTTGGTGTCCATTTGTCATATTCATTATGTTTTTTAGACTTATTCTTATAATACATAGGTTTTCTTATTTCTGTTGTTTTAGGTATTATATTTTCATCTTCTTTTTTATCAAGAGTATTTATTTCTGTGTAGATACTTTCTAAGTTTTCCTCATTAATTTCTTTTTGTTTTTCATTGATTTCTAAATTTTTTGTATTTGTTAATATTTCTGTATATGTTTCACTATCTTCGGAATCATAATTATCCGTCTCTGTCTCTTCAACATCTATATTATTTATTTCTAATTCTTTGTTTTTTATTTCCAATTTTTCCTTAAATTGATTTATCTCGTTCAGTAATTTCTGTTCTCTATCTTTTTCTTCTTTTTCTTTTTGTCTTTGTTCATACAGCTCTTTTAACATTTGTAGTTCTTTTTCTAATTCAGCAATCCTACTATTTTTAGTTTCTTCTATTTTTCGTATTTCTTCGGTAGTTTGTTGTTTTATTTTTTCTATTTCCTTTTTCCTATCTATCTCTTCATTCTCTCTTTCTATTCTTATCATTGCTGTCAATTTATCTTCTAATTTTAATTCTTCTTTTTCTAACATTAGATATAAATGTTCACCTATTTTCTTATATCTTCTTCCTAGATTAGAAAATACTATTTTTATTTTTGATCCTTCGTGGTTTTCATATATTTTTTCATCTATTATAAATTCTTCTTTGTTCATTTTATTGTGAATAGTTCATGTTGATATATATATTCTAAACTATCTATTTGTGATTCTAATTTTGATATTTCATCTTTTTGTGTATCTATTGAGTTTTTACTAACTCCGGCAAATATATTATAATGTAGTCTTTTTATTCTTATTTTTAATTCTTTACGTTTTTCAGAAATAATTTGTTTTAATTCTTTGTATTGTTGTACTTTATTCATTTTAAATTATATTTATAATATCTTGGCGGATATCTAAATCTAATTTTATCATAATTAGGTAGTATGAGTTTCATTCTCCTAGATTTTAAATGGATTATTAATTTTGATTCAATACTAGATATTGGTGTAATTAAGTAGGCTAATCTTTGTGGGTTTTCTTTTATTTTATTTAGACTTATATATTCTGAATAATTACTAATTAAAGATTCTTTAATTTTTCTAAAAGCTTCTCTATTTTTAAATGGTCTTCGCATAATTAATTTAATAATTTATAGGTAAATTCTAATAACTCTAACATAAATTCTAATAACTCTAACATATATCTCACTTCCGTATTTTTTGAAGTACTGGGCTCTGATACCATTTGTAGGGGGGTGCGGATATGTAATAGATGTAATAGATTTATTAGGTTACCACCCTAAAAAATTATACCACTCTCACTACGGAGAGTGAAGTACACATGCCCCACGTCATTGCCAAATCAGTGCCACATCAGTGCCATGTCATTGCCACGTAAGAAATTATAATTTTTTTTTTAAAAAGTAATCCAACACACATATTATTTTTATATGTTTTAAAAAAATCAAAAATATATATGTACTATTTTTATATACTAGTTTAGATGTACGCGCCTCGCGCATGTAACTCACTTTATTGAGTTTAAATGTTACACTAAATAGATATTTGTCTAAATACCAAAAATATATACAATAATTAAATTTAACATCTTTTGGAGAATTTATCTAATTAGACTTAACCTTTAAAATAAAATTGTCAAAGCCGATTGACATTCATCTACCACCTGTAAACTGCAACAAAACAATACTATAGAGACATCAAAACTATATAATTACACAAAAATTTTCTCAAAACCGTCTGACAGTCATCTACCATCTGTAAACTATAAAAAAAATAATACAATAATAGAGATATCAAAATAATACAACTAAACTTAACCTTTACGCAAAAAAAAATTCTCAAAACAGAGATATAAAAATAATACAACTAAATCTAACTTTTACCTAAAAAAAAATCCTCAAAGCTGACCGGCATTCATCTACCACCTATAAATTCATCTGCGATCTGTAAACTACAACAAAATAATACAATAGTGATCACAAAGCTTCAATTTTGATGAAAATAATTCTTGTGTGAGTGAAAATTTTGACCCTAAAAAATGATTTGAATGAAAACAGAGAAGCTATATATACACTCACATTGAATCCCAATAAGTAAATTGATTTCTTCAATAGTTTAACTTGCATCTCAATATTTATAGAAGTATTTCCTTAATAGATTCCTATTTTAGGAGTATTTTTCTATCCTATTTTAATAGTATTTTTCTAATTGACTAGTATAAGAAAAAATATTAATTAATTCTGTTTTCATATATTTTAGGAGTCTCATATATTTTAGGAGTTTAGTTAATATAATAAAAATAATTAAAGAAAATAGTGAAAAGATAGTTTTGTCTAAAGAAGAGTCTTTTAATGAAGGACAACAAATTCAAATCACTTTTCTAAGGGTCTTCACACTTTTAATATTATAGAACATTTTAAAAATTATTTGGAAAGAAGTAATAATTTAGGATATAGAAATAATAAAGAACTATTTCTTGAAAGAAAAGATGAAGACATAATATCTATATTAAGTGCTACAATAAGTTATAAAGAACTAGCAAAATTAAAACCAACTAGCTCGTCAAGTGCTAGCCCATTTCAACAGACAAACCCTAATCCTCAACCAATAGATTATAGTACAGGTAATGTACCTAGAAGACCGGCAATTAGGATAAATCCAGATACAGAACTTAGAGGAGATAATATAAGACCAGCAGGTAAGAGAATGCGAATAGAAGAACCAACTAAACTACAAGAAGGAGGTAGTAAAGGTAAAATTCTAAATATAGCAGCACACGACCCACAAATGTGGGATACAGTAATAGATCTATGGAAAGGAATAGTAGCAGCAGATTACTTAAGACATTATACAGAAACGGATACGGAAACGATGTACAAATATTTGGAAACCTTTTTAGGAGAATCTGCAAAAGCTTCATGGGAAAGTTTTAAAACAAACTGCCCATATGATTTCCAGGTTCTATTAAGTATGGGACCAAACCCCTATAATTTCACAAATAAAATGCATATGTTATTAACCGAAAAAGATTCAAATAGTGGATTATTGGCATTAAAAAAAGAAGCATTAATAAAACTAGAACAACTAAGCATTTCACATTGGGTATATATAAAGAAATTTCTACAAGACTATTTTTATTATTTCACGGTCAGCAGAAACACTTTTAATGAAGAATTAGGCAAAAAATTATTTAATAAATTACTTAGAGCTTTAGGAAGAGAAATAGAAGATAGATGGTATAAAAGAGATGGTGTAGTAGCCAACCCAAACCTAAAATGGACAATAGGACATAGAATGCAACATATAATGGATATACTAACAGAAAAATATACAAACATACAAATACAAAAATAATTAAAAAGAAATGAAATGAATTTCTATAAATCTATTATATACACAACCCAAAACTATGATAAAAAATAATATAGAAAATATAAGAAGAGACATAATTAGAAACCATATAGTCGTAAACAATACTTCTTAAAAAAATCAAAAGCCAAAAAACCATGGTTAAATAGAGATAGACATGTTAGGAAATATAGAAATGATAAAAACTATAACAATAAATTAGAATGCTATACTTGTGGAAGCATAGACCATTTAGCTAATGTATGTCCTAAAAGAAATAATAATAGAACTAGAAAGTCTCAATTAATAGAGGATTTCCAAGAAACTTTACTAAATGTAGACGAATACATGTCAGATACAGAAAGTATATACTCAATAATAAGTATTGACATAAATGATAAAGATAATTCTAAATCTGATTCTTCAGAATCAGAAGAAGATAATTTAGTAAATGAATTAGGACAGGAGATAGAAGATCTAGAGTTAAACAATCTAGTAATCAATAATTTAATGAATGTCACTCAAGAATGTGTACATGAATTCCAAATAAACAAAGGTTTAGACAGTAATAGATGTCGTATATGCAATTGGTATCCAAGTAAAGACAATAGAGCTAAATGTAAAAAATGTTATTTAGAAGCTTGTATAAACTGTATAGAAAACAATTTAAAGATAAAAATAGAATCAGAAATAAATAGCGAATAAAAATATACAAATACTCAAATCTTAAATTTAAGAGTATCAACTCTAGAAACCCGAGTAAATAATCTAGAACAAAGATTAACCATCCTAGAAAAAGGAAAAACCAAAATCACTATAGAAGAATCAGATACACAAGAAGCTATACATTTAGAAAAACTAGAGGCAGAACTTATGAATTTGGAAGATAATGACACTAGCCTAATTTGCAATGAAGATAAAGAATTCTCTACCATAAAAGTATTAGTAAAAATTAAAATTGAAGACGTAGAGATAGAAACTTTAGCACTAGTAGATCCCGGATGTACTAGCTGTCTAATTAATAAAGAAATAGTACCAGAACATTTACTAAAAATACTGAAAAGACCTATAACAGCCACCCAAATGGATGGATCACAAAATATCTATAATTATTGCATAGAAAATACACAAATAAGTTTTTTAAATACATGTAATAAATTCTACAACCTAATTTACAATGTTAATAGAATATTAGCAAGGGATTTAAACATAGGATCAGATTTTGTTATAGGACTACGTTTTTGTATCCAAAATAAAGGAGGATGTCTCTTAACAAGAGATGAAATAATGCTTTTTAAAAATCTAACTTATATACCGGTACAAACAATAACATTACCAACAGTATATAGAACATTAAAAACACATAAAAAGAATTTAATTTCTAAACCATGTTGCAAAGATTGCCAAAATAACCAATGCCAAAATAGCAACCTGTTTAAAGAAAACAAAAATTTAGAAGATAACTTAGAAGATTTTAAAAATTATACTCTACTTAATGCAGAAGGGCAAGAATGCTTAAAACACATAGAAAAAGACTATACTTTAATAAACATTGAAACTCAATTTTACAACTTTAAAAAAGGAATAAACACAATAGGAATAAGAAATAATCCGAAAGACTTAGACAATATAATAGCTATTTTAGATAAAATATAAATAATAGGAGAAAAACCTTTAGCACATTGAGATGCTAACGAAATAATGTGTAAGTTAGATATAATTAACCCAGAAAACACCATAAAGACAGCATCAATACAAGCTAATAATGAAGATATAGAAGAATTTGAAAAACAAATTAAAGAATTGTTAAAGTTAGAAGTAATTAGAAGATCAACATCTAGACACAGATCAACAGCATTTATTGTAAGAAACCATAGCGAGCAAATCAGGAGAAAAACTCGTATGGTAATAAACTATAAAAGACTAAATGAAAACACCAAAATAGACGCATATAAGCTACTAGATAAAAGTGAGTTAATTAATAGAATACAAGGTAAAAAGATATATAGTAAGTTCGATTGTAAATCCGAGTATTGGCAGGTAAAAATGCACCCAGATAGTATAGAATGGACAATATTCACCTGTCCAGAAGGACATTACGAGTGGCTTGTTATGCCGTTCGGACTAAAAACAGCCCCACCCATTTTTCAGAGAAAAATGGATGATATTTTTAGGGATTATAAAAACTTTGTGTTAGTATATGTAGATGACACTTTAGTATTTAGTAGAGATATGCAACAACATTTAGGACATTTACAAACGGTTTTTAAACTATTTGTCAAACACGGAATAATAATTAGTAAAAATAAAATGAACTATGTAAAACACATATTAATTTTTTAGGAATAACTCTAGGAAATGGGAGGATTAAAATTCAACCTCATATAGCCAAAAAGGTATTAGAAGTGCCAGATAAATTAGAAAATACTAAAGATCTACAAAAAAATTTTAGGATTAGTAAATTATGCAAGGAATTTTATTCAAGACATAGGAAAAATAGCCGGACCTTTATATGCTAAAACTGGAAGCAAAGGTAAAAAACATTTTAATAATGAAGACATAAAATTAGTTCAACAAATAAAAGAAAGAGTAAAACATATTCCAGACTTAAAAATTCTACTAGAAACCGATTACTTAATTGTTCAAACAGACGGAAGCAAATTAGGTTGGGGAGCCATATTAAAGCAAGACCTAATAAATATAGTGATAAAAATGAAGAAAAAATCTGTGCATACCAGAGTGGACAATATAAAGAAAAAGGAAATATACCTAGCATAGATTTAGAAGTACTAGCTACAATATATGGATTAAATAGTTTTAAATTATATATCTTAAATAAAGAAGAAGTCTTAGTAAGAACAGATTGTGAGACAATAGTTAAATTTAGTCAAAAGATAAATGATAAAGCTAGTAGTAGAAGAAGATGGTTAAACTTTATGGACACTATATCGATATATAAAAACATTGTTTTTGAATATATTAAAGGAAAAGAAAATGAATTAGAAGATAAATTAAGTAGGTTACAATTAAAAATAAAATCTATTTAACCGGCTAATATTTGTTTCAGCATGCGACCAAATAATCAACATGCAGCAGACAAAGGCAAGGGAACAACGTCTTCCTCGACTCAAGACATTTATTTTTAGACAATGCTAGGAAACCTTAGATTTAGACCCCAAAACTCTATCGAACTCCAAAACTCCATGCAACCACTGGAGAGAATAGACTTTGGGCCTTTTAATTTAATTGCTTTCTCACCTAGTAATTATTCTTTTAACCTAAGACCAGAACATTTTCTAGATAGACCCCAAAAATGCCTAATAGACAATTTGTGGATAGCACACCATAAACCAGACCATAAACATTTTTTAGCTGCCATGAATGTTTTATGTCAATATATATCAGATAAAAGTAAGCCTAGATTCAAATATTATGTAATTATACATGGTAAGACAAATGAAATTTTTCAGACATGGATAGAAGTACTAGACTCTATAAGTGGTATAAAAAATCCTCTTTACAAAGGTTTCAATGATTTTTCTGAAGCTTCTGATTATGCAAGAGGACACCTAGGACCTAATTTTTTCTTATCTCAAGATTTAAGACAAAATCCTAACCAGATTCCTCAGTATAATATCCAAAAAGACTCAGGTAAAATAATTTTTTGTGACCATTGGCACTCTATGACCGAGGCCTTTAAGAGATTAAATCTTCAAAAGAAGGCTCTTATTACAGAAAACTCTAGACTCATGGAGCAAATAGAGACTTTACAAGACAAACTGAGTAAATTTCATACAAGAAAGACTAATGCCAGTACTCAGACACAGAGTTCTCCATCTCCACAAAAAATGGATGAGAAGGGTGTGCATTCCCCTTTGAATGCTCAAAAATTCACTGTACCAGATATTGGTGCAGCTATTCCGGCTCAAACGGTAATCGGTAAAGACAAATCAAATCTGTTAAGGGCTGTTACTTTGCCAAAAAGTGAAGATGAAGCAGGACCTTCATCAAAACCACATAAGACTAGTACTTTAAAAAAGACATTAACAGCAAAAAAAAAAAAGAATAAACAAATTGAGATTATTGTAAAACAGACATTAGAGAAATTCTTTAGTAGCCAAGAACAAGATAAGCATATGGAACAAGCCATGTACAAGCACAGATAGAGTAGTTCCAGACATGAATAATACAGACATTAATATTCCAAGATCTTCAGACGAAGAAGATGATAGATTTGAAGACAGTCTACTCCAAGATGCTCAGGATCCCTATGAAGATGATGACTCTGGAATGAGTTTCGACACCATAGCCCTGCACAACTTGAACACATAAGCAGATAAAGACAAGTAATAAAGGAGATTGATACTATAATGTACAAAGTATTGTAATTATGATAAGAGTGCCATGTGGGTATGCCCACTTTGAGTCTTGTAATTAAGTCTGTGTCAGAGTGAGTGCTTTCTTTATCATTACTTTCCAAAAAGAAAGAAAAACTGTTGAAGCACGCGTTAGGAAAAGAGAAATAATAATTCATGTGACGATGGGGCCCAATGTGTACCCGACCTGCATTATTAAAGAATCTTATCCTTACCTGTCGGCCATATTGTCAAGGCCACGTAGTTTGATCCTAGTCTACTCCTTTTTTCTTACTTCAGTCTATATAAGACTTGTAACTTAGTAAAAGAAGGTAGATCAAAAAAACCTTAGAACCTGAACTTCTCAACATACTTTCCTATGTATAAATCCTCCTTTTCCAACCAACCTTTCCTCTTGTTGTAAATCAAAGTTTGTAATATAAGGAAATTGAATAAAAAAGCTTTCAGTTTTCCAAAGTCTTTAGGGGATTCCCGAAAGGAAAACCTCTATCCCAGTTACTTCTTGTAAGTTCTTATTTATTTTATATTTCCCCATTAAAAATATGTTTTTATGTTTTAAATGTTTATATTTTTAGAAATTTTAGATATGTTCAGCAAACATCATGTAAATTAAAAAAAAAATCTTTGTTTAAATTCATTACCCTTAGTATATGATTAACCTCTTAATTTCTTAATAACAATGATGGATTAACCTGTAAATTCTTAGAAGTTCTGGCCTTGATAGTTCGCCATATCTGCAAAATAGACAAAGGACGAGTGTTAGTTCCCAGATGAAAATTTCGGGGTGTGGTTAAAGAAGTAAGTTGTTAGGAACATAGGTTAAGAGCAAGAGATGAACCGGCTAACATAAAAAAAAAAGCTTAAAATTGGGGAAAATATAGAATATAAGAATGATAAACGTGAAGAAATAATGGGAAAGAGGGAGTACTGAGTAGGATTTTTACAATATTTGATTTCAAAACATCTTTTAACCAATATTTGCTAAAGTATGTTATTTTATTGAAATAATCCTAAATTTATTGAAATAATCCTAAATAATAAACCAAGTATGTTATTTTATTGAAATAATCCTAAATTTATTGAAATAATCCTAAATAATTGGTATCAGAGCGAGAAGGTTTTGAAAACATTACCTATTACTCGCATATATAGACAAGTGTATGAAAAGACATCCAGCTTTTAGAGATATAAGATTGAACTATTTCTACTTATATAGAGAATATAGAAAAAGGGATAGTATTATAGCTAGGAAATATAATTTAGAAGAAAGTAGAAAAAGGTTAATAGAGGCAAATAGATTATATAAAATATATAATACATCTAGACCAGTGGGTGATAGACTAGTAAGCGCCTTAAATTGGGAATTAAGTGGTTGTGATAGAGATTTAGAAAACAATAGTTTAGGTATAAAGTGTCTTAGAAAACGTATTAGCACACAGGCTTATCAATTAGGATAATATATGCAAGCCCTACCTATTTTCCAAAGTCTAAGAAAAATAAATAAATAGATAGAAGAAGAATCTGGTATTAAAGCTGAATTAATAAAGATAGAAAGAGCATTAAAAGAAAATATAAAAATAATTAGAAATAAATTGACTCAAGAAGACTTAGACGAATTAGACATAAAATATTATAAAACATTATTAACACACTTTGAAGAAGATTTAGAATTTAATAAAGTAAGATTAGAGAACTGTTTCTGGAGAACAAATTTATATAAACAACAAGCAAATAAAATACCGCTAGGATAATAAATGCCTATAAGATATGTTGAATATATTAGAGAAATTCAACGGCAATATTATAGAGAATTTACTTATAAATATCAACTTGTAAAAATTCTGAAACAATTTAAAGAAAGACTAGATTTGTTAAATAAAGAAATAAGAAACCTATAAATAGATATTCTAAACTTTAAAGAAACAGACGAAATAATTACTATAACCTCTAAATATTATAAAAAAGCATTAATTAATGAACAATCTAGGCTAATAGAAAATATACAAGAAGTAGAATTAGACATAACCTATACTAATAGTAGATTGAAATATCAAACAAAGTTAAGTAAAAAGTACCTTAATTTGAATCACTTAGGATAACAAAATAGCTTCTTTAAAATGCCTCGAATATTTAGATCTTAGATTCCAACCTGAAAAGAAATATAGAGTGTTAAAAGATAACACCACTATAAGGTGTAATTTCAACCAGGGTGAACATATTTTACATTCAGAAGATAAACAATATAACACAATAATAGACTTTATAATAAATTCAAGCGAAAAAATTCAGGAAAAAGATAATAGTATAATAAGAATTTTAGAAGAAATAGAAGCTACTCAAAATAAACATAAAAAGATACTAGTTAAGATTGAAAAAAAATTTAGATTATTTAAAGTCACAAGAAATAGAAATAGACAGAAAAATTCAGTATTTAAATCACAAATTCAATTTAGAAAAAATACCTACAAAATTAGAAATTGAAAAGCTAATAAAAAACATAATAGAAAAACCTAAAGAATTAGAAGTAAAAACCACTCAATTAATATCTAAACTAATAGAACAAATAGAAAGTATAACGACAGAAATCAAAGATTTACAAGTAATAACAAAGAGATTAGAAGAAATATCACTTTCATGAGTGAAGAAGATATAAATTATAGTAAGGCACTAGAAAAATCAAAAAGTTATCATAGCGAACCAGAAGGATTATCTAAGCATATACCTTCAAGAATAACAGATAAAATTTTATTAAAACAAAACAATACTATAATAGAGTTATTATTAGACTTACGTAAAAGATAGATATTTTAATGAAGGGTAAAGAAGCTCAAAAACCAGTTCAGCAAGAACCAGAATTACCCGAATTACATAAAAGATAGACATCCTAATAAAAAATAAAGAAGCTCAAGAACCACCAAAAAACCACCTTGAAATAGAAGAACTTATTAATCAGTTAAAAAGAACTGAATTAACTCCTAAACAAGAAAGAAAAAATATAATAAGAAAACCACAAAAATGGACTTTCTATCAAATAGACGGAGAACCATCGAAAACAACGAAAGACAAGGAGAAGAAAGACAAAGAATAAGTTTTTCTGGGAATAAAATAGAAAATAATAATATATTATCCAGAATATGTAGAAGACAACCAAATATGAAGCAAAACCAAGAACTAAATGAAATAATAGATGTAGATAGAGATTTGTAAATTTTCCAACAACATCAATTAAAATTATTAAATCCTAAAACATTATATAATGCAGAATATTTTTCTACAGATAATCAGCTATATAGACATTATAGAGAAGAACAAATATCAGCTATAGAAGAAGATTTTAAAATACTAGATTTAGTAAATGCTAACTCTTTAAGACATATAAAAAATAATAAAATGATACTAATGCATATGGGTTTAATTGTAATAGGAATAAAAGGTCTAACTAGAAAAAATCTAGGATCCAAAGTGTTAATAACAATATATGATGATAGATGGTCAGATATTAAAAAATCAATAATATGATTAACTGAAGTAGATATGACAAATAATGGAGGAATATTCTATATAAGTCCAGATTTTTTAATGAACTTAAAGGAATTTGGAAAAAAATATTAAAATAGGAATCCAAACTAAAGGGTATGAAGAAATGAATAGTGGTAATAATTTATTAATGTGCATAGGATTTATCGAAAAATTAACTTTAAGTAGTAATACTAAATTTAAACTAAAAGTAAATGATATAGTTGAAATAATGGGAAATAAAGGCATAAGTTTAATAAAACCAATAAAAATAGACCCAGAAGTACATGCAGGTTTAGAATGGAATCTAAATAAATTTAATAAACCAAAAATCCTCACACCAGACTCTCATTTATTATACACTACAAGTAAAGGAGAAACTTCAGTCAGATTTACAGATCATAATTATACAACTAAAAGAAATTTAGACGATGTTGAAACAGAGAGTAATATAGAAATAGAAAGCGAATTTATGAATATAGAAATTCTACAAAAAGGTTATGAAGTAGATATGGTAATAAAAAAAGCTGAAAATTTAGCAGAAGAATATAAATATATAACTTTTAAATGTAAAGACCCCAACCCCATCTCCCTTCCTCCTCCTCCTTCTTCTTCAACGGCCCACCCCACCCCCTACCCGACCCCCTCGTTCCTCCTTCTCCTTCTTCTTCAACAACCCCCACCCCCACCCCCGTTCCTCCTTCTCCTTTAATTTTTTTTCACCATTATCACCATTAACACGATTAATATCATTATTTCATAATTAACATCATTATTTCACCATTAACACCAATAACATGATTCGAATTTAACGAAAAATTGATAAATTACTTGATCATGAGTTGTAGATCAATTTAAAGTGAATGGTAAATTAGAGAAGATAAAATTCCAAACAGAGTCATTCTCAATCCAAAATTTCAATACACAAAAATCATCAGTTGATCACAAAAATACACCAATACACAAAATTTCAAAATCAAATTCAAATTCCTTCACATTAACCAAAACCCAAAATTCCAAAACTCCTAAATTCTCAATTTTTTACTTAAAAATGTCAACAAAAATGATACAAACAGACCCAAATTCAAAAATAGTATTGATGGTATCCGCATGACATGGAATTCTTGGCCAAGAACCAAACTCGTTCATCAATCTTGAATCCTTTTTGGTTGTCGAAAGATGAAGTTTTGGATCAATTGGGACTTAATAGGAAGGGGGTTACGAAGAAGACGAAGAAACGGGATGGGGGTACGAAGAAAATGAAAAAACGAAGTGTTGGGGGTGGGGAAGGGGATTGTTACGATGAAGAAGATGAAAGTTGGGTGAGATGGGTTCAGTCGTAGGGGGTGAATTTAATTCACTTTAAAGTTGTTAAGGGGGGTAAATAATTGCCCGATTAATTTAGGGTTAAGTGGGGTAAATAATTATCCAATTAATTTAGGGTCTAAAGTATTAGTGACAAGTTAGGGGGTTTTGATGTCTTTTCTCTTAAAGAATTGAAAAGAACTTTGTTTTACTTTTCAATACTCATGTACAACTATACTACTCGTCAAAAAAAAAAAACAAAGTCATCGACAGACACTCAAACTTGTTGCGAAAATTCACTTAGATCCCTCAACTAAGGCATGTTCCTATCAGACCCTTAAACCCCCCGAATTTTGTTCCAATTGGGCATTTTTTTCTCTATCAGCAAAAAGCTCAAAGTGTGTGTTGCACACACGCGATGACGTGGCAAAATGAGCTAATTGGAAGCTGACATGTGGCATTGTGGGTCCAATAATTATTAAAAAATAATTATAATTTTTTTTAAAAAAATATATAAAAATGGCATTGAGAAAATTATTAAATAATAATTTTAAAATTATTAAAAAATAAAAATAAAAAAAATATTATTTTTAAAAAGTTATAATTTTTTTTACAACGAAATAAATTATTTAAAAAATTAAATATTAAAAAAAATTATAAATTTTTTTTAAAAAATGAAAATAAAAAATATCATTGAGGATATAAATTATGAAAAAATAATTATAAAATTATTTTAAAAATAAAAATAAAAATTGTTTATTTAAAAAAATTATTATTTTTTAAAAAATTGAAATAAATTATTAAAAAATTATTTAAAAATTAAAAATTAACTATTAAAAAAATTATAAAACTTTTTTAAATGAAAATAAAAAATGACATTGAGGATCCAACTTATGAAAAAATAATTATAAAATTATTTAAAAATTAAAAATATAAAATTGATTATTTAAAAAAACTATAATTTTTTTTTAAAAATGAAATAAATTATTAAAAAATTATTTTTTTAAAAAATATAATTATTAAAAAAAATTATAAAATTTTTAAAAAAGGAAAATAAAAAATGGCATTGAGGATATAAATTATGAAAAAATAATTATAAAATTATTTAAAAAATAAAAATAAAAAACTGATTATTTAAAAAAAAATTATAAAAATTTTTAAAAAATGAACTAAATTATTAAAAAAATAAAAAATTAATTATTAAAAAAATTATAAAACTTTTTAAAATGAAAATAAAAAATGACATTAAGGATTCAAATTATGAAAAAATAATTATAAAATTCTTTAAAAATAAAAATTTAAAACTAATTATTAAAAAGAAATTATAAAATTTTTTAAAAGATGAAAATAAAAAACAGAATTATTTTTAAATTCAGTTTTATTAAAAAAAAAAATATTGGAGCCCTCTAATGCTTTTTGAAGCCTTTAGTGTTTAAAAAAGAAAAATTGTTATTAAAAAATTTTTGGGCCCCTCAATGTCACTTGACATCTTTTTATTCGTAAATTAGTAAAAAAAATGCTACTCACGTGCCTCCCACGATGACACTGCATGCGCAGTGCCACATAGGCAAAAAAATGTCCAATTGAAACAAAATTCAGGAGGTTTAGGGATCTGATAGAAATAGACTTTAAGTAAATTTTCGCAACAAATTTGAGTGTCTATGAATCTTTGGCCTTTCATGTATTATAACAGGCCCAAAATATAACAAGAATGAGATCCGGAATCCTCAGTATTTTTAAAAAGGGGCTTGACCAAAGATGTTTAAACTTGAGAAGACAGGGCCATATTAAAACTTTCAAATACAAATTACCGGTGCACAACAACCCCATTTGCACATGGTCTAAGCTGATCCTGTCCCTATTGTCCAGCAAAGGGACAACTTCCATCCATAGAGAAAGCGGTAAAAACTCAATGTGGATTTTAAAGAATCCAATGAGCAACAAAGGCTAAGTAGTAGTAAATCTTGATTCGTTAGAGAAGTTTTGTTCATTTGTATGTTCAAGTCAACCCCATTAGTTGAATTGATTTGCTGAACTCAATTTTGAAGTCTTGATTCTTGTACTTCTATTTTTGTTTCTTTTGCCGTTTCTTGTATTATGACTATAGTGTTACTTTGTGGTATTATTGCTCTGTTACTATTTATTGTTTCTTGTACTTTCATTACTTCTTTTTTGGACTATTTTGAATTTTTTCTTTGAGTCTAAGAGTCTGTCGGAAACATCTCTCTGGCTCTATGGTTGGGGTAAGGTCTGCATACAGTCTTGATTGTTGTCCTTCAATTACTATCTGTTGTTAAATAGAAGGACTAAAATTGGATTTTCAAGAATCCAATGAGCAGCAAAGGCTGAGTAGTAGTAAATCTTGATTTCTTTAGAGAAGTTTTTGTCCATTTGTAAGTTTAAGTCAACCCCATTTTAGTAAAATTTTGTGCTGAACCTTAATTTGTAGTGGAATTTGATACACTAGATTTTTTTTTTTGTTGAATATTTCAGAAGAAGGTAAAGATCCAAATTTGGATTTTCAAGAATCTAATGAGCAGCCAAGGCTAGTAGTAGTAAATCTTGATTCTTCAGAGAAGTTCTGTTCTTTGGTAAGTTGACTTCTATAAATTTGAATTGATTTACTTAACTCAATTTTGAAGTCTTAGATTCTTGTCCTTTTATTTCTGTTACTATGTGTTGTTTCTTGTATTTCAATTATCGTATTATTTTGTTGCAACATTGTTTTGTTACTGGCAGTTATTTCTCATAGTTTTAGTATGTTATTTCTCGTAGTTTTTAGTACCTTTTTTTTCTGAAATGTTCTGGACTACTTTTCTTGAGACGGGGTCTATCAGAAATCCGGGGTCTATCAGAAATAACCTCTCTACCTCTGTAGTTGGGGTAAGGTCTAAGTATCCTCTAACTCCCCAGACCTCTTTCTTGTAGTTTCATTATTTTTTTCCTGTACTGTTTTGGACTGTTCTTTTCTTGAGCCGATGGTCTATCGAAAACAACCTCTCTACCTCTGTGGTAGCAAATCTTGATTCAAGAACCTCAATTTTGTAGTGGAATTTTGACATGTAAGATTTTTTATTGTCAGAAGAATGTTAAGATCCAAATTTAGTAAGGTTTGTGTACACTCAACGCTGCCCAGACCCAACTTTGTGGGACAGGTATGTCGTCGTAATTTTGAAATGGAATTTGACACACCAAGATTTTTTCATTTTTCAGAAGATGGTTTTCAGAAGAATTCTTGTTCTGATGATGGGTTGTCTAGGATTTGCTGATCAGCCAACAGAAGCAAATAATAATAATAATAATAATATGGAATCCAAGTCATCAGTTGTAGATGAATCTGTTATTAAAACTCCTAGAGTCAGACTTAGTGATGGAAGGTATCTGGCTTACAGAGAAAGAGGGGTACCCAAGAACAAGTCCAAATACAGCATCATCATTGTTCATGGATTTGGCAGCTCCAAACAAATGAGCTTTATGGCTTCTGATGTAAACACAGATAACTCGCTTTCTCTCAATCTTGAAATCGTTATTTTCTATGTCAATTGGTTTTGTTGTCCTTTATAAACTATTTAGAGTTGAGAATTGGGTGTTCAGTATCATAAAATTGAAGAAAAAGGGTTGAATAAATAGATGGAAAGGTGTTAAATAGTTTGTCAAAGAAAAAACTATAAGCTTTTGAGCTACCAACATCAATAAAAATGTTCCAATATAGTCCCACAAGTGGAGTCTGAGGAGGGTAGAGTGTATGCACCTTACCCCTACCTTGGCAGGTAAAGAGGCTATTATAGACCCTAAGCTTTTGAGCTACCCCGTTAGCAAAGTTCTTTCCATTTGACAATTTGATTTGACTACAAGACTAGAAATTATTCAAAATGTTGGTTGATGCAAGGATATGCAATCACACCAGTGCTAATGCTACAATCCCATGAGAACTTCGAAGTTTAGCATTCTTGGTAAGAGTAGTAATAGGATGGGTGAACCCCTAGAAGTCCTTGTGTTGCATCCCTTGTTGACCTCAATTAGTTTGAGATGAATATGTAGTTGATCGTTTTTTGTTTTTTTTTTCGTTTCCCGTGTTGTTTAGCCTTTGAAATACCTTCTTTTTTTTTACGATTTCTTGCAGGAAGACATCAAGTCTTATCTTTTTGTTTTCTGTTTTCTCAAGGAATGCAATTCTTGAATATGCATGATACTATTGAGAATGCTCTAATAGTACTTTAGTTCTCAGGAACTCCTGGATGGAATGGGGATATACCTTCTGATATATGACAGAGCTGGATATGGAGAGAGCGATCCAAATCCAAAGCGATCAGTTAAAAGTGAAGCATCTGATATCGAAGAGTTAGCTGATCTGTTGCAATTAGGGTCTAACTATTATGTTATTGGCGTGTCGTTGGGATGTTACCCTGCTTGGAGCTGCATCAAACGCATTCCTCAAAAGTAAATGAACACTCACTTCAGAAATTTTCAGCTTTCTGGTTTCTCTTGTCAATTGTTTAGGCCTAATTGTCTAGGATTGAAAAATATGCTGCTGCAGGCTTGCAGGAGTCGCTCTAGTAGTCCCGTTTGTCAATTACGAATGGCCCTCGCTACCTGGTGATCACACGAAGGATGACTACAGGAAACAGCTCTGCCGGTTTGCACTTTTGCTCACACGCTATACTCCAGGGCTGTTGCATTGGTGGTTCACTCAAAAATTGTTCCCATCAGCTACTGCTCTTGAAGGAAATCCTACATTCTTTTGTGACAAAGACTTGGATGTCTTGAAGAATACACCAGGATATCAATTGTTCACTCAGGTAAACTTAGGGGTGTGCATCGGTCGGTTCGGCTCGATTTTATGGATTATCGATTTTCGCTTTTTAAATAAGCTAAACCAATAATCAAACCAATAAGATATATTTTATCGTTTTTCTATTTATCAGTTTTAGTCCTTAAGGATTTGGTTTTCCGTTTAATCGATAAGAAAATACTCATAAAATATAAATAGTAGAAACCAACATGAAAACAAACTGAATCTTAGTTGCAGCCAAAATTCTACAAGATGTGTTTTAATTTACGAGAATCTTCAAGCTTGAATAGGTTTGCAGAAATTAAAGAAAAATTAAGAGAAATATATATAAGTAATACATCTATATCTATATACTATATTAAAAATGTAAAAGGCTTTAGAAATGTTATTTGAACGTTTTGCCCTTCATTGATATATATATATATATACTATATTAAAAGTTTTGAAATTATTTGGTCACTCATGTGACCTTTACCAATATTGTTAATCAATTCCCCTATAAGTAATGTTTTAACCGCTCTAGCTTCCCCCGAATGTATGGTCCGATTTCTTTTCCAATGCTTCCTTTTGATAGAAGTTGATAAGACATAAGAAATATCTCAAATGGATTTGGTTTCATAATAATGTGTAGCAGTATAGGAACTATTCTTATTTCTGGTTTGTGACAGTTTTACTTCTATCGACAGGACGGGATAAGGAAACGCAGGGTATTCGACTCCCTTCGTCGTGACTTTATTGTGGCTTTTAGCAAGTGGGATTTTGATCCACTGGAGCTAAGTAACCCCTACCCACAAAATGAAAGCTCTGTTCACATCTGGCAAGGTTACATGGACAAAGTTGTGCCGGTTCAATTACAAAGATACGTCTCACAAAGGCTCCCTTGGATTCGTTATCATGAAGTTCCTGATAGTGGTCACTTGCTTGTGTATGATACTGTTGTGTGTGAAGCTGTCTTAAAGTCACTTTTACTCGGGGAAGATCCTCAAGTGTACATGCCTAAATTACTTGACTGAGTATTAGTTCATTCATTGTATCCAAAGATGACCCTGTAAGTTCATTGATTTGTAGAAATTGATAAAAGTGTGATTGATTGCATTTTTTCCATATTGTAAAGAACTTTTATATTATCTTAAAAGTATTTATATATATCTTTAACATAAAACTATTAGGGTGCGATGGGGGACAGTGTGGATGGTTGTGTCCTGTGGAGGTGGGAGGAGACAATGTCACTTGTTTTGTATACTTTCATTAAGGAAGTCATTTTCTTTATTTTGAAGTAACTTGTTTTTCTAAAGGAAATATTTCCCAAATTTTTTAACCAATCAACACGAGAAGATAATGTTTTCCTTCCTAGGGAACACACCCTTAATAGTCTTAATCCATTAACATCAAGAAAAAAAAGATCAAGCGCGAGGAATTTCCAACCATATAAAGAATTATTTGAAAACTAAAGGGAGGAAATCTTGATTTGCCACAACTATTTTCGGAAATGTTTCTTTGGCGATATCCGATAAAATTGTAACAATACAAAGAAGATTATAATACGATTATAAAATGGTCCAAATATATAAAATTAATGATAATTTACATAAATATACATCTTAAGTTATAATTATTACATGAAATCTCATTTAACAAAACTAATTATAAATATTCCATTTATATATTCTCTCTCCGAAATTCTCATACATAGCAAAACATCTCTTTTAGATCGGTTAATGCACTACAATATATGCCTAAAATCATGCTTGCATTATCTGGCGGTTTCAAGATTTCAACAACAACAACAAACCCAGTGTATTTCCACTTAGTGGGGTCTGGGGGGGTAAGATGTACGCAGTCCATACCTCTACCTCTGATGAAGTAGAAAGGCTGTTTCCGAAAGACCCCCGGCTCAAGTCACGAGATATCACACAAACACATAGTACAGCACAGCAGCAGATGACATAGCATAGATACGGCACCCATAGGGAATATAAAACAAAGTAAAGCAGGATTGCAGGAATATAAAGCAGAGGAAAGCACCCAGATTCGTAATAAACATGGAACACGGAACACGAAATACTGAATACAGAATCATAACAGGAATACACCCCCACCAATTAACTCCCTACACTAGCGACCCGAACTGGCCCTAATCCTCTGCCGTAATTCGCATCTTCCAGACCTTCCTATCTAGGGTCAAATTTCAAAATATATCTCATTAGATTACTCAACTTCATCGTCTTCTTCAATTTACTTTTGAGGTTTGTTTATTTGTTTTTCAACTTTACGGTTTCAACTTTAAGATATCTGACGGTTTGTTATTTTTTTCTCATATCTTCTTCAAAAATCTATGATTTCTTTGTTGCATGTGCTTAATTCTCAAAATCAGGATGACCTTGGCTTCCAAAAATTTTATAAATTTGTTTTTTAATCTATATTTTTTCTCGATTTTATGCACTCTTATACATTGTTATACATAGCTATGTTATGTATAAAGGTAAAGACACTTTTTTTGGGAGATCTATTGTAATTTCTACTCCATATACATTAATACACAATGTATATGATTGACCCATTATGCTATTTATACATGCAAGGGTTATGTATAAGGGTTGTCAGTGATATTCATATGGCTTGAAGTATTCTCATTTTATACATATAAGGGTTATGTATAAGGGTTGTCTGTGCTATGCAATTTATATGGTTTGATCCATTATTCAGATTTTTCCCTATAGTTATGTTTCACCTTATACTTAGGCATGTTATGTATAAGTATATGATTTACTGTTGCTATTTTTTACCTTGTACATTCCATATTACCTTTTTATGTATAGGTTTACCATATATATTATGCAATTGTGTTTCATCATATTTACATTATATATAAGCATGTTATGTATAAGAATATGTTTTATACATTACTGCTGCCATATTTTCTTTATACGAGTCTTTTTTTTCGTTTTAAAATTTCTTATGTCTATTTTATTAGGGTCTTTTTTCTTTGGTTCTAAAATTTCCAGGTGATTTATGTGGTAAATTTTCTTTTAGGAATATATTCTTGAAAAATTTAAATAATTTTCCACATTAATAAGGTACAATCTTGGATAATTATTAGGTTGGTTTATTTCCTTAAATATCATTAAACCGGTTAATTCATACACATAGATTATAATGTATAATAATGTGGAGGAATGTATATGAACATTTATAATCCAGGAAAGAGAAAAACTAATTAACAAATGCGAGAATGTAATTAACTAGCTAAAATCTGAGATTTGTGGAGGTGCTTGGAGGCTAGAAGGGTGCTCGTGACTTACACTAGGGCGATCTAGGATATGTACGTGTGAAGACTCGTGTGAGTACAGTAGGAGGATATTCAGAGCACTTTTCTATTTTGATAGGTTTGCACCAGGGATCGACTCTTAACCCATTTTTATTTGCTTTGGTGATAGGTGTTTTGACGCGGCGTATTCAAGGGGAGGTGCCATGGTGTATGTTATTTTCTGATAATGTTGTACTGATTGCCGAAATTCGGGTAGAGTTAATGATAAGTTGGAGGTTTGAAAACAGACTCTTAAGTCTATAGGTTTTAGGTTGAGCAGGATCAAAATGGAGTAGTTGGAATGTAAGTTTAGTGATTTTCCGCATGAGGAAGACGTGGTTGTGGAGTTAGATTCTTGGGGCATTCCGAAGAGAGAGAGTTCAAGTATCTTGGGTCTATGATTCAGGGGAATTATGGTATTGATAAGGATATCTCACATTGTATTGGTGTAGCGTGGTTGATTTGGTGGCTCACCTCGGGAGTCTTGTGTGATAAGAAGGTGCCTCCAAAGCTTAAAGGTAAGTTCTACAGAGTGGCAGTCCGACCGGCTATGTTGTATGGAGCGGAGTGTTGGCCAGTTAAGAATTCCCACATCTAAAAGGTAAAGGTGGCGGAGATGAGGATGTTGCGGTAGTTGTGTGGACTTACCAGGAGAGATAAGATTAGAAATGAGATTATTTGGGAGAAGGTGAGAGTGGCTCCAGTAGAGGACAAGATACGAGAAGTAAGGTTGCGTTGGTTCGAATATGTGATGAGAAGAGACGCAGATGCTCCAGTTCGTAGGTGTGAGAGGCTGGCTATAGATAGTTTTAGGCGGGGTAGAGGTAGGCTGAAGAAATATTGGAGGGAGGTGATTAGGCAGGACATGGGGCAGTTACAGATTACCAAAGACATGACCCTTGATAAGAAGCTGTGGAGGATGCAGATTAGAGTAGAAGGCTAGTGGGTAGGAGTACATTCAGAATAGTAAAAATGAGTGCTCTGTTTGTTTTGGTATCTTGGTATCTGTAGTGTCTTGTAGCCTCTTGTTCATGGTATTTTGGTGATATGTATGATTTAGTATAACCAGTTTATAAATATTACTTTGTGGGTGTCTTGTATTCTTTAGTATCTGGCAGAGTGCTACCCCTATTTGCTGTTTGCTTTTATATTTTTGTTATATTTGCTATCTGTCCTGATTCGGGGGTCTATCGAAAACAACCTTGATACTTCATCCAAGGTAGTGGTATGGACTGCGTACAATTTACCTTCCCTAGACCCCATTTCGTAAAAATATACTGAGTATGTTGTTGTTGTAGTATATAAGACAAGGCCATAAACTTTCAGATGCAAATTACCTGTGTACAATAACCCCATTTGCACATGGTCTGAGGTGATCCTCTTCCGATTTTCCAGCAAAGAAATAACTCTCAAGAACACAACTTCCATTCATACAAAATAAAGTAAAGACCAAATTTGGATTTGCAAGAATCTAATAAGCAGCCAAGGCTAGTAGTAGTTAATCTCGATTCTTCAGAGAAGTTTTGTTCCTTGGTAAGTTTCAAGTCAACCCCATTAGTTGAATTGATTTGTTGAACACAATCTTGAAGTCTTGATTCTTGTCTTTCTATTTATGTTATTATCTGTTAAATTTTGGACTTCTCTTATGGTATTATTCTCTTATTTTGTATCAGTTGTTTTAACACTATTTGTTGTTTCTTGTACTTCTTTTTTTGGACTAGTTTTCTCTCGAGCTGAGGGTCTTAGAAACAACTTCTCTATGTATATGGTACGGCTAAGGTCTTTGTACACTCTACCCCCGTCAGAGCCACTTTGTGGAACTACACTAGGTATGTCGTTGTAATTTTGAAATAGAATTTGACACACCAAGATTTTTTCATTTTTTAGAAAATGGTTTCAGAAGAATTCTTGTTCTGATGATGGGTTGTCTAGCATGTGTTGATCAGCCAACTGAACCAAATGATAATAATAATAATATAGAATCCAAATCATCGGTTGTAGATGAGTCTGTTATTACTACTGCTAGAGCCAGATTAGTGATGGGAGGTACCTTTCTTACAAAGAAATAGGGGTACTAAGAACAAGTGCAAATACAACATCATCCTTGTACATGGCTTTGGCAACTCAAAAGAAATGGGCTTTATGGCTTCTGATGTAAACACAAATAACTCTCTCTCTCTCTCTTTGAATCTTGAAATACTATTTGATAATTTGATTTGACTTCAAGAAAATGAAAATATTCAAAATGTTGGTTGGTGCAAGGGGATGCTAGGAAGTCCCCGTATTGTATAATTCAATGATTCCATGAGAACTTCGAAGTTTCTTTGAAGGCTAAGTTAGCGGTTATGACGGCTAAGACAATAATTTTTGAGAGTTTGTATGCGACTTTAGAAGAGAAAGGCGGGGATAAGAAGTTGTACAGGCTTTTTAAGGTTAGGGAGTGGAGGGCTCATGACCTTGACCAAGTGAAGTATATCAAGGGTTAGGATGACAAAGTGTTGGTTGAGGATGCCCTTATTAGGAGGAGGTGGCCGTCCTATTTTCATAGACTTTTAAATGACGAGGACGACAAAAGTTTTGTGCTTGGGAGTTGGAAAACTCAGAGAGGTATCGCGATTGTGGTTATTATAGGTGTATCAAGGTAGAGGAGGTCATGGATGCAATTTAAAGGATGCGTAGGGGTAGGGCGATTGGGCAGACGAGATTCAAGTGAATTTTTGGAAGAGCACAGACATGGCAGGTTTGGTGTGGCTGATAAGGTTGTTTAACATCATTTTTAGAGCAGAAAAGATGCCCTAATCTTGGAGATGGATTACGATGATTTCTTTATATAAGAACAAGGAAGACATTCAAAATTGCAATAATTGCAGGGGTATCAGTTTGTTGAGTCATACCATGAAGGTTTGAGAGAGAGTGGTAGAGTTGAGGCTGAGGAGGACTATAACTATTTTCAAGAATCAGTTCGGTTTCATTCCAGGTCGCTCGACTACTGAGGACTTTCACCTCATGATGAATCTAGTGAAGCAGTTTAGGAAGAGGAAGAAGGACTTGTACAAGGTGTTCATTGATCTTGAGAAAACATATGACAAAGTTCCCAGGGAGATTTTGTGGAGGTGCTTGGAGGCTAGAGGGGTGCCCATGGTGAATACTAGGTCGATTCAGGACATGTACAATGGTGCGAAGACTCATGTGAGGACGGTAGAAAGAGATTCAGAGCATTTTCATGTTTTGATAGGTTTGCACCAAGGATCGACTCTTAGCTCGTTTTTGTTTGTCTTGGTGATGGATTTTTTGACGCAACATATTCAAGGGAAGGTGCTTTAGTGTATGTTATTTGTTGATGATGTAGTACTGATTGACGAGACTCGGGGAGGAGTTAATGATAAGTTGGAGGTTTGGAGACAGACCCTTAAGTGTAAAGGATTTAGGTTGAGCAGGACCTAAATGAAGTACTTGGAATATAAGTTAAGTGATTTGTCACATGAGGATGGCGTGGTTATGGAGTTGGATTCTCAGGCCATACAGAAGAAGGAGAGTTTCAAGTATCTTTGGTCTATGATTCAGGGGAATGGTGAGATTAACGAGGATTTCACGCACCATATTAGTGCAGCGTGGTTGAAATGGAGGCTCACCTCGGGATTGTATGATAAGAAGGTGCCTCCTAAGCTTAAAGGTAAGTTCTACAATATGGCAGTCCAACCGACTATGATGTATGGAGCGGAGTGTTGTCCAGTTAAGAACCCCCACATCCAAAAGTTGAAAGTGGCGGAGATGAGGATGTTGCGATGGATGTGTGGACTTATCACGAGGGATAGGGTTAGAAATGAGACTATCCGGGTGAAGGTAGGAGTGACTTCGGTAGAGGACAACATGAGAGAAGTGAGGTTGCATTGGTTCGGGAATATGATAAAGAGGGACGCAGACAGGTATGAGATGCTGGCTATGGAGAGTTTTAGATGGGATAGGGGTAGGCCGAAGAAATATTAAAGAGAGGTGATTAGATAGGACATGGGGCAATTACAGATTATGGAAGAAATGACCCTTGATAGGAACGTGTGGAGGACGCGAATTAGAGTAGAAGGCTAGTGGGTAGGAGTACGTTCGGATAGTAGGAATGAGTGCTCTGTTTATATATGTGCTTGTACTGCCTTGTAGCCTCTTGTTCATGGTGTTTAGTGATGTTTATGATTTCGTATAAGCTAGTTTATAATATTACTTTGTATGTGTATTGTTTTCTTTACTATCTAGTGGTGTGACATCCCTTGTTGTGTATGCTTTTATGTTTTTTGTTTGTTATATTTGTTATTTGTCTTGAACCGGTGGTCTCTCGGAAATAGCATCTCTACTTCATCTTAGATAGTGGTATAGACTGTGCACACTTTACCCTCCCCAAACCCCACTTTATGGGAATACATTGGGTGTTGTTGTATAAGAGTAATAATAGGAGGGGTAAGATGCGAGCAAGTCCTCGTGTTGCATCCCTTGCTGACCTCAATTAGTTTGAGATTGAACTGGTATTGATCGTTGGTTCCCCCCAGATATAATGTTGACCGGTTTGATTATTGCTCTAAGTCAATTTGTTGTAATTGAAAACCCAATCAAATAATCTAAAAAAGAAAGTCATATCTTCAAAGCTCATCATTTCAATAAAAGCACAGAAATCAGATGACCAAACCCCGAGTTTTTTCTAATGGATCCACAATTACATTGAAGTTTCTGGTGATGTTTAACATTTATAATTCCATCTTTTGGTTAAGAATTCTAGCAGGAAGCCAGAAAGTATTCTCCTTTTCTTTTCTGTCTTTTCTTGAAGGAAAGCATTCTTGAATTTGCATGATACCATTGAGAATGCTCTAATAGTATTTTAGTTCTCAGGAACTCCTTGATGAAATGGGGATGTACCTTCTGATATATGATAGAGCTGGATATGGAGACAATGATCCAAATCCAAGCCATCAGTTAAAAGTGAAGCATCCCATATTGAAGAGTTAGCTGATCAGTTGCAATTAGGATCTAAGTATTATGTAATTGGTGTGTCGTTGGGATGTTGGGAGCTGCATCAAACGTATTCCTCAAAGGTAATGAGATTTTCAGATTTCTGGTTTTTGTCAATTGTTTAGGCCTAATTGTTTAAGATTGCAAAATAAGCTGCTGCAGGCTTGCAGGAGTCGCTCTAGTTGTCCCGTTTATCAATTTTAAATGGCACACACTTCCTGATGATCTTATGAAGGATGATTATAGGAAACAGCTCTGCCGGTTTGTTCTTTTGCTCATATGCTATACTCCAGTGTTATAACATTGGTGGTTCACTAAAAAACTGTTCCCATCAGCTACTATTTCTTGAAGGAAATACTACATTTTTTGGTGACAAAGACTTGAACATCCTGAAGAACACAAACGAATATCAATTGTACACTCAGGTAAACTTCATAGGCTATGCCCAAAAAGAGAAGCAACGAATGTACCTGAGTCAATTATACTTGTTCAAGCTGACTCGATAATGAAGTTGTCCACTCCCATGGGCTTTAACAATATGGTAATCAGTTCCAAAATGAGTAGTTCTTTACCCACGTCTGTCCACCCTCACCCCATTATATTGTCTGATTTTCCTATTCCAATGGTTCCTTCTTGACAGGAATCGACAATAAATATGAAATATCTCAAGGGGATATGATTTAGGAACTATTCCTATTTCTGGTTTGTGACAAATTTACTTGTATTGACAGGATGGGATAAGGAAAAGAAGGGTATTTGACTCCCTTTGTGTGACTTTATTGTGGCTTTTAGCAAGTGGGATTTTGATCAACTGGAGCTAAGTAACCCCTACCTACAAAATGAAAGCTCTGTTCGCATCTGGCAAGGCTGCGGAGACAAGGTTGTGCTGGTTCAATAACAAAGATATGTCGCAAAGGCTCCCTTATACTTGGTATCATAAAGTTCCTGATGGTGGTCACTTGTGTATGATACTGTTGTGTGTGAAACTGTCTTAAAATCACTTTTGCTCGGCTTTTTTTTTTATAAAGAATTTATAACCCACACTCTTACCTTTTAAAATATATACTTTTTTATGTTTAAAATGTAAGCTGAAACAAAAATGCACTAATGAATTTTCGCAAGAAACAAAATTAAGCTTAATAAGATCAAACAACAGCTAACATTAAACAAAAAAGAGAAAAAAACCTTCTAGTTATATTTCAAAAGACTTACTGTTTCTATGCTGTAATTGGATTCTTAGGAGAAGAAAAAAGATATTTATAAAAAGATGAATGCAGATCTTTTAGTGATAGGGCGTAATCAGTACAAAAGGAAAGAGATTTGGCGGGTCAGAAAAATCGGGAAAAATATTCCTCCATTTAATTTTTTTTCCTTGAGAAAATGCCCATTTTCATTTTAAACGTAAAATAGTGCTCTCTCCATCCCATTTTATATGACATACTGTGATCGGACACGAAGTTTAAGAAGTAAGAAAGACTTGGTGATGTTTACCAAATTGTCCGTTATTAAAAAACATAATGCTACTATTTATAATTAAGTGAGATCGTATAAGTGGAACCAATGGGGGTAAAAGTGAAACTGTATCTTTAAAGAGTTACCAAATATCACTACTAAAAAATAGGCAAAACCCGACCACAGAAAACCGACCACAAATTGTGGTCGGATTTTTTTTTTTTAATTTTTTTTTAAAAAGCGACCACAAGTGGTAGCTTTTTTATCTTAAAAAATCAAAATAATTATTAAAATAATTTTAGTATTAATTATTATTTATTTTGCAAATGAAAAAAAAAATAAATAAAAAAACCTACCACTTGTGGTCGGTTTTTTTTATTTTTTTATTTTAAAAAATTATAATAATTAATTAAATAATTTTTTTAAATTTTTTTTTAAAAGCGACCACAAATGGTCAATTTTATATTTTAAACT